>NC_054376.1:120233801-120546938 GCF_017654675.1 Xenopus laevis
CATGTATCTGCTGGTCTGGGGGAGAAATGGCAAAAAAAAGCGCCAGCTAAGGCGAACCCAAATTGGCGAACGTTGCGTTACGTTCGCGAACATTCGGCGGACGCGAACGGTCGATGTTCGTGCGAACAAGTTTGCCAGCAAACAGTCCACGACATCCCTAATCATTTAAATACATATAGCCCCTCCCAATTCATCAATGGCGCCAATCTAGACATCATAGAAGTCCACATTGCACTTAATTAATCATTAAACAACCATGTGAAATATCTTCTCACCATGGGGTGTCACTGTTGAGTCAAGTTTTTGACGCCGTCGACAATTTTGAAGCCGGCGACAATTAAAGCACACCCATTGAGTAATGCGCATCACATTGTCGCCGGCGTTGATTTTCGTATTTTTTTTTTTACGCAGTTTTGTTAATTTTGCAAAAAAAAAAACGCAATTTTTTCGGCGAAACGGGACAAATTCGCCCCATCACTATATATATTAACTCAGATCGTTTGAGCATTGAGCAGCTGCATGTGCTTTGGTTGGTGATTAGACAAACAAACAAGCTGTGCATATAAATCCTGTAATGGAAGGTCGGAACTGGGTGATATTTCATCTGGATGGATGTAAATTACCTTCTGATGGGCTAAAAGTTTATCCTGCTAACCATGATTAACCACTGTGGCCCCCGCCTAGCAGCTCGCACCAAGGCAGAGAGATCTCATCCCCGCACATGTTCCCTTCATCAGTGCAGTAGATTAAAGGGTCCAAATACCCACCAGGAGCCAAATTCTGAATAGAAATAGTCTGACATCAGTATCCATGCATAGACTTAACCTTTAACAGATGCTTAAGCTTCTGCAGAATTGATTACATTTTGATGCACACCGTTTTCCTTGTTAATACTGATTTTTTAATTATATCCCAGGATTACAACCCAGGCAGCCAGATAAACGTTAATACCATAGCAATACTGATAAAGGCAGAGAGCTGTCGTGCCATTCCCCCGTCTCCACTTACATTCAGAGTGTGTAACTATATAAGCAGCACCGTGTATTGCTTGGCTCTGTCTCCAATCCCTGCTGCTCGTCTGAAACAATAAGCCCAGGGAAAGACATAAAGCCAGTGTAGGAATTCCCGAATTCCCTGTTCTCTGGTTTATCTTGATTCTGCCATTTCTGTTTATATATCTGTTTTTTTTTTTACAAATTTCATAGCTCTTATTATAACCTTTTGTTCTACAGATGCAGCCTCCTGTAGCCAGGAAAGGGTTATCAGTATCATGGCTAGTGACGGGCGAATTTCTCCCATTTCATGAAACGGTGAAAGATTTGTGAAACTCGAAAATTGACGCCCGCATAAATTTTGGATGCATGTCCGAAAAATCGCTTGCATCAATTCTGATGCTGACATTAAAGTAAATTGGCGCAGGCGACTTTTTGGACACGCCCAAATTTTTTTTTTTGATTCACCGGCGAATTTTCGTGGGAGGTTTTTTTCGACACTGACATTAAACTAAATGGATGCAATTTTGGCGCGGGCGACTTTTTGGATGCGTACATATTATTACAGAGAAAAAGAAAATCATTTTAAAAAATTTGGATTATTTGAATAAAATGGTGTCTATGCAAGACAGCGTTTCTGTAATTTTGAGTTTTTTGGATAATGGATCCCATACCTATATTAAATTAGTTATTTTAAAGGGATTCTCGCAGGATTTCTATGGTGTGGTTTTTCAAATAATTCACTCTACAATATAAATGTAATTCCGGAACCAGCAAGTGTATTTTTTTAATTTTTAATATTGGTGTGTAGGTGCATCTCAGGTCGTTTTGCCTGGTCATGTGCTTTCAGAAAGAGCCAACACTTTAGGAACTGCTTTCTGGCAGGCTGTTGTTTCTCCTACTCAATGTAACTGAATGTGTCTCAGTGGGACCTGGATTTTCCTATTGAGTGCTGTTCTTAGATCTACCAGGCAGCTGTTATCTTGTGTTAGGGAGCTGCTATCTGGTTACCTTCCCATTGTTCTGTTGTTAGGCTGCTGGGGGGAAAAGGGAGGGGGGTGATATCACTCCAACTTGCAGTACAGCAGTAAAGAGTGACTGAAGTTTATCAGAGCACAAGTCACATGACTGGGGGCAGCTGGGAAACTGACAATAAGTCTAGCCTCATGTCAGATTTCAAAATTAAATATAAAAAAAATATGATTGTTGTTTTGAGAAATGGATTTCTACTGGAGCAGCACTATTAACTCATGCATTTAAAAAAAAAAAAACATGTTTTCCCATGACAGTATCCATTTAAATTTAGGGCTTATTCAGTATTTGATGGAACCCAAAAATGATGGATGTGATGTATGGCTTCTGCTCAAGCCCAGGACAAATCACATTGCCTCAAAATGTATTTACACACGCAAAAGGCACAGCTCAGAGGGCACATTGACGAGGCAAATAAAAGGCACATTGCACACATTACCAGGAAATTGAAAACAGGGGCAGACAAGGGGTTAAATGAGCCCCTTTCGCCTGGATACCACAATCTGGGTCACATGGCAAAATCCGTCGGTTTTGGATTGAAATTGTAAGCCTCTTCTTCTAAACCAGGCTTGACAAATGGGCTGTATTGGGAGTGTAAATGCGCTCATCATACACCATAATTACAGCCCGAGCTCCAGACCCTCCAGCTGTTGCCGAGATCCACGGACAAGCAAAGGCTGCTGGGAGACTCCGCAATTGCTAGTTGAACAATTGCTAGAGGGTCGTGGCTTTGGACATCTGTGTTATACAATATTCATTGGGATATGCACGTTATGGTATGTCAGGTCTCCTTCACACTAATTATGTAGCTTTGATTAAATCACAGCAGGGGCTGTAGCTCTGATATGATCAAAACACCCAGAATTCCCTTGATCCCCTTTTAGACCTGACTGATTATAGCTAACGAGAATCGCTGGTGTTTTTACACATTTGCTGCCCAAAAATGTGTCAATACAAATATTTGGGCTTGTCTCACCCCCGTGTTTCTTAAAGGGGACCCATCACCCCAAAAAAAAACATTTCAAATCCTATTTTATCACATTAGTCAAGCAAAATGAACTTAATTACACTTTATAAATTATTTGAATCTTGTTTCCTTCAGTCTGGGAATTCATAATTATAACAAGCAGGCAGCAGCCATTTTGTGGACACTGTTATTAAGACAAGTCTTGTATCATCTCAGAATCTTGTTTGTGCACCAGAATGGGGGACCTGATGTCCATCCCCATGCCCTGGCTACACAATTAAGTGGTGAAGAGAACTGGGGGAATGTGGGGAGAGCAGTGACCTCTAGGAAGTGCTGAATGGAAAGTGAAAGTAATTTCTGCCCCGCCTCTATGCCTAAGGCACAGAGGAGGGACAGGCAATATTTGATTGACAGCTTGGATTTTTAAAGGAACTTACAACAGCTATGAATGCTTTAATAAAAAATAAAATTTGGATTTCAAGTTTAATTTGAAAATGACTTTTATTATACATTTTTTATGTCTGGTTGACAGGTCTACTTTAATATCTGAAATTCTAGTGACAAATATTACAGAAAAGAAGCCATAGCAATGTAGGAATGACGACACCACTTTTTTGGGGCAGGGGGCTATATACATTACAGCTGCATCCTTCTTTTGTTGTTTAACTACAGCTCTCAGTATCCCCTATATTGAAATTATTATGCACTAGAAATGGTCCTTCATACAATCAATATTTGTCGTTGTCCCCATGGGCCCAGGACAAATGCCCTCTGACCCACCCTAAAGCCATCCCTAAAGGTAGACAAAAAAATATTATTTTATTCATTTTCAATGGTTTTTGCAAATCATCATCCGAAAAAAGTGCATTGTCTGAAAAACAGTTGCCTTCAGTTATCCATGGCTTTTCAACCGCCATATGTAATAAATGGTGCTGTTTGCCCAGGTGCAGTTACCCATGGCAACCAATGTTTGCTTCTAATGAGATGACCAGCAAAATCCACTGGAGAGCATGCAGGTACAGCTTCTGTAGTTTTAGAGATGCAAATGTTTCGGACCTCACTTGTCCTTCCTCTGGTGCAGTTTTGGTGAACCCCACCACTGTTGGATTGAGCATTTCATACTTACTCCAGTGGCATCTAACTACATATGATTCTGCTACGCAATATGTTGGCGCTATATAAATTAGGGATGCACCGAATCCACTTTTTTGGATTCGGCTGAACCCCCGAATCCTTTGCTAAAGATTCGGCCGAATACCGAACCGAATCCGAACCCTAATTTGCATATGCAAATTAGGGGTGGAAAGGGGAAAACAGTTTTTACTTCCTTGTTTTCTGACAAAAAGTCACGCGATTTCCCTCCCCGCCCCTAATTTGCATATGCAAATTAGGGTTCGGATTCAGTTCGGCTGGGCAGAAGGATTCGGCCAAATCCGAATCCTGCTGAAAAAGGCCGAATCCTGCCCGAATCCCGAACCGAATCCTGGATTTGGTGCATCCCTAATATAAATACATGTTAATAATAATAATATGATTGACCAGCAAATGATACTTGCTGGTTTGACCAGGGACCGAAGATTCAGCCAAATCCTGAAAGTGCAGGACTTTATTGAATGCATATTAATATTAACATGCTTGCATTTAGCCTGTGAGATACCCAGCTCAAAACAGTTAAAAATGCCCCTCCATTGGGATATCACCGGACCCTGCTGGTGCAACTGCATGTTAGGAACTTATGACCTAAAATATGTCAACGCAACGTCTGCGGATCATTTTGCTGCCTGCCCACTGAGTTGGAAATTGCGCGGGCGGCAAAACTCTCGCAATCACCCCACATGCCAGAGCCTTTAAGAAATGACAAGTAAAGGGTAGCAGGCCGGATTGCTTTATAATAATAGCCGATTTCCTTTATTGGCAGCAAGCAGTGATTTCAGTTTATGTGCACAGTGTGAGTTAACTCAGGGCCAGTAACTGGTTCCATGTACCTCCTTTGTCTTGTGATTGTTAATGGAGTCAGTCCAACTGTTTAAAAAAAAAAAAATATATATATATATACATATAAAAAATGTGCTGCTTGCTGCTTTACATTTCAGTCTGGGGGCCGTAGTTAAAACACTCTGCTTTTGGATTTGCATATTAAATAGAGAGTGGAACGTGGGTAAAAATACTTTCATCTTCACCTTGTCTTGGCTAAGGGAAAAGACTAAATGCTGCTGCTAAAGCCGAGAATGCAAATGTGACTTTGTGGTTTCACATAATAACGGATACAGAGCAGCAATAGGAATGTACCAGGTTTTATGTCACAAAGTGGGTTCATTGCCCCATCTCATCCTTATGAAAAATAAATATGGACAATGCCATGCAGTTACAGAAGCAGGGCACCCCTAGAAGTGCTGCTGGTATAACTCACAGTGGGCTCCCAGTTCACTAGCATTACAGTCAAAGTAGGGACCAACACTTGGCATCAGGCCCGGACTGGCAATCTGTGGGTTCTGGCAAATGCCAGAGGGGCTGCGATAAGGTGCCATAGAAAGCCACTATTTAGTGGGCTGGTGGGGGCTAGGTGGGCCTCTGTGTGGGCTGATTGGGCCTCTGGGTACCTGAAATGCCAGGGCCTATTTTAATTCTTAGTCCGGACCTGCTTGGCATATTGTATAAATGGCGATGAGTTCCACAAGGCACAGAGGGGTTAGGCTCTTACCCATACCCCTGCCCACTTGCACTCCCAAATACAATGTACATTTGAGGCACCCAAAACTTTAAATATCAGATATCCCATGTGCTCAGTCCCAATAAAATGGCTCTATGACAGGGGTCCCCAACCTTTTTTATCTGTGACCCACATTCAAATGTAAAAAGAGTTGTGGAGCAACACAAACATGAAAAAGTCCCTTTGGGTGCCAAAGAAGGACTGTGATTGGCTATTTGGTAGCCCCTATGTGGACTGACAGACTACAGGAATCTCTGTATGTTACTGGAATTCAAAAATAAGCACCTGGTTTGAGGCCACTGGGAGCAACATCCAAGGGGTTGGAGAGCAACTTGTTGCTCATGAGCTACTGGTTGGGGATCCCTGCTCTATGACATAGAGAAATAAACTTGAACTTCAAGTATATACAACAACTGAAGTGTCACATATAAAACATCTCTGATTTATGTATTTCTTCCCCATATCCAGGTGGCCCTGTTCTTCAATGCAAGGGGCCCCCTATCAATGTTCCCACTAATTTCTTCACGGCTACGAGCCTGCAAAAAGTCTTTTGTGCACACAACCTAAATTTGTGTGCGCATTTTTAAATACTGAGTGCTCAGGTCAGAATATAGACAAAATAGGGATCAACTAGCAGTTATGTAGGTTAAAAAAAAGGTTGAACTTGATGGACGTGTGCCTTCTTTCAACCTAACTTACTATTTCAAAATGTTGACTTTTCACAAAATATCCTTTGTGCGCACCACCATTTTTTTCGTGCGTTGGCCTCAAAATCTGTGTGTAGGGATGGGTGAATCTGATCCGTTTCATTTCACCAAAAATTCGCCGTGCGACTTTTTTTTTTTGACGCACGCCGTCATTCAAGTCTATGAGCGTCATTTCCACGGCGAAACAAGGCGAAAAAATTCGCCCATCCCTATCTGTGTCTGTGCTTGCATGAGTGCACAGCTTAGATGGGACCACTGCAGCCCCTATTCTTTAACTCTTCAAATTGCAAATTCACCAATAATCAGGAACCCCAAGATTATTGCTTATACAGAACATGACGTGCACATAGGGGCAAATTCACTAAGCGCCGAAGCGCCGAACGCTAGCGTTAATTCGCTAGCGTTTGGCATTTTCGTTACTGCGCAAATTCACTAACGAATGCTGGCGTAGTTTCGCTAGTGTTACTTCGCACCCTTACGCCAGGCGAATTTTCGCTAGCGACGTAACTACGCAAATTCACTAACGTGCGCATTGTACTGAACGCTACCTTTTACGCTAGACTTCCTTCGCCACCTCAGACCTGGCGAAGCGCAATAGAGTAGATAGGGATTGTTTCAAAAAAAGTCAAAATTTTTTCTAAGTCCCAAAAAACGCTGGCGTGTTTTCTACATTACGGATGATAGGCTGAAAAAGATCGAAATTTTTTTTGGGGCTCCCCTCCTTCCCCCCTACATTTCCTGACTCATGGCAACTTACCTAGACAGTGGGCACATGTGTAGGGCAAAATAAATTTTTTATTTGATGATTTGAAGGTTTTCTTGGCATTTGTAGTGCTGATACGTATTCCTCCATTGAAATTAGAATTTGGCGCAGTATGCAAATTAGCCTTCGCTAGCGTAACTTCGTTTACATAGCGAATCAACGATAGCGCAACTTCGCAACCTTACGCTACCCCTGAGCGCAACTTCGGATTTTAGTGAATTTGCGGAGCGCTGGCGAAACTACGCCTGGCGAAGTGCGGCGAAGTGTGGCGAAGTTGCATCTTAGTGAATTTGCCCCATAGACTTTAGGGCAGGGGGAAGTCGAGATTGAGCTTTCCGTTTAGCTCAGCAGAATATTGGCAGACATGTCACCAGGTAAAAGGGTTAGAGAATGCATAAGCCCCCCCCAGGCAAAAGGCAGCTGATGGGGGCAACATTGTTTTAATGGTATATATACCAGGGGTCCCCAACATTTTTTTACTACATTCAAATGTAAAACAAGTTGAAGAGCAACACAAGCATGAAAGAAAGGTTCCAGGGCCCTGAGGCAGCAGCCCTGGTGGGCTCCGGCCCCCCCAGTCTGACCCTGGCTGCCGTCCACAAATTTAAACAATGCAGGAATGAAAAATAGTGCTTACAACAAATGATAATAAATATTAGTTATCACACTCTATGGTTATTTTACTGAGCATGTGTCTTGGCTCAGGGCTGAGTTTGGAAGCAAATGTCCTCTCTGCCCTACCCTAGAAGAAAGCCCTTCATTCATAGTCAGTGTAAGGTAACCATTATCCCAAGGGCGCATTGTGCTAAAATAATAGCTGACAGGTGCAATGATAAGTACTACAAAAGGCATCTAATCAGAGTGAAGAGGCATCCGACTGAATGCCCCACTCTCCCCCTCCTCTCGCCAGTGTCTGATGGTGGGCATTTCATAAGGCTTATTAGTATGCCACTGTTTCATTTTAGTTCAGTCAGTGCTTGAGTTGCTGCGAAAATACATTTTTCATGGATGCCCTGTCTGACAATATGTGTTAGAGATTAGCTCATTTAATACAGCCTGCCTTGTTCCCCTGACTACCTGTATGTATGGCAATCAGCCTATAATAAGAAAAGTGGTGGGATGAAAAAAAAAAAATGAAAGCCTGTTCTGAAATAGCTCAGGGGGAAAGAACTCATCTTTTTGGCATACCGTTCAGATCTGCAGACATATGTTACAGGCAACACCGGCTCCCGCTAGAGAACACACCACCGCTACTGTCCAGATGTTGTTAAACTGTACAGAATGCCGTTAAGTGCTGACACATTAAAAAAAAAATCAAAATATGGGGTTTTTTTTAGAGATGGAAAGAAATTATATATATAACCACCCAGAAAATTCTCATCTGCACAATAGTTTTGGAAACGGAGGGACGGGAGATTTCATCTGCATGTGGTTTTTGGGTACAATAAAATGCAATTTATAAGGTGTGTTGCTCGGAATACCAATGCGTCCAGTCTTTCTTAAACATGGCTGGGGGAGGTAAGGAGGATTTATTAAAGTCTGCCGCTTGCAAAAACTACAGGGAAGCAGCTGCAGTCATAAAGTGCACTCCATTTATTGAGTAAAATTGCACTACCTTCTATGTAGATGCTGGGTGAGTGGGACTCTTTTATTGGTTTTCAACTGTTGGGTTTTTTTTTTATTTGATACTGTAGTTAAATATGTGAATTTAATCTTCCCAAGTCTGTTTCTATGGATTTCTTTGGTGCAAGTGCAATGCTGCAGGACTACCACTAGAAGAAAGCTGTGGTTTTAGAGCAGGCGTCCCCAACCTTTTTTTTACCCGTGAGCAAGGAAGATATAAAAGGAGTTTGGGAGCAACACAAGAATGAGAAACATTCTTGGGGTGTCAAATAAGTGCTGCGATTGTCAATTTGGTATTCCCAAGGTGGACTGGCAGCCTACAGGAGGCTCAGTTTGACAGTACATCTGGTTTTTATGCAACCAAAACTTACATCCAAGCCAGGAATTTGAAAATAATCACCTGCTTTGAGGCCACTGAGAGCAACATCCAAGTGGTTGGCGAGCAGCATGTTGCTCCTGATCCAATGGTTGGGGGATCACTGTTTTAGAGGATCCCTTTTTCTCGAAAGGGTCGGATTGGGCTGGCGGGACACCGGAAAAAAAAACATGGTGGACCCTGTCAACACAGACTTGCTCCCACTGAAGACCTGGTGCTGTCACCTGACCTCCCCCTGGATTGCAGTTGCAAAGAAAGAGAGGAAAAGGTACATTTTGGGGGAAAGGGGGGACAGAGAGGGGTTGCAGTGCCAGGTGGAGCTCATGGCTGGGGCATGGGGCCTGCGGGGTAGAGGGATCCCCTAAGGCGCAGCTCCAGTGGGCCCTGGACAACCCAGTTCGATGCTGCAATTCACCATATATCATATTTTCCTTTAATGAAAAGCAGGGATTTCTAAACATATTTATAGTTCCACTTCTAGTTACCCATAGCAACCAATCAACTGATAGCATCCACAGGTCAGTTGTTTGAACACAAACATCTAATGGGTAACTAGATATGGAGCAAATGTTCTGACAGCTCCAGCTCTACCCGTCCTAGATGGACTGTTTATATTGTGAAACGGAGTGCAGAGACCTGGCCTGTTTGGTAAACTCAAGGCTTGCTTGGGAAAGGCAGGTACTTACTATATGCAAGTTGGGCGACAGAGAATGGCTGCACTTTATTTTATATAGCCAGCAGCTATACCAGCAAATATGTACATGTTGTAGGGATGCTCAGACTATGGATTTCCAAAGAAGTATGTGAGTTGTTTACTAGTGATGGGCGAATAAAGTCGCCTGGCACAAATTTGGGGCGAATTTCCACATTTTGCTGCCAGCGAAAAATTCGCGAATCTCCCGTGAAAATTTGCCGGTGAAAATTCTCCGGAGTCAATTTCCGATTTTCGCGATTTTTTTGTGAAATATCAGATTTTCACTATTTTTTAGTGAAAACCTTCAAAATTCACGATTTTTTGTGAAATCCTTCAAATTTCACGATTTTTGAGTGAAATCCCTCTAATTTCATGATTTTTGATTGAAAACGTCTGATGTGCACCATTTTTTCGTGAAAACATTCGAATTTCATGATTTTTTTGGGGAACTTTCGGATTTCACGATTTTTCGAGAATTTTCCACTGTTTTGCGAATTTTGCGGGAAATTCGCAAATTTTTCTGCAAAGCGAAACGGGAGAAATTCGCCCATCACTACTGTTTACTCAACACAAACCTCAAAGCCAAGGAATGGAAATCCTTCGGAGTAAGTACTTAGTAGCTGCAACAGATATACTGTACAACCAGTGGTGGGACAGGTCCCCTTGTGCTGGGAGCAGTGGGTGCAAAAAATGTATTTGCTCTTCTGGAACTGAAACCTGATATATAAATCTCTTTCTATATCTGTAGCCTTAATATGAGCTAAAAGGGGCCCAGACTGGATCTGAAAACTATTGACCTAAATGCATGTCAGTTAGCCTAAGAAATCTGCCAGATGAATTCAATTATTTGCATTAGCAAAATGTTAACAGTTGTTTAGTTTTTAACTTTGAATCTGCAGCTGCTCTGCTTTTATTTCTTCTCTATTTGTATCCCTTCCAACAGAGCCCTAAGGGGAGCTGCCCAGAGGTGCTTCAACTGCTGCTAGATATATGATGGATTTTTATGAATTTCGCGGTACAAAAAGACAAGCGTTAATTGATTTCACTCTGCCCCGTGGGCCTGTACCTGCGGGAGCCGATGTGAATGCAGAATATATTAATAGCTATCAATTATTTCTGTGTTTGGTATTGATGTCCACTTGCATGGGAAGCATAGACTAACAGGGCAGAGTGAAATTAATTAACACTTACATTACCGTGCCATAGAACGCATGTCAATTCACACACAAGTTAAAATCCCATGGGCATGTCTATCCTTAGGGGACAAATTAATCAGGGCAGAACAAGAGATGGGTGTCCCCAGTTAAAGCATGGTTTTAAGCCTCAAAGGAAATTATTGGAAAATCAATTAGTATTCCGATATTTAGAACTTAGTGGTCTCCCAGAGTGGGCGGATCCTGGGGGCTCATTTATAAAAATTGCACAGGGCAGATTGGTTTGCACAGTGGGAGTCACTTATAAAGTTCACGCAGCGCATATTTATTCGCAAATGGTTGTAATGCCCATGTTTTTCCCCGAACGCTAAAATATTGCACTGCTGTCTCCGTCTTTCCAGTTTTTGCGAATTCGCATTGAGCAAAAGTTTTTCGCAAATGAGACGGGTGTTTGCGTGAGTGCGCCCACTGGGGGTCATTTATAAAGTTTGCAAAGTTTGCTCTGCCCGTCTTTCCGTTTTTTGCGAATTCGCAGTGTGAATACATTTTCGCAAATGGTGCGCAAATGAAACGGGAGTTTGCATGAGCGCCCCCAATGTGCGAGGTTGTTGTGTGCAAAAATAGCGTTGACGATAACTTAAATTCGCAGTTTGCGAAACTGTTTTGCGAATATTTTATCTGCCACCAAAGTTGTGGCGTAATTGAGGCACAGAGTGTGTGCATAAAGATTTGCAATTTGCGAATTTTGACATATTTATAAAGCTCCTATAGACATTCGCATTGTGAACAAAAAAAATTCGCATTTCTGTTTGCACCCTCTTAATCAGCTTTTTAAATATAACCATGCGCAGGGCAAATATATTCACTTTGCAAACCAATCTGCCCTGCGTGAAGTTTATAAATGACCCCCACTGTGCGAGGTTGTTGTGCGCGAAAGTAGCGTTCACAGTAACTTAAATTTGCAATTTGCAAAACAGTTTTGCGCATATTTTCTCCGCCACCAAAGTCGCAATTCTGTTTGCACACTCTTATTCAGCTTTATTTTTTTTCACACTGCGAATGTCTATGAGCTTTTTTAAATATGGCAAAAATTGCAAATTGTGAACATTATGTGCACACTCCGCGTTTGAATTACACCACAGCTTTGGTTGCAGAGAAAATTTTCGCAAAACAGTTTCACAAACTGCGAATTTAAGTTACTGTCAACGCTATTTTCGCATACAACAACCTCGCACAGTGGGCGCACTCACGCAAACACCCGTCTCATTTGCGAAAATCTATTCTCAATGCGAATTCCCAAAAAACGGAAAGACGGACTCAGCAGTGCAATATTTTAGCGTTCAGGAAAAAACATGGTCATTACAACCATTTGCGAATAAATATGCGATGCGCAAACTTTATAAATGACCCCCCCCCGGTGTACTAGATACAACAGTGTTAGTTTTGCATTACTTTTACGTCAACACTTTTGCAACCTGTTATCAAGAAAGCTCAGGACCTGGGGCTTTCCAGATACTGGATCTTTCTGTAATTTGGATCTTCATACCTTAAGTCTACTTAAAAATCATGAAAGCATTAATTAAACCCAATAGGCTGGTTTTGCTTCCAATAAAGATCAATTATATCTTAGTTGCCATGAAGTACAAGCTACTGTTTTATCATCACAGAGAAAAAGGAAATCGATTTTTAAAAATTGGATTATTTGAATAAAATGAATTCTATTGGAGACAACCTTTCCATTATACAGAAAGCAATGAATAATGGAAAGGTTGTCTCCAATAGACTTAATTTTATTCAAATAATCCGAATTTTAAAAATCGATTTCCTTTTTCTCTGTGGTAATAAAACAGTACATTGTACTCCAGATAACGGATCCCATATCTGTATTTGCAGTGGAATATCGGGAGTACTTGGAAAAAGCTTCTCTCTTTAGAGGGGTATGTTAGAAACAGAACTGAGTGATCCCAGAACAGCTTTAGGGTCAGTCCACACGAGCAGATTCAGGGAGATTAGTCGCCCCAATCTCTGCCTGCCCTCTGCTGGCTAAAATGAAAATCGCCTGCGCCAATGCACACGCGTGGCTCTTCGTTTTCCAAAGTCGCCTGAAGTTGCCTCACGGGGACAGGCGATTTTTATTTTAGCCGGCAGAGGGAAGGGGGAAGGCAGTTCGGGGAGATTGTCTCCCCGAAGAAGAGGTCGATCAGTCTTTGCCGCTGTTCTCTAGCAGAGAAATATTCATGGCTGACATGGCAGTGCCACTAGTCTTTTTCTATATCTTATTATTACATAAAATGTGCTGCAAACATTTTATTCAGCTCTAAGGTGTATATACATATACATCAGGGTTACCAGATCAAGCGAAATATTGGCAGCACTTTCAGAAAATTCAGCCTGAGGGGCTGCACCATTGAAATTTAATTTAAATGCAATCAATGTAGCCCAACACTTTGCATTTATAGGAAGTGTCACGGATTTTTCCAATGATCTGGTAACCTTAATGTATATTGTATGCACCGTGTTGCATAAATTTGCCCTTGTATTGAGACCGGGACTGCCGTAATACTGCTGGTTCATGCCCAGATATAGATATATCCTTAGGCTTCGTATTGCAATTTCTTTTATTTAATACATGTAAGAGTTTCAGTCTAGGAATTAGGCCTTTTCCCAAGACTGCAAAATAGAACCTGGAAAAAAAAGTGATTTAAGTAATAAAAATGACCTTTCCTCACATTATATTCAAGGATATTCCTTTTATCATAATTGTAGTTCAAGTTAGCCCCATAACCTGTTATAGTGTAAATGAGCTTTATCAGAGATATAAGTGACATTTGCAATCAGTAGTGTTTGCCATTCAGGCCAGACATAAGGTTACTATGCAGTTAAAAGACAATCAGTGATCAAACAAAAGAGACCCAAGGCTATTCTGGATTTTGAATGAGGTGAATTATTATATGAGGCCTGCCATTTTAATAAACTAGGAAATGTGCCGCCCCAGTACCTCCAAGCAGTTTTATCTGCTGAAAAACACTTTAAGGGCTAGTCCACACGGGGCGATAGCCCTGCGTTTGCGGTCGCGGCGACAAAGCGCCGCGCCAGTCGCCGCGACCGGCGCAGGCGACAGTTTTGTATGGGCGCCTATGTAAAAACGCCTGTGCTAACCACACGAGGCGATGCGCTTTTCAAAAGTCGCCTGAAAAAGCCTGGCGAGGCATTTTCAGGCGACTGTTGAAAAGCGCATCGCCTCGTGTGGTTAGCACAGGCGTTTTTACATAGGCGCCCATACAAAACTGTCGCCTGCGCCGGTCGCGGCGACTGGCGCTGCGCTTTGTCGCCGCGACCGCAAACGCCTGGCTATCTCCCCGTGTGGAATAGCCCTAAATGGTTGAGTGGAAAAAAAGAGAATATAATCTGTACAATGTGTCCTTCACAGATTATGTGAGAAAGGTCCCCAGTCCTGAAAGAGTTGTAGCTTGTATGTGATAGGAAGATAGGAAAAGGTGAAACTTAGTCCCTGTGTAAAATGTATAATGAAACCATAGAATTCTTAATGAATCAGATAAAATTGAGCATAGGACTGGCCAGATATGGGATGACTTTGACGTAGTTGGCCATCTTAAATATATTGCAATATATGGACAAACAATCCCTTTTTTGTTTAAAGGGTAAGGCATTTTTCAGTAGCAGTATGCACAAAATGTCTCTGTCTTAAATATTTTGATAATGGGTTGAGTGCTGAGGATAGGGATGTAGCGAACGTCGGAAAAAAAGTTCGCGAACATATTCGCGAACTTGCGCAAAAATGCGAGCGGTTCGCGAACGGTTCGCGAACCCCATAGACTTCAATGGGAAGGCGAACTTTAACATCTAGAAAAGACATTTCTGGCCAGAAAAATGATTTTAAAGTTGTTTAAAGGGTGCAACGACCTGGACAGTGGCATGCCAGAGGGGGATCAAGGGCAAAAATGTATCTGAAAAATCTGCCTGTGTGTGCTTGGAAGAGATAGTGTAGGGGGAGAGCTGTTAGTGATTTCAGGGACAGATGATAGTAAGTTTGCTGGCTAGTAATCTGCTTGATACTGCTCTGTATTGGAGGGACAGAAGTCTGCAGGGATTTGAGGGACATTTTAGCTTAGGTAGCTTTGCTGGCTAGTAATCTACTGTTCTCTTTAAACAACTGCCATACGTTGACCTTGTAGGCATTGTTTGCCCAGTTTTTTTGGACGCAGCCACTGAAGCACAGTTGCCAGAAAAAATATGCCATATAAATGCTGAAAATAGTCATTTTTCGCCATACGTTGACCTTGTAGACATTGTTTGCCCAGTTTTTTTGGACGCAGCCACTGAAGCACAGTTGCCAGAAAAAATATGCCATATAAATGCTGAAAATAGTAATTTTTCGCCATACGTTGACCTTGTAGACATTGTTTGCCCAGTTTTTTTGGTTGCAGCCACTGAAGCACAGTTGCCAGAAAAAATATGCCACATAAATGCTGAAAATAGTCATTTTTTGCCATATACGTTGAGTCAACGTATGGCAAAAAATGACTATTTTCAGCATTTATATGGCATATTTTTTCTGGCCTCTGTGCTTCAGTGGCTGCGGCCAAAAAAACTGGGCAAACAATGCCTACAAGGTCAACGTATACACTACTACAGCGGTGGATACGGATTACGTAAAATATATTATGGCTGCTTGAAAAAAGTCACTCCGGTGTTTTTTCTGGAGACGGTAATATTATGGATATTTAGACAGAATGTGAACAAGGTCACACAGCTCGATGGCGGGTTGAAGAAAACAGTGTGCAAATAATGCCTACAAGGCCAACGTATACACTACTACAGCGGTGGATACGGATTACGTAAAATATATGAATGCTGCTTGAAAAAAGTGACTCCGGTGTTTTTTCTGGAGACGGTAATATTATGGATATTTAGACAGAATGTGAACAAGGTCACACAGCTCGATGGCGGGTTGAAGAAAACAGTGTGCAAATAATGCCTACAGGGCAAATAATGCCTAAAAGGTCAACTTATACACTACTACAGCGGTAGTAAAATAAAAAAAAGTAAAATAAAAAAAAAATGAATATTAAAAAAAAAAAATTAAAGTTGGTGCTGCTGAACTACTAGGAGCAGCAGATTAGCACACCAGTCCCACTCCCCAACACTGCTAGACTAATAGCACTGGGCTCTTATAGTAGTAGTAGTAGTAGTAGTAGTAAAACAACAAAAAAATAAATAAAAGCAGTCCTTACAAGGACTACTGTTATTGCAGCAGTCAGCAGATGAGATCAGAAGCAGGACAGCTGCCCACTGCAGCTACATACAGAGCACTGCAGTAGAAGGTAGATTACTAGCCAGCAAAGCTACCTAAGCTTAAATGTCCCTCAAACCCCTGCAGACTTCTGTCCCTCCAATAACAGAGCAGTATCAAAACGATTACTAGCCAGCAAACTTTCAACTGTCCCTGAAATCACTAACAGGCAGCAGCTCTCTCCCTACACTATCTCTTCAGCACACACAGGCAGAGTGAAAAAACGCTGCAGGGCTTCGGTTTTTATAGGGAAGGGGAGTGGTCCAGGGGAGAGCTTCCTGATTGGCTGCCATGTACCTGCTGGTTTGGGGTGAGAGGGCAAAAAAAAGCGCCAACAATGGCGAACCCAAAATGGCGAACGTCGCGCGACGTTCGCGAACTTCCGGCGAGCGCGAACACCCGATGTTCGCGCAAACAAGTTCGCCGGCGAACAGTTCGCGACATCTCTAGCTGAGGACTCTTGTAATTGTCTATATATATATATATATATATATATATATATATATATATATATATATATATATATATATATATAAATATATACATATATATTGTAAGCTGGGTGATCCACAATAGACACTTTCTTTACTTTAAGGCAGTTTATTTACACAAAGGGGTGATCATTTCAGGATACAAGAACAAGATACTGGGCGCTACCTTCACACATGAAGAGTTCCCTTACTAAACTGGGCCCCTTGTGGACTACCAGTTAGCAAACACATAAGTAGGGGTCACCCGTACTTACATTTCTCCTGGGGGATTGCTCAGCCTCCTGGCTTTTCCCAGTCAGACAGACTCTCTGTCACTTGGTCTCCTCTTTCTCTGCACCTTCCAGAGGCAAATGGCACCCCAGCCCCTCTGAGAGTCCCTCACACAGACGGGTGTCCTTCCTGCTCCTTCCGAACAGCCTCACTAGAACTAAATACCTTTCCAAAGGACAGACTTCCCATGGAAGGTGAGCTCTAAGCCATGAGCTGGACTACTGAATCGGAGCACCTGGCTTGCCTGTTCTTTCCACAATACTCCAGCTTCCAAGACTTGGCCACCAAAGCCTTTAAACAGATAACATATTCTCTCTCTATTAATACCCATCCTGGTGTCTACCTCTCCCACTACGAGATCTTAAAGGGGAAAACACACCTTTTCCCACATTGTTTTGGTCACACTACCACATACCTCCCAACATTTTGGATATAAAAAGAGGGACAAAACAGTTGCTGTGCGTAACGCAATGTTTTTTGACCACGCCCATTTTTGTGGCAACACCACCTAATTAACACGTTCATTTTACAAAATTTGGCAGGTTATGAAAGTTTGAACATATTTCTGTGTTTTTTTTCCAGTTAATACAGTTTTGCTAATTAAGGTGAATTGCCCTTTAAGCTGTGAGTCTAAAGATGGCCATAGATGCTGTAGCGCTATAGTAAACTGGTTTACGTGAGGGCAGTTTTAGCTACTTTCCTTTGTGGGCTGATACCACAGATGAGCTCTCTTTCTCAGGGGCAAGCCCTCGCAACGCGGTGGAGGCAGGGTGTAGTTTAACTGTAACTAGGTGCAATAGCACAATGATGGGCGCCAGTAGTTCTTTAACAGTTGAATATAGAACTGTATTTATTGAACAAGAGCACAGAGATCATTTAGCACATTGATCCACAATGGAGTATAGAACATACACAGCAGCATAAAGGAAGCATATACTCACAGCACGTATAGGCTGAATCCCCACAGGCTAGGGAATATACAGCAGAGAGTAAGTTGACAGCATGTGATGGGTATTGCCCAGTTTTCAGGATATCTTCCAGTGGCAGACTAGGGGAACTCCTGACATCCCTATCTCAACACTTGGTTCCTTACTCCGGGTCAGTAATACCCTGGGATCTTAATCCCTCTAATCTCCTCGGCGGAGCCTTGAGCTGCTCAACTAAATAACCTCTCTATCACTCCTAGAGTGATCTATAATTGAGTATAGCTGTCTAATTACTAGGGCCAAGGCACCTAGGGTCGACACTACCCATTCCCTTCCAGCCTGCTTGGATGGGCTAAAGCAATGGACCCAGAGCACATGGTTCCTAAACCTTTTATACTCTAGCACAGTGCCATCTGGTGTACACTGTGTGAACTACAGGGGTTACATAAGCACAAGGTCCCCATAAGGACCCACTGAGGGATGTGCCTGTCTGTAAAGTGTTAGGGTCCCCATCTCGCGACCTGCCACTAACCTTTCAGATCAAATAAAGTAGTAAAAGAACAGATCAGCCAATGTTCTGCCCCTGAGAGAAAGAAAGTTGTGTCTGACAAAGCTAGTGACAGTCTCCCGCTGATATCGGCAGATCGGCAATACACGCAGAGACTGTCCCTCTAAAACCAGGACAGTTGGGAGGTATGCTACCACTATATATATATATATATATATATATATATATATATATATATATGTGTGTATATATTTTTTTTTAGGGATGCCAATATGTTGGGCACCTAGGGGCGTCTTTGGGGTTTTCACTGCCGCATCGCTAGTGCACTAGAAGAGCTGGAATTCTGAAAATCTTAAAATCGGCTCCATGTAAACCTGCAGGCTGCCGCCACCTTAGGCGAGTTTCTCAACTTACCTAGTGGCAAAAATGCCCCTGCGGGCACCCAGTGTAAGGTAAATCACTAACCTCCTTGGCTAGGCCAGTGCATGTCAACCATAAGAATTTCGGGTGGCCTTGGGTACATTCTTGTAGAGCACCAAGCCACTATGGTTGGTCCATTTCCAAGGAATACCTCTCCCTAGACAGGTGTGAAATAAAGGTAACTTTACATTACTGTGTGTATGCCTGAGCAGGGCAGCTGAGGGTATACTTCTGAAAAGATATCTAACATGGGAGGGGGGCACAGCAATCTAGAAATCTCTTCCCTGAGCCAGTTTTTATTTTAACTCACACTGGTCCCATCCACAAAGTAAATTAGTGATTTATCCCTCACCTTTAGTTCTCCATTAACAAGTATTCCCAAACACCCCCTTTCTACCATATACATAAACTCTGCCAAAGCTTAAATGTTATGACTCAATTTTGGATAATATTTTTAAAGCCACTGTATCATCAAGCTGTGCTATTATGGGGAACAAATGAAACATAAAAAAGTGTTGTTGTTACAGAATGAAGCCAACATAGTTTGATAACATTTTATTGCCCTATTAAAAGCCTAAAATATTGACGAGGGAAAGTAACCTGAAAAGCAGGATTTCTTCACTAGCAAATTTCCGCAGAAGTTATATTTTTAATCATTTCAAAAGCATAATGATAAATACCACTTTTAATTATCACGGAAACCTACATTCCTTTGGAACGGTCTATAAAGTTTAATTGACTGAAGCTAATATGGATCTATGTCGTACGAAATGAGTAAATTGAATGGAAACAATCTAATGTAGGAAAAGGGCCCCCTGGTGGCAGCTGAATGAATACAAAATCCTATATTCTATTATTCCTGTTATTCTTAGAACTTCCAATTCTTCGTATAGCCTTTATTTTAAGATGCTGTTGGGAGTAGTGATGGGCAAATAAATTTGCCAGTCGTGAATTTGCGGCATAAATTTGCCGCGTCAAAACGGTCACGCGTCAACATTATTCAGACGACTTTAACGCCAGTTTCAAAATTGACGTCGTTTCTGACACTTAAAGGGGACCTGTCACCATAAGAAATAATTCCAAATCCTATTTTACTATATTAGTCAAGAAAAATAAACTTCATTTACACTATAAAAATGATTTAAACTTAGATTTTTTAAATTTTTTGAATCACATCAAGCAGACAGACGCTATTTTGTAGACACTGTTATTAAGGCTCACACACTGGCTACAAAATTAGATGGTGAGGTGGGAGGGGATGTGAGGAGTACAATGAAATCTAGGAACTGCAGAACAGAAAGTGAAAGTAAATGCCTGCCCCACCCCTATGCCTAAGGCATAGAGGAGGAGCAGGCAATATATGATTGACAGCTGAGACCTTTAAACGCATTTGTAACAGGTATGGATGTTTTAAAAACAAAATGTTTTTGGGATTCATGTTTAGTTTGAAAAGGACTTTTATTATACAGTTTTTTAGGTCTGGGTGACAGGTCCCCTTTAAATTGACATCTGCATGTCTACTGTACCTATTGGCACAGTCCATAAAGGGACCCTGAAATTAGCTTCTCAGTTCCCCTAAATACCTTCATTAGGGCTCATTAACTTACCACTCAGTCAGTTAAAGGGAATGTAAAGGCAAAAGAATAAAATCCAATTTTTTACTTTCTTTGAAGAAAAAGAAATATATCTCCAATATACTTCAATTAAAAAATGTGTATCTTTTTTGTAAGAAACCTGATTGTTTGCTGTGAAATTCTCCCTTCGTTTTAATTGCTCTGACTGCTACAGATAGGAAACTTCAGACGGTCCCTAACTACTCTGCAGGAAAAACATACTTCCAAATGGCAGGGGGAGCCCCCCACCTTATTTCCCTGACCTCAAGCAGCTTTGTTTGTTTCCCTGTAAAGCAGCCGGCAACTGTGTAGAGATTTGTATCCGTTGACCCAGTGTAGTCAGTATATTCTGATTATTAATCTTTCTGTATCTGCTTCTAAGGCAGATATTATTTGAAGTGTGCTGCTTTGATAATTTATAACCACACTGAGCATGTGCGTGGTCTTGGTCTTGCAAAGATGTTTAACATAGTTACAAGATGGTGACCCCCTGCGGCCAACTTTGAAAACATAAATCAATTGTTTTATTAGGCTTCTGGTGCAGTTAGTTAATTTTTATGTTTAGTATACAAAATACAGTATTTCTAGCATTACTCTATTTTAGACTTTAGTTCCCCTTTAAGCAAAATTTTCAATTTATTAAATGTACTTGCATTAACATGCGATCTGAGCCCTGGACTGCGATCCCAAATAGGCTCTGGCATTTAAAGTACAAAGAGGCCCAAACAGCCCCCCATGCCCATTAAATAGTAACTGTCTATGGCATCTTAAATGCTGGGAATTGTACCAAATGGCAAATGCAAGCAGGAGCATCTCCTCCTGGTGACCATACTGGGATTATGGGGAAACAATGCATTGTGGGTAAAAACATGGCTATTGTGTCCAATATTGCAAAATGGTGAAAATTCGCAAAATGGCGAAAATTTTGCGAATTGGCGAAAATTTTTCGAAAACCTATTGAAGTCAATGGGTGTCAAAATCATTTTCATGCTCGTCAATTTTGACGCCCACGACAATTTTTATACGCACGCCTATTTTGTCCAAATGCATTAATGCAATTTTTTTGCACACACCCAAATTTTTTTGACGCAGCGGATTTTTCGCCAGCGAATTTTCAGACCTGTTGCTCATATTACTATAGAATCCCCTTTGTGTTGCCAGCTGTATATTTGTTTTAAGAACTTGTCCTTTGCTTTGGTCTCAATTTCAAAGGTTAATAAAAAAAAAACATTTAGAAGTAAAGGGCAAGTAAATTCCAGGTTAAATATAGCCTTGTTTAATTAGTATTAGGGCAAGGGGCTGCTTTGTTCTGTGCAAGGTCTATTTATTTGGCTGATTAAATTGCCGGCAAAAGGCCACTATAATTCTGAATAACGTGTATCTTAATAGTACTGAGAGAATCGGTTCTCCCTTTTCACCAGACCCTCAGCAACTAAACTGCGTTAATCTATATTGATGGCAAAACAACCCTATTGGGTTTATTTAACGTTTAACTGTTTTTTAGTTGCTATAAAGGGGTGGTTCAAGTTAACTTTAGTATGATGTAGAAAGTGATATTCTGAGTTGATTTTTAACTGGTTTTAATTTTTTTTTATTATTTGTGGGTTTTGAGTTATTTCACTTATTCTACAGTTCCAACAATCTGGTTGTTAGGGTCAAAATTACCCTAGTAACCATTTATTGATATGAATGAAAGACTGGAATATGGCCTTAATCGAAAAATGAGTAATAATGATATCCTTACAGAACATTCATTTTTCAGATGCTGACAGTGACCCCCATTTCAAAGGCGTTAAGAGTCAGAAGAAGAAAACAATAAAATAAAAATAATAAAGATGCTTAGAATTGGCCGTTCTATAAAAAACTGATACTGTGTTTCAAAGGTCAAGACCCTCTTACCTGGAAAACCTCAGGTCCCAAGAATTCTAAATAACAGACTGCATACATTTAGGGGCAGATCTATCAAGGATCGAATTGAAAATTCAAATTTTCAAATTCGAATTTTGAGTTTATTTTAGTGTCATCGGACTAGGGAATAGTCCAAATTCAATTTGAGTTTAAAAAAAAAATCGAATTTCAAAATTCATCATGTGCTGTCCCTTTAAGAATTTGAATCAAATTCGACTATTCGCCTGCGGACCTGGTGATTTAGCATATGGGGGAGCTCCTACAATCAATTTGGAGTCCTTTGGTGGACTTTTGTGAAAAAACTCAAATCAAATTTGATTCGAGTTTGCAGGTTGATCCTATTTATCCAAATTTACAAAATTTTGATTTGTTAATAAATTTCGATTGGTCGTTTTTTTCCCCAAATTTCAAGTTCATTGGGAGTTTATAAACTCAAAATTCGACCCTTGAGAACTCTGCCCCTTAGGGTTTTTTTAATCAAAATCTGAAATTTTCTTACTATTTTCTAAAAATCACTCGACCAAATCTGCAAAGACTTCTCCCCCTATTTATCAATAAATTTTCTCGAACATTTCTTGTGCAGGAAAAGACTTGATAAAATCATGAAAAAATCCGAGTTGTATGATTTTTTCAGATTTGTTGCCGAAAACGGAGACTTTTTTTCGGATTTAATGCCCGAAACCAAAAAATCTTCAGATTATTGAACAAAACCCAGCGCAGATCTGGATATCTTCAAAATGTCAACAGGACATCTTCCATTGATTTCTACATGAGGTAGGTCCGAGTTGGAGTACTTTTTTATTTGGACTTTTAACACCATTGGGGTTTAATAAATCTAGAAAAATGAGAGGGTTTTTTTTTTTGTACGAATAGATGGTTTTTTTTAATCCCTTTGAAAGTCTGACCAGAAAAAATTGGGCTTTAATAAATAACCCCTAGGAGTGTTGGGGGGAGGCAGCTAGTTCTGCATCCAAATTGCTTGCTGCTGCATGACATCTTGAAGGATGATTGTTTCTTACACAAAATGAATTTGAATGCTGCTGAGCCAATTTCTTATGTTATTACAAATATTATATATATATAATAAACCCAGCACTGAGTGCAGGATGGAGCTGCCTACTGGGGTGCCAGCAAACCAGATTGTGTTTGTAGAAATTCCATTGGTGTATTAACGGGTTACTGTCATGGGAAACTTTTTCAAAATGCATCAGTTAATAGTGCTGCTCCAGCAGAATTCTGCACTGAAATCCATTTCTCAAAAGAGCAAACAGATTTTTTTATATTTAATTTTGAAAATCTGATCTATGGGGCTAAACATATTTTCAGTTTCCCAGCTGCTCACAGTCATGTGACTTGTGCTCTGATAAACTTCAGTCACTCTTTACTGCTGTACTGCAAGTTGGAGTGATATCATCTCCCTCCCCCCCCCCCCCCAGCAGCCTAACAACAGAACAATGGGAAGGTAACCAGATAGCAGCTCCCTAACACAAGATAACAGCTGCCTGGTAGATATAAGAACAGCACTTAATAGTAAAATCCAAGTCCCACTGCAACACATTCAGTTACATTGATTAGGAGAAATAACATCCTGCCAGAAAGCAGTTCCATCCTGGCTCTTTCTGAAAGCACATGACCAGGCAAAATGACCTGAGATGCACCCACACCCCATATTACAACTGGTTCAGGAATTAAATTTTATATTATAGAGTGAATTATTTGCAGTGTAAACAGTGTAATTTAGAAATAAAAAATAAATCTTAAAAATCATGACAGAATCCCTTTAAAGGAAAACTATAGCCCCAAAATGAATACTTCAGCAACAGATAGTTTATGTCAAATGAAGTGGCATATTAATGAA
Source organism: Xenopus laevis (assembly GCF_017654675.1). NCBI lineage: Eukaryota > Metazoa > Chordata > Amphibia > Anura > Pipidae > Xenopus > Xenopus laevis. The sequence goes on from NC_054376.1 coordinate 120,258,128, forward strand.
TCTTACCAATATTGCGCTTTTACATCTCTTTCCGTGTGCTGCCTCAGAGATCACCTGACCAGAAATACTGCAGCTCTAACTGTAACAGGAAGAAGTGAGGAAGCAAAAGGCAGAACTCTGTCTGTTAATTGGCTCATGTGACCTAACACAAGTATGGTTTGTGTGCACCATTAATCCTAGGATCCCAGGGGGTGGCCCTTATTTTTTAAAATGGCAGTTTTCTATTTATGATTACCCAATGGCTCATACTACCAAAAAAGTGGTACAGCAGCATGATCTCTCTGAGTGCTAATTCTTCAATTAGTATAGGATTTTAAGGGCCTCTTTACAAATAAGAGTAATATTTATAAAAATGTACTATTTCTTAAACCACAACTCCAGATTTCAGTTGCCATTAATGGAATGCATGCTTCCCGGATTCCTGCAGCAGCGTATTAGAGTGTGGAGCTTTGATGAGCGCTCATGTACTAGTGATCAATGCGGAGGCAGCGTGGCTGTGAGTGGGGGTTGCTTATGGGACAGGTTTGGAACTCACCGCTGTAATTCATTCTCTCTTTCCTCCTGAGCCCTAATCTTTTATTTTGAGTAGCAGTAAAGAGATTTTATGTTCTGGCAGGTATATTTGTTTGTCTCTTCCGCGGAACAATCCACTGGTTCAGAGCCAAGATTTCCAACCTCATAGATCATTCAGTGTGAAGCACCAAGGTGACAGATCATTTCTCAAGCAGTGTATTACATGGTTTCAAGGCAAAGAATGCTGTAGATTGATATAACTTGTAATGGACCAGCACATAACGAGAAGTTTCAAAAGCTTTCAGAGTCCCTCAGTGCCTGACTTACCCTTTAATGTTTGATAATGACAGGCAGTGCATTTTCCTAGTATATAATGGGAAGCTGCTGCTGCTGTGGATAAACACATATTCACAGTGGATCAGGTTTCTGCTTAATTCATTCTGTAGCAGAGGGGACCTGGGCTATCTCCTCAAGGGCACCCCATTGTGCATGATTTCTGGTCGCCATCGCACAAGAGCAGATGATTAATCAGTGAAGGAATCAGTATGACACATCCACCTGTTCCACTGACAAGGATCTTTATGAAATGCAAAGCAAAAAAAAAAACAAGTTGGAAATATCTCAGAAAGTATGGCAGACAGTATATTCTACAGGTCATTTTGTATTCAACCTGTTTTTTTATTTTTTTGGTCAGGTTGTACAGGCATGGGACCCATTATCCAGAATGCTCAGGACCTGGGGTTTTTCCGGATAAGGGATCTTTCTGTAATTTAGATCTCTTTGCCTTAAATCTACTAAAAATTGATTTAAACATTAGGGGGCCGATTCATGAAGCTCGAGTGAAGGATTCGAAGTAAAAAAACTTCGAATTTCGAAGTGTTTTTTGGGCTACTTCGACCATCGAATGGGCTACTTCGACCTTCGACTACGACTACGACTACAAATCGAACGATTCGAACTAAAAATCGTTCGACTATTCGACCATTCGATAGTCGAAGTACTGCCTCTTTAAAAAAAACTTCGACCCCCTACTTCGGCAGCTAAAAGCTACCGAAGTCAATGTTAGCCTATGGGGAAGGTCCCCATAGGCTTGCCTAAGTTTTTTTGATCGAAGGATATTCCTTCGATTGTTGGATTAAAATCCTTCGAATCGTTCGATTCAAAGGATTTAATCGTTCGATCGAAGGAATAATCCTTCGATCGTTCGAACGTACTATCTGCGCTAAATCCTTCGACTTCGTTATTCGAAGTCGAAGGATTTTAGTTCCTAGTCGAATATTGAGGGTTAATTAACCCTCGATATTCGACCCTTAATACATCTGCCCCTTAATAAACCCAATAGGCTGGTTTTGCTTCCAATAAGGATTAATTATATCTTAGTTGGGATCAAGTACAAGCTACTGTTTTATTATTACAGAGAAAAAGGGAATCACTTTTAAAAATGTAAATTATTTGATTTTTATGGAGTCCATGGGGCAGATTTACTAAAGGGCGAAGTAGCAAACGTTGGCGACAATTTGCCCGCAGGGACATCACCAATTTACTAATGGGCGCAGGTGCCAATTCATTAGTGAAAGAGACAGACGGTAACGGCCATTTGCACTCTATCGCCAGGTGACAATTCGCTCTGGTGAACGGACGTTACTCCGCAAATTCACTAAAATGCGGATTTTACTGATCGTTACTTTTTAAGCTCAGACCAGTCAATGTGCAACGGAGTGTATAGCTCTTCCTCAATCTTCTGTCACTTGCATCATATTCAAATTCAACCATCAAAGTTCAAAAAACGCTAATTAACCCGAGAGCAAGACCTCTAGTGAATTTGCGCTAGGCAGAAATGAACGTTAGCGCATCTTCGCTTTGAATTGCTACCATTGGCGAAGTAACGCTAGTTAAAAGTCGCCAGCGTTCAGCACCCACAACGAAACCACATCTTAGTGAATTAGCGTTGTCTGAACGAATTTTCACCTGGCAAAGTGTAGCGATGGGTGCGAAGTGATCACTGGCGACTTTCCGGCGGTTAGTGAATACCCCTATGGGTGAAAGCCTTCCTGTAATTCAGAACATTCTGGATAATGGACCCCATACCTGTACTTGTAATAGAAAGATTATATTAAGGGCTGACAGTGTGACTGCTACCAAAATCTGGCATCAGAGCTGAGATGGACAGGGGTCGGTGCATGCTCAGTGCAGTTTCTATAATGCTCATCCGCCAGTCAGGTAACAGAAAGCAAGGTGCACGATCAGCAAGGTGTATCTATGGGGAAGTACTGACATGGGCCTGCACAGGGGAACTCCACAAAAACATAACTTGAGCTTTTTGAAAAGTAAACATAATTTCAAGCAACTTTGCAATATACATCAATTAAAAAATATGCAGACTTTTCATGATTTTTAGTGGTTACTGACAGTTCCCTAAGCCTAGTCCCTTGCTCTCCTGCTGATCTGTCTGACTACTTTGCTGAGCCGGCTGACTACTGTTACTTTGTATCAACAGCCATCTGTCCTTAGCCTGCATCCTCCAAACCCCACAATTCCCTGCACATGTGATTTCAATAAGGAAAGGAACATACCAGTGCAATGCATTGTGGGTTATGTAGTTCCTGCATGCTGTCTGTAAGCTGTGGAGAAGTTGTTACAATTTGTAACATCGGTGTTTAGTCCCTCCTTCCCTGCCAGGATTTCAAATGATGCAGAAAGAGAAGAACTGTTACACAGCTGGATTTCAGCATAGAAAATGGCATTTATTCATGTTTTTTGAAGAAACGGGTAACTGTGATGGGTATATTAGGGGTTTCTGTGTTATGTGGGCCTCCTTATCAAATTTTGGTTGGAAGCCGGAGTTCCCCTTTAATATTGCAAAAGTGACTACATTTGTTAAAGCCCATTGTGGCAGGTGCAATTTTGCCTCTAGGCATTGTGTTTTGTGATTTATTCAAATTAATAGGTGAAATGAGCAAACTGGTCCTAGGTGCAAGACATTGCTTGCATTTAAAGAGGTGGTTCATCTTTAAGTTAACTTTTAGTATGTTGTAGAATTGCTGATTCTAAGGAACTTTTCAATTGGCCTTCATTATTTCTACTATAGTTTTATAATTATTTGCCTTCTTCTTCTGTCTTTTTCCAGCTTACAAATGGGGGGTCACTGACCCCATCTAGAAAACAAATGCTCAGTAAGGTCACAAATGTTTTGTTATTGTTATTTTTTATTACTACTCTTTCTATTCAGCCCCTCTCCTATTCATATTCCAGTCTCTTAGGTTAATGCATAGTTACTAGGGTAATTTGGATGCTAGCAACCAGATTGAGGAAACTGCAAAATACATTCTGGATAACAGGTCCCATACCTGTAATAAGAAGGTACCATCTATTTGATGGAAACTAAACTGCGTGAATCCATATTGGTGGCGAAATAATGCTATTGAGTTTATTTAATGTTTAAATGTTGTTTTAATAGATTAGGCATAGTGAAAAAAGAAATTCGGGAAAACCCCAGGTTAGCAAGCATTCTGGATAATAGATTCTCAACATTTATTCTTATAGGAGCCATCAATTCCCTCTGCAATATAAACACAAACACTGTACATTGGTCTGGGCTGTCTAAAATAATAGGTCTGCGAGCAGCCGAACTGTCTTTCTGTATCTGTTGTTAAACCTCAGCGGCATAGCAAAAACTGTGTTTAGTTTGGTAAGAAAAGAAAGAGTTCACCATTAATAATGACAAAGGATAATGGCTGTGTTTATGGCCAGTACAAGCTCTTGTGCAATGGTGAATTGTAACTTTACAACCAGAATGACCATGGGAAGAAGCAGCGGTTTCTCTGCAGGCTGCAGTAAAGCAATGACTGTCAAGCCAGCACATTATCATAGTATTGCTTAGTTATAATATCCTAATGTCTTGACAGTCATTTCCATTTTGCATCCTACAGAGAAGTAACTTAATGAGCAACATGAATCATTTATTAATAAATACGGACACTGAATTTACTACTCGTTTTAATCACTAAACACTAAACAGTGCCAAGTACATTTATATATTTTTTTTGTGCAATGCTGTGTGGGATCATTAGCTCAACACAAAGTCACTCTGTAAGTGCAACCAAAGTATTAGAATGACCTATAGAAAATCAAATATTTATTTTGGCCTTATGATGTTCACATTTGGGGGTCAGCTGTTCTTTCCTGGTTAAAGGTTTTGTCACTATGGACCCCAATTGATGGAGTGAGTGATGGAGCTGGAGAACCTGAGGTAGGTGGCTTCAGTAGGATTGGCTATTGTGAGCAGGGCTGTATTTATATATAGGCACCCAAGGACCCGTACCTATGGCAGCATTCTATCTATCTATCTATCTATCTATCTATCTATCTATCTATCTATCTATCTATCTATCTATCTATCTATCTATCTATCTATCTATCTATCTATCTATCTATCTATCTATCTATCTATCTATCTATCTATATGTATGTATCTAGTGATGGGTGAATAAATTCGCCAGGCGCAAATTCGCTGTGAATTTCCACGTTTTCACCACTGGCGAATAAAACTGCAACGAAAGTTCAATTCACCGGTGAAAAATCTGGCGCATCAGCATGCGCATAAAAATTGTCACACATCAAAATTTTTTGGACACCCATTGACTTTAATGCATTTGGATAAAACAGGCGCTTATAAAAATTGTCGCGGGCAGCAAAGTTGACGTGCATCAAAATAATTTTGACGGCCATTGACTTCAATGTGTTTCGCAAAATTTTCACCATTTCTCAAATTTCTTCGCATTTTTTTCTGCGAAGTGAAACAGGACAAATTTGCTCACAATCTCTATCTATCTATCTATATATTTATTTTTGATTTTTTTGTTTTAAAAAACCCCAGCCACCGCAGAGACTTACCTCTGAAATCTAGCAGTGACGGTGAGAGGTTAGTGACATAACTATAGAGGAAGAAGATCTCACAGGGGGGGCCCAGGGAACAGGGAGGCCTGTATTGTGGGGTCTGCTTCCTCTATAGCTAATTAAAAAAAAAAACTCCTCCCCAGCCGATGTCTTTCCTGTGGTGAGGAATGGGGGCACAAGTCGGGCGGGAGCAGGGTTGCCACCTTTTCTTCAAGATTTTATAGGCCGGTGGGGGGCGGAAATAAAAAGGGGCGGTCTACAATGCAAAAGGGGATGGAACCATGTTCAGTGCCACAAAAGGGGTGGGGCCACATCACACAATGTCAAGAAGGCCGAAAAAAGGTAAGTTCTGAGCGAATTCGGGGCACGTCAAGGGCTTTTTTTTAAGGGTATTACAAATTATCGGCAATTGAAAAAATACCAGCTGGGTGGCAACCCTAGGCCGGAGTGGGCGGGGTCGGTGCATTGAGTGGGAGATACAGAGGCAGGGTGGGAAGAAGGCGGGAGGATCAGAGTGCGTCAGCCCCCTCTGATAATTTTTTTGCAGGGGGGCCCAGTGTCGAAGCTACAGAAGTTATGTTTCCTTTAGAAGTGATATGACGCCCACCTGAGCATGAGTTGAGATTTCGTTACAGGCATGAGAGTCGGGCTGAGGGAAGCAGCCAGAAGTTTCAACAAGTAGAGCACCCGGGGGGTCGCCTACCAGGGTAGGGACTGAAACAATTATGTTCTCTACAAATATAGGGTCAGGCCCAGACTGGCAATTGGCAGATTCTGCCAAAAGCACCGATGTAAGGTACCATAGACCGTTACTATTTATTGAGCAGTTATGTCATTTTAAGGTGAGGATCTATTTTGAATTAGCAGTTAGACAGGTGTAATTGAGGATAAACTGATAGACCTCACTTTTTTCAGTCTATATTCCAATGAATTTTAGCCTTAAATAATATTTATAGTCTAAAGAAAAAAAAACGTATATTCCTTCAATACCTCACAACTCGTCTGGCATATTTTAAGGGTTGTTTTCATCTCGTTACCCATTATACGGACCCTTTTCCTAATACATTGATTATACCGTACCACTGGATTGTTATGGGTTTATAAAACAATAGCTTGTCCTCTTAATTATGGGGCTCACTATACCTTAAGGGTGTAACTTCAGGGTCACTGTGTGTTTTTTTTTTTTTAAACCCCTGGCTGCCAATGTATTATTTTAATAATCTATAGGCCCCCGCCACCAATGTTTATTTTAACTTGTAGGGGGCCCTGACCACCAATATTTTTGTAAAAACTTTTATGGGGGGGCTCTGGCGCAATTTTTTATTTATAGAGGGGGGAGGCTTGACCATCAATTATTTTTTTCTCTTGAGGGGAGCCCTATCCACCAATGTTTTTAAAAAAACTTTTATGGGGACCCTGGCACCAGTAGTTTTTTTTTTTAACTTATAGAGGGGGCCCTGACCACCAATGGCTTTTTATAACTTGTGAGTGAGGAGGTTTACCATTTTTAGCGCTGGTGTGGACTCAGGGCCGGAACTAGGGGTAGGCAGAGTAGGCACAATCATAAAGGGGCACATTTTTAACAGGAATTTTTTTTTCTTTATAAAAGCTGGTTTATGGCACCTGATCCATGTGTGACTGTTAAATGGGCCTGCACCGCACACTATTGGTTCTGGTTCATGCAAGTGGTCCGGCTCCTGCAGAGATCCCCAACCTCTCTCTAAATTGCTGGCCTCCAGCGGCGTGCTTCTTCTCAACAAGCGGTGGTGCATGCGCATTGGCGCATCCAGAGGTCAATGTCACCACCAGCATTGAGCAGAGAGGAGGAGAGCTGGGCTGGCACAGTGGTGTGGAGCGCAATGAAGAGAACTGCTGCTGGAGACAATCAGACTACTGGCCTTATTTTCTGATGCTTCCTCATTCCTGCTGGCACACAGATATAGATCTGGGGCAATATTTATGGCTGACAAGCTGCTGGCAGAGGTACAGGTTTGGGGGCAATGTTTATATAAATGAAAAGTTTTATTAATGTGTTGTACGGTTTGTTTATTAAAAAACTGTAATGGTAAGGTGGGAAATGGTAATACAGGATGGGGGGCGCTAACTGAAGCCTTTGCCTAAGATGCCAAACTACCATGGCCCGGCCCTGTGTGGAATTTTTCCCTATTAATGTTATTAATAGGGAAAAATAATAAATATATAGGAAGGCCGGTATTTTTTTCCTGAAAAGGTGGCAACCCTAACTGAGGGTCATCGAAATGAGTTCTGTGAGACACTGTACCACTGTATGAACACAGGCAGATAAACAGCAGAACCACTCACATCAGCCTGCTTTTGTGTCTAACAGCAACTGCATCGGCCTATGTGCAGACACACGGAGAGGATGTGGTTGTGAAAATGGGCAAGTGTCGAAGTGTGTATTTGTGTTCCAAAATCCACTCCATGTCACAGTACATATTAATACAGACACAGGAGTGAGCTAAGGGTTCCGTTGAGTTACGTTGCCAGCTGATTACTGGGGAAGGCTGCTTCAAGTTACTTTTAGCTTTAAGGTGGAGATTCCTGTTAAAGGAGAAGGAAACTTTAAATCAGTGGGGGGTCGCCAATTTGTTGTGTTTTTTTATTCACAACAGAGCAGTCCTCACTAGTGTGAATGTGTCTCCCCAGCAAATGAGCAGTCTCTGCTGCTCAGAATGAGCCCAAACAGTATAAACAGATGATGGTTCTGCTTGTAGAAGATCAGTATCCTAGCACAGTCTATGGGCTGGCAACAGTGTCGGACTGGCCCAGCAGGATACCAGGAAAACTCCCGGTGGGCCCAGGTATCAGGGCATCTATTTCATGGCCATTCCCATGGGGGGGGGACCCCCATAAATTTTTTTTAAAAAATCATTGATGGTCAGGGCCCCCCATAATTTAAAAAAAATGTCGGCGTTAGGGCTCCCCTTACAAGTTAAAAAAACATTGGGGCCCCAGAGAATATTAAAAAAAAAAAAATTGATGGCAGGGGCCTGTAGAGTATTAAAATAATACATTGGTGGCTAGGGCTTTAAAAAAAAAAAAAAAGAAACACACACATTGGTGTTCAGTAGAACTGAACTTGTGGCTTCAGGACTTCAAGTTCGGCTCTTTTTGTGACTTCAGGTCTTTTCGTAGCTTCAGGACTTGAAGTTCGGCTCTTTTCATGACTTTGGGACTTCGGCTTTTCGGCAGTTCAGGACCTTTGAAGAGGCGACACGGCTGTGCTACAGTTTTTGAAACAGCCCTTTTTTACACTTGTACCCCCTGTGCCCCCTGATGGTGCCCTGCCTGTGGGTGCTACCCAGCCTTTTTTTCCTATTACATTTTATAAATCTGCGGTTTTACAGATACAGTGTAAGCTTATCTATTAAAAGTTTGGTCCTGCCATGTCTAAGGGAAGGTTAATTCAAAGTTAATTTCTCAGAAAAAAAGGCAGGGTTTACAGCCATATGCATGAGGAAGCAGATGGAAGCATCAGCTATCACAAATTTACCAGCAAATACATTGCTAATAACTGTAATGGAGTCCGAAATTAGTTTACAAGATGGCGTCCAAGATGGCGGCTCCCTGGTTCCTCACGGACGCAGCCGGATGATGACGACCTCTTCCCGCACTCTGATTGGTCGCCGGCGACGGAATGGACGTCGGCGTCAATAATTGGCGCCGGCGTCAGTCGCACACGTCAGCGCGTCGGTCGCTGACGCCAGCGCGTCCGCGCGCACGTTATGACGCCGATGCGTCCAAATTGGCGCCAAATCTGGGACTATATTAAGGAGCTCTGGGAATTCACCTATGCCCAATTATAGGTTTTAGCTTGCTATTCCTGGGTGTGTTCTTGTGATATTCTTGCCTATTTTGTGTACCGACCTCCTGCCTGATTCTTCGACTTCGAACCTCTTCTGCCTGGACTGATATTATTGCCTGTTTGACCATTCTCTCGTCTCATCCCTATTTGTACCGCGAACTTGGACTTTTGCTACCTCCTCCCTTGGTCCTCACTACCTCTGAGGCCTTTTGGCCTTACAATAACATTGTAATACCAGCCCCAGCTTCATCTGGTGATTTACTGGCCAGCTGCGTGGCAACAATATATAGAACACTGTCTTGTGATATGACTGGTTCTTCGGGCCTTAACCAAAGAAACATTTAAATCTACAAATGATTACCTGGAAAATGGTCTTACCCCAATCATCACCTCAGCTAGGAGAGTTAGAGAAATCTAAGCATTGGTAACATCAGAAACCCAAAGAATTCCAGTCCAAAAAAGCATGATTGAAATTTCTTCTATTTGAGTTATAACATGATCCACTATAGGCAGGGCTGTAACTACAGGGGAAGCAGACCCTATGGCTACAGGGGACTCAGGAGTTATAGGGGCCCCATGAGGCTCCAATTAATGAGTAATTTCAATTTATACTGGTAAAACAGGACAGCATCCAGATATGTTGGGGGCCCTAAATCTAATTTGCTATGGGGCCCAGTAACATCTAATAACGCCACTGACTATAGGCATTGATGTTATCACTGAATACTGATTAGCCTGAGAAACTAAATTCAGTAGTCTACAACTATGGGTTACTTGTTTTTTTTATATATATATTTAGCTATAGATATTGGCACAGTTTGTTTTGCATATGGATTATTCATCTGCTTATTTTTTTATGCACGTGACAGAAAATTTATATAACAAAAGTGTTTGCTTGCTTTTCTGAGAAATAGAAATTAGACTAAACAACCTCAGATGGCAGCTCTGTAATTTTACTAATCAGACTAAAACCATATCAGTAAAAATATGAATTTACAAAATAAAATCAGGTGAAAGGGCTGGATAGCGCCCGCGGCATTGGAACCCCCGAGAGGATTGTTCTGGTATTAAACAGAGATCCTATTAAGGAACCGTTGAGCTATAGGGCCAGCCCGTGGGACTGAGTTGAATATTCTCTATCTGAGCTGCAACTTGATCCAGGCTGTGACATCACTGAGCTCTTATTGGTTCTCATTCGCATCAGCCGAGACTGTCCATGTGCAGTTACTGGAGCTTCAGTACAGAAAAATTTGTACTTTTGCTTTCCTCTTTCATAAGCTCACATAACAACAAACTGCACTCTACTATAGGCAGGCACGGGGCTCAGTCTACAAATAAAGCAGAAATAGAAACTATTCTTACTTACTTACTTATGGGTTTCTTGTTCTTCTACAGCAGGAGTGCTCTTACTTTACTATTGCGGGGTCTACTTTTAGTGGTGCTGTCCCATTCTGATCTACATCCATAAAAGCATTGTTAGCATTCTGTTCCATGGAAAATATGATGACATATTCATTTATAAGAAATGTATATGCTTAATATAACAAATAACTATTTCTTATGTAACTTTAACGTAATAAATATCTGAATGAAAAGAATGAAAACAGGAGGGTGATTTAGACAAGTTGTTTACTGACAGTTGATCTACCAGCTATAAGTCTACTGCTAGATCCCGATCTACCTTTTGGACACCCCTTTCCTACAGTGAGTAACAGAATATTTATTTTTAGATGAAACTGCCATACTGGTTTCTCTGGCTAGTATATATATGACAATGTACCTATAGCTAGGGTTGCCACCTGGCCGGTAAAAATTATGCTTGAGCCCAATGTTATTAACAGGAAAAAAAAACGATAAATATATAGGAAGGATGGTATTTTTTTCCAGAAAAGGTGGCAACCCTACCTATAGCCTAGAGAATAGTTGCCTCAAGTGGACTAATTGTCATAAAAAGGATGCTTGGCATATGATACGTTAACCTTAAAAATAAGTGAATGTAAAATTGATGAGGGTGTTATTCTTAGAACTTTTTTTAATTCCAAGATATTAAAGAACTCATGTACTGTTAATATGAATTAATTTTGTTACAATAACGCCACCTGCTAGTCATTTTCCTACCAGAAAGAAAGAGGCTGCTCTGATGTTCTTCTAGTTAGGAAAAAAAATAGAAACCTTTCTCAAATCTTTCCTAACCAGAGCAGCCTCTTTCTTCCTCCTGACAACTTCCTTGAATACTTGGTGGTCAGACTGGTCAGAAAATGACCAGCAGGTGGCGCATCAATTTTACATTCACTTAAAGGTGGCCATACATGGCAGATAAAGCTGCCGATATCGGTCGTTTGGACCGATTTGACAGCTTATCTGCCCGTGTATGGGGGCTTCCGACGGGTCTTCCCGATCGATATCAGGCCACGATATCGATCGAGAAGGTTGGATTTTTACCCGACCGACCCGTCAGAGCCGCTTGGCGCATCGTAATTCGATCGTTCGGCCATACGGCCGAACGTTCGAATTACCCCCGATATAGCCACGCAGTTTAGTGGCATATCGGGGAAAGATCCGCTCGTTTGTCGATGTCGCCAAACTAGTGGATCTTGGATTCTATGGCCACCTTAAGGTTTACTTATCCAATACATTTTGAGTTGGCTTAGCAGGGGTGTGAGTACTGAGGAAAGCAAACCCTGTGACTTTCTGGGGGCCTTGAAGATATTTAGGGCTCTTGTGGGGCAGTAGTTGCGATATAGCTTTATGGAAAATGTCGTATTGGATGTTTAAAGAGGCCCTACAATGATTTTGCTGTGTCGTCCAGTAACTTTGAGTTTTGCCATTATGCCAGAGACATGTAAGGCATTTATTGCAAATTAGTGTACAGAGTGAAAATACAAATTTTTGTAACTTTGGTCAAATGCATTTTGGAACACAGAGGCCTGCAGCTGCTTTATTGAATAGAGCACTGTCGGCAATCGTCAGAAGTTTGTTCAAGGGGGATGAGCCAATGTAGACGCATGCGCATCTCCCCTTTCACCCCCTGGCCAGCATTCAACTTGCAAACAATCCAGGAGTGCAATTTGTTGAGCAGCAGAGAACACAAGCCACACTGGGGCACCTGTACTGTCCACCTGCTCCATGGCAGAAAGAACCTGTTTTAATCACTTGCATGATACTCTGGGTTGGTGCTTCTGTTAGAAGAAAACTGCACTGGCCTGGAGTACTTCTTAGCAAGCCCCATATTGCAATCTTCTTTTGCGTCTTAATTCTTTGCATGGTAGATAGAGTAATGTGATACAAATGTGACACGGCAGGCCATGTATGAATGTGATCAAGTGTATCCATTGTGGCTCCTTAGTTACAACATGGATGTACTGACAGTTGGAGACAAGGGAACAGCAGGAGTTGAGGTAATTAACATCCTTATCATGAAGAAGAAATCTCATGGTCAAATTTCCAGGCTTATGGCCATTATTTTGGTGTATGTCCACAATTAGGATTCAGACCAAATTCTGTTATGATTGATTATTTTATTGTTACATTAGTATAAAAAGGGAACTCAGTTAAGGGGGCTCCATCTACAAGCAGACGTGTTGTGTAGAACTTTGCCCGATTCATCCGGCTTTGAGAGTTCGCTGGGTCCCCCAGCTGATGTTCCTCACTGTGTTCAATCAGTGATGTATTAATTTTCTTACAATATATTATTCTAATATTGATCAATGTGCGTGTGTTTTATTTCTATCCCTGCACGTGATACGTCTGCCAAGTAAAGCTCGGCAGGACAAGTTATATCCAGTCTTCTCACTGTATTGTGCACTGTATTGTGCATACACCGAAAAAATCGTGAAAATCTGACATTTTCATGAAATACTGTATCATGAAAGTTGGAAATTGATGCCTGCGTCCAAGCTGACACTGGCATTAAGGTCAATGGGTGCACCGATTTTGACGCAAACGACTTTTCGGACACACGTCAAAAATATTTTGACGCAGACGAAATTTCACCGGCAAATTTTCAAGGGAGATTTGCGAATTTATACGTCAGCAGCGAAAAAAGGAAATTTGCCGCAAATTCGTGCCAGCCGAATTTATATGACCATCACTAGTAATAAGAACTGCAATTATTATATCTATTGCATCCATTATATCTATTGTATTTCAGGCATCGTTTTCTAGCTAAAGGCACACTCTGGAAAGGGTATGGCTCTTCGGCTGCAATAGAGACGTAAAGTAAATGTGATTATACAACTAAATCACATGAATTATATACATAGAACATATGGAGTTACATACATCACAATCAATACCGGAACAAAAAGGTGAGCAAGGCCCTATGCATAGGCATACAGTCTAAAGGGAAGGGAGAAATACACAAGGTGTGTGAGTGGGCAAGATCGAATTAAGTGGGTGAGAAATGCGGTACTGTATGTGGTGTTGCGTTTGGTAGTTAATCAGAATGAGGGTAGGCTTCTTCTTCTTTTAAGAGATCTTTTGAAAGCAGAAAGGTTGGGAGAAAGTCGGACAGAGCGTGGGAGGGAATTCCAGAGGAGGGGTGCAGCCCTTGCAAAGCATGTGAGGAGGTAATGAGAGAAGAGTTGAGTAGCAGGTCAGTAGAGGAGCGTAGTAAGCGTTTGGGTGAGTATATAGAGATGAGTTCAGAGATGTAGGGTGGGGCAGAGTTATGAAGTGCTTTGAAAGTCAGTGTCATTAATTTGAATTTGATTCTGAAAGGTAGCGGAAGCCAGTGCAGGGTTTGACAGAATGGCGAGGCAGAGGAGGAGCGGTTGCTGAGGTGTATGAGCCTCGCAGCAGTGTTCATTATGGACTGGAGAGGTGACAGTCTCTGGAGGGGAAGGCCAATTAAAAGAGAGTCACAGTAGTCTAGACGTGATATGATGAGAGAGTGAATAAGAATTTTGGCAGCATCTTGGGTGATCGATGATCATATTTTGAATATGTTCCGTAGGTGGAATTGACATGATTTAATAAGTGACTGGATATGAGGAGTGAATGACAGGGCAGAATCTAGGATAACCCCAAGGCACCGGGCCTGGGGAGAGGGGGTGATAGGGGAATTGTTAACTATGATGGATACTTCGGGGATGCTACTGGTGTCAGTTGGAGGAAAGAGAACCATTTCAGTTTTAGAGAGGTTTAATTTAAGGTAGCGTTGCGACATCCAGGTAGAGATAGCGGACAGGCAGGAGGAGACGCGAGTTAGGAGTTCTGGGTTGAGATCAGGAGATGAGAAATAGATCTGAGTATCGTCAGCATAGAGGTGGTAGTGGAAACCATACGAGCTGATTAATTTGCTTAGGGTGGAAGTATAGAGAGAGAATAGTAATGGTCCCAGGACAGAGCCTTGAGGAACTCCAACAGAAAGAGGTAGGGGAGGAGATGATACTCCATTGTAGGAGACACTGAAGGAACGATTGGTGATGTAAGTAGAGAACCAGGACAGGGCTGTGTCACGAAGGCCAAGCGATTGGAGGGACTGGAGGAGGAGAGGGTGATCTACAGTGTCAAATGTGGCTGAGAGATCAAGCAGTATTAGTAGTGAGAAATGATTGTTGGCTTTAGCAGTTAAAAGGTCATTAGTTAGTCGAGTCAGGGCAGTTTCCGTGGACGTATCAAATTCTTTACATGCCCAACAAATAATGAAGGCCATGGGTCCACCACGATTGGTTGGTAGCATGTACTATATATGGATGTGGAGGTAGCTCAGAGGTTGTTCCCTACATTTGGTGCATGGTCATTTTATAATGTTTTAGATAACATATTATTATCATTATTATTATTATTATTATTATGATTATTATAACATAATAAAGTATCTTTTACATTTTGTCCATAATAAAATATAGCAAAGTGTTGAGCATGAAAAGTATTTTCCATTGTTTACCCAGAAGTTCATTAGAGAAAAGATTTACAAATTTTATTGGCTCCATCTCCCCTTTTCTCTAGTGGTTTAAAGCAAATCCAGCAAATGTGCTCCCCTAAGTGGCTGGAGGCAGAGAGTATACTCAGCCAATTTGATGGCTCATTGCAGAGCTGTATTATGACACCTTATGGTGATATCAGTTTTACTACTGTTTCATCACACGTAGAGTTAAGGAGCGAGTAATTCCTCTATTTTCTTTTCGTACTGCTTTTTTTTTTTTTTTTAAAAAAAAGAGATGAACGTTGCTTCAGCCTTGGTCTAGTTTCACCCACAGGAATTAAGTCATTCTTAGAGAGAAATGGTGCTTCATTAATTCAGTTCACTGTGGGAAAGAGGCTCTATTGCAGCCCTATAAAAAATAACACTTGGTATTTCAGCGCCTGTCATCGGCACTTCAGTGGCATTAGCTAAAAATATGTCTGTGCTCAGAAAGAAATAAGATTGTAACATTTAGGGGGTTAGAAAGGTTCAGTAACTCCTGCAGGGGACAGGGAAGCAGAAACGTAATGACTATCTGAGATCAGAACAAATGACCTTTGTGCCAAGGAAGAAGCGGCACTCCTCTCTCTTGCCTGCAGACAGGATGATAGATGAAGGATCTTTATGTTCATTATGAAAGTGCATAATATAGAGAGGATTATCCACCCTCTGCTGTAAATGATATGGCTATTGCAAGTCACCAAGGATTTCTGTGACCATATAAAGACAAGGGTCTTTAATGTAGGTCATGGAACTGCATGGGGATGTATAATAATAACTCGAAATTTTATTAGGGTTACATTAGGGGTTATTTATTATCTGCGTCAAAGACATAAGGGGTTATCTCTCCAGACACTACGTGAGTCAGAAAAAGTGTATTGTGCGCATTTATTACAGAAACAGTAAGATCAAAAATAAAAATATTCAAGTAGCTTTTAAATGGAAGTGTGTGTGCTCACTAGTGATTGTAATAAAGTTACTGCAAATAAAACACATCTACAGTCTGTTGGGCTATGTATGGTGCCAAAAGAATAACCTCTGTGTCGGATATATGATTGGGCGTTCATTTAGATTTATCATTTGAGAAAACCCTACCATGTGATTTGATAATTGTCAAAAGGTGCAGCCAAATAATCAGATCAGGTCAATTTCGCCATCCGCTTGTATGACCAATCCATAATCCACGTGTTGGCAATCTCTACAAACAATATGCTTTAGCCAAGTCTGTATTTGCAGTCCACTTGTCTCTGGCTTCTTTACCTTAGACAGTTCTTTAAATGGGCCTTCGTTATAAATAGTATTAAGTAGTATATAGATACTAGAGATGGGCGAATTTGACCCATTTAGTTTCGCGTGCGAAATTTTTTTTGACACAAGTCTTTTTTTTCCCGCACAATGCCATACAAGTCTATGGCCGTCATTTCCACGGCGAAACAAGGCGAAAAAATTCGCCCATCCCTAATAGATACTCTTATGTCACAGGTGACATATATGACATCACAATTTTTTACAACTATAATAATATATTTTTGGGTCGAATTATTAGTGATAAGAAAAGGGTCCCATAGCCTCACATTTCTTGGAGAACTTGGAGAGATTGCTTGTATGGTGTTTTATGGTGTCTCTATATACTGGCTGTCATTTAAAGCTGGCCATGCTCCCAGTTAAAACAGACCATGCCTCCTTCCATGAGGAGAAGAGCAGGTGAGAGGAAGGAGGTAGCCAGACAGCAGGGCCGCCATAAGAAATCACGGGGCCCCGTACAAAAAAATGTGTTTTGTTGATCCCGCCCACTCCACACAAAAGTCATCGACAGCCAGGGCCCCCTATAAGTTAAAAAAAAAACTGTGGTGGCAGGGCCCCCCAGTCCATCACTGGTGGTCAGGGCCCCCCATAAGTTAAAAAAAATATTGGCACCAGGGCCCCCTTACAATTTACAAAAAACATTGGGGCCCCAGAGAATATTTTAAAAAAAAACATTGGTGGCAGGGGCCTGGAAAATATTAAACTAATACTTTTGGTGGCTAGGGCTTTAAAAAAATAAAAAAGCACACATTGGTTTTCAGTAGAACTGAACTCATGTCTTCAGGACTTCAAGTTTGGCTCTTTTCGTGACTTTGGGTCTTTTTCGCGGCTTCAGGACTTCAAGTTCAGTTTGATTCGTGAATTTGGGTCTTTCTGTGGTTTCAGGACTTCAAGTTCGGCTTTTTTCGTGACTTTGGGTCTTTTCTCAGCTTCAGGACTTCAAGTTCAGCTTGATTCGTGAATGTGGGTCTTTCTGTGGTTTCAGGACTTCAATTTCGGCTTTTTTCGTGACTTTGGGTCTTTTCACGGCTTCAGGACTTCAAGTTTGGCTTTTTCTGTGACTTCGGTTGTTTTTGCAACTTCAGGACTTCAAGTTCGGCTCTTTTTCATGTTTTAGGGTCTCTCTGCGGCTTCAGGACTTCAAGTTCGGCTCTTCTTCATGACTTTGGGTCTCTCTGCGGCTTCAGGACTTCAAGTTCGGCTCTTTTCAGAACTTTGGGTATTTTTGCTGCTTCAGGACTTCAAGTTCAGCTCTTTTCGGGACTTTGGCTCTTTTAGTGACCTCGGGTCTTTTCGCGGCTTCGGGACTTCGGCAGTTCGGGACTTCGGCTTTCAACGGTTCAGGACTTTTGAAGAGGCGGCCACGGCTTCGACGCTGCCAAGGAGGCACCGGCTATTTCAGAAACTGCAGCACAGCCGGGCCAGCCTGTGCCTGATGGTAGCCCTGCAGACAGCCTCATAAACATTTTGATAGCTAGGAAAAATGAAGGAAGCAAAATAGTTAAACATTTACCAAATATGAACAGAATGGGATGAATTCAAAAAGGAAAGTAAAGTGAAAGTTTAGTGCTTTTTATGTGTCTTTTAGTGTACAAAAACACACTGGGGCTTATTTATAAACTTTGCACAGGGCAGAATGGTTCCCACAGTGAATATATTTGCCCTGAGCATGGTTTTATTTATAAAGCTGTTATTTGTTTGAATGAGCTCTAATACATCTGCTAGGAAAGGAAGTCCCCCCATAAGATATATTGGATCTAACTGTCAATGAATATGACACCCAACTGCTGCATGAAGACAGAATGAAGAGAAACAGATGCTGAGAGAGGGCTAGTGAATATAAACTTGATTATTTCAAAAATGATGCAGAATAGTGGTGGGCGAATTTGTCCCGTTTCACGAAACAGCGAGAAATTCGTGAAACGCATTGAAGTCAATGGGCGTCAACATTGTTTTGAAGCCCATGACAATTTTTATATGTGCGCCTATTTTGTCCAAATACATTAAAGTCAATGGGTGCAGTGTCAGACTGGGACTCCAGGGCCCCACCATAAACCCTTAGACCAGGGGCCCACTCAAAAACCTTTATACCAGGGGCCCACTCTAATTATTATTCCTTACTCAACCTCTATTCTTCTTTTCTCTTTTCTTTACATACTATAACCTATTATTCCATCTATTTAGCCTCTTTATTCTCATAGAAATAGGGAATGGCCATGAAATAGGCCAAATGTTTAGAAGCAGGAGGGCCCACTGACACCTTGGCCCACCGGGAGTTTTCCTGGTATCCCGGTGGGCCAGTCCGACACTGAATGGGTGTCCGAATAATTTTGACACGTGATCATTTTTATGTGCGCGTCTTTTCTGACACACTCCTAAATTTTTTTGACACGCAGAAACGCGGAATTCCACCACAAATTTGAGTCTGGCAAATTTATTCATCCATCACTAATGCAGAATATTTAAATGAATGTATTTACAAAGTTTCTTATTTCAGTATGCTGAAGATTATATTGAATTTTCATTTTCGCGATAACTCCCCTTTAACGTTATATAAGGAATAGTTATTTGTTAAACATAGCAGTATACATTTTGTCATAAATTAATATTTAATATTTTCCATGGAACAGAATGCTACCAATGCTTTAATGGATGTAGATCATAATGGGACAGCACCACTAAAAGCAGACCTCACACTAGTAAAGTAAGAGCACTCCTACTGTATAGAGATGTCGCGAACTGTTCGCCGGCGAACTTGTTCGCGCGAACATCGGGTGTTCGCGCTCGCCGGAAGTTCGCGAACGTCGCGCGACGTTCGCCATTTTGGGTTCGCCATTGTTGGCGCTTTTTTTTGCCCTCTCACCCCAGACCAGCAGGTACATGGCAGCCAATCAGGAAGCTCTCCCTGGACCACTCCCCTTCCCTATAAAAACCGAAGCCCTGCAGCGTTTTTTCACTCTGCCTGTGTGTGCTGAAGAGATAGTGTAGGGAGAGAGCTGCTGCCTGTTAGTGATTTCAGGGACAGTTGAAAGTTTGCTGGCTAGTAATCGTTTTGATACTGCTCTGTTATTGGAGGGACAGAAGTCTGCAGGGGTTTGAGGGACATTTAAGCTTAGGTAGCTTTGCTGGCTAGTAATCTACCTTCTACTGCAGTGCTCTGTATGTAGCTGCAGTGGGCAGCTGTCCTGCTTCTGATCTCATCTGCTGACTGCTGCAATAACAGTAGTCCTTGTAAGGACTGCTTTTATTTATTTTTTTGTTGTTTTACTACTACTACTACTACTACTATAAGAGCCCAGTGCTATTAGTCTAGCAGTGTTGGGGAGTGGGACTGGTGTGCTAATCTGCTGCTCCTAGTAGTTCAGCAGCACCAACTTTAATTTTTTTTTTTTAATATTCATTTTTTTTTTATTTTACTTTTTTTTATTTTACTACCGCTGTAGTAGTGTATAAGTTGACCTTTTAGGCATTATTTGCCCTGTAGGCATTATTTGCACACTGTTTTCTTCAACCCGCCATCTAGCTGTGTGACCTTGTTCACATTCTGTCTAAATATCCATAATATTACCGTCTCCAGAAAAAACACCGGAGTGACTTTTTTCAAGCAGCCATAATATATTTTACGTAATCCGTATCCACCGCTGTAGTAGTGTATACGTTGACCTTGTAGGCATTATTTGCACACTGTTTTCTTCAACCCGCCATCTAGCTGTGTGACCTTGTTTACATTCTGTCTAAATATCCATAATATTACCGTCTCCAGAAAAAACACCGGAGTGACTTTTTTCAAGCAGCCATAATATATTTTACGTAATCCGTATCCACCGCTGTAGTAGTGTATACGTTGACCTTGTAGGCATTATTTGCACACTGTTTTCTTCAACCCGCCATCTAGCTGTGTGACCTTGTTCACATTCTGTCTAAATATCCATAATATTACCGTCTCCAGAAAAAACACCGGAGTGACTTTTTTCAAGCAGCCATAATATATTTTACGTAATCCGTATCCACCGCTGTAGTAGTGTATACGTTGACCTTGTAGGCATTATTTGCACACTGTTTTCTTCAACCCGCCATCTAGCTGTGTGACCTTGTTCACATTCTGTCTAAATATCCATAATATTACCGTCTCCAGAAAAAACACCGGAGTGACTTTTTTCAAGCAGCCATAATATATTTTACGTAATCCGTATCCACCGCTGTAGTAGTGTATACGTTGACCTTGTAGGCATTATTTGCACACTGTTTTCTTCAACCCGCCATCTAGCTGTGTGACCTTGTTCACATTCTGTCTAAATATCCATAATATTACCGTCTCCAGAAAAAACACCGGAGTGACTTTTTTCAAGCAGCCATAATATATTTTACGTAATCCGTATCCACCGCTGTAGTAGTGTATACGTTGACCTTGTAGGCATTATTTGCACACTGTTTTCTTCAACCCGCCATCTAGCTGTGTGACCTTGTTCACATTCTGTCTAAATATCCATAATATTACCGTCTCCAGAAAAAACACCGGAGTGACTTTTTTCAAGCAGCCATAATATATTTTACGTAATCCGTATCCACCGCTGTAGTAGTGTATACGTTGACCTTGTAGGCATTATTTGCACACTGTTTTCTTCAACCCGCCATCTAGCTGTGTGACCTTGTTCACATTCTGTCTAAATATCCATAATATTATCGTCTCTAGAAAAACCACTTGAGTTACTTTTTTTCAAGCAGCATTCATATATTTTACGTAATCCGTATCCACCGCTGTAGTAGTGTATACGTTGACCTTGTAGGCATTATTTGCACACTGTTTTCTTCAACCCGCCATCTAGCTGTGTGACATTGTTCACATTCTGTCTAAATATCCATAATATTACCGTCTCTAGAAAAACCACTTGAGTTACTTTTTTTCAAACAGCATTCATATATTTTACGTAATCCGTATCCACCGCTGTAGTAGTGTATACGTTGACCTTGTAGGCATTATTTGCACACTGTTTTCTTCAACCCGCCATCTAGCTGTGTGACCTTGTTCACATTCTGTCTAAATATCCATAATATTATCGTCTCTAGAAAAACCACTTGAGTTACTTTTTTTCAAGCAGCATTCATATATTTTACGTAATCCGTATCCACCGCTGTAGTAGTGTATACGTTGACCTTGTAGGCATTATTTGCACACTGTTTTCTTCAACCCGCCATCTAGCTGTGTGACCTTGTTCACATTCTGTCTAAATATCCATAATATTATCGTCTCTAGAAAAACCACTTGAGTTACTTTTTTTCAAGCAGCATTCATATATTTTACGTAATCCGTATCCACCGCTGTAGTAGTGTATACGTTGACCTTGTAGGCATTATTTGCACACTGTTTTCTTCAACCCGCCATCTAGCTGTGTGACATTGTTCACATTCTGTCTAAATATCCATAATATTACCGTCTCTAGAAAAACCACTTGAGTTACTTTTTTTCAAGCAGCATTCATATATTTTACGTAATCCGTATCCACCGCTGTAGTAGTGTATACGTTGACCTTGTAGGCATTATTTGCACACTGTTTTCTTCAACCCGCCATCTAGCTGTGTGACCTTGTTCACATTCTGTCTAAATATCCATAATATTATCGTCTCTAGAAAAACCACTTGAGTTACTTTTTTTCAAGCAGCATTCATATATTTTACGTAATCCGTATCCACCGCTGTAGTAGTGTATACGTTGACCTTGTAGGCATTATTTGCACACTGTTTTCTTCAACCCGCCATCTAGCTGTGTGACATTGTTCACATTCTGTCTAAATATCCATAATATTACCGTCTCTAGAAAAACCACTTGAGTTACTTTTTTTCAAGCAGCATTCATATATTTTACGTAATCCGTATCCACCGCTGTAGTAGTGTATACGTTGACCTTGTAGGCATTATTTGCACACTGTTTTCTTCAACCCGCCATCTAGCTGTGTGTATTATCGTTTCCAGAAAAACCAACTGAGTTTTTGTTGTTGTTGTTGTTTTTTTAAAAATAATGCCAGGCAAAGGCAGGCCGCCACGCAGAGGCCGTGCTAGGGGCCGTGCTGCTATGCAATCCTGTGGCCCTAGCAAATTGCCCAGTTTTAAAAAGCCAATGACCCTGAACTCCCAAAATGCTGAAGAGGTAGTTGACTGGCTTACACAGCACACCCCATCCTCTACCGTTTCTAACTTTACCACAACATCCTCCTCATCCTCCACTGCTATGGCCACCCCACGTAACACTTCCTCCACCACCGGTGCCCCTTCTTCACTGGGGTCAGAGGAGTTATTTTCCCATGAGTTTCTTGAACTGAGTAATGCGCAACCATTATTGCCAGAAGAAGATGAAGGAGATGAGGACCTTACACCAGATTTAATTCTGGCAGAGAACACGATAGAGATGGACATAATGAGTGATGAGGAGGAGGTCCCCGCTGCTGCTTCCTTCTGTGATGTGTCAGAAGAAATTGATGCATCTGAGGAGAATGATGATGAGGAGATTGATGTTTTGTGGGTGCCTAGTAGAAGAGAGCAAGAGGAGGGTAGTTCAGATGGAGAGACGGAGAGTCAGAGAGGCAGTAGGAGAATAAGACTTAGAAGAAGCAGGGAGGACAGCCCGCAGGGATCAGTAGGGCAACAACATGTATCGGCACCTGTGTTCAGCCGGCCAACGCACCCGCCATTGCCGCCAATACCGCCAACTCCGCCAACTTCTACTGTTACCGCCAGATCGCACACTTCCAAAAAGTCAGCAGTGTGGGATTTTTTTAATGTGTGTGCCTCTGACAAAAGCATTGTAATTTGCAATGAGTGCAGTCAGAAACTGAGCCTTGGTAAGCCCAACAGCCACATAGGTACAACTTCTATGCGAAGGCACATGAGCGGCAAGCACAAAGCACTTTGGGAGCAACACCTCAAAGGCAACAGGCAAACTAAAAGCCACACTCCTTCTGGTCCAGCATCTTACTGCTCTACCTCTGCTCTCCTTGACCCGTCTGAACCACCCTCCACTCCGCCTTCCACCTTGACCACCTGTTCCCATTCCCAGTCATCTGCCACCAGCCAAGTTTCTGTGAAGGCCATGTTTGAGCGTAAGAAGCCAATGTCTGACTGTCACCCCCTTGCCCGGCGTCTGACAGCTGGCTTGTCTGCACTCTTAGCCCGCCAGCTTTTACCATACCAGCTGGTGGACTCTGAGGCCTTCCGCAAATTTGTAGCAATTGGGACACCGCAGTGGAAGGTACCCAGCCGCAATTTTTTTTCTAAAAAGGGAATACCACACCTGTACCAACATGTGCAGAGCCAAGTTACCGCATCTCTGTCACTTAGTGTTGGGCCAAAGGTCCATATGACTACTGACGCATGGTCCTCCAAGCATGGTCAGGGCAGGTATGTCACCTACACTGCCCACTGGGTGAACTTGGTAATGGCTGGGAAGCAGGGAATGGGTAGCTCAACAACAACAGTGGAGTTGGTGTCACCACCACGGATTGCACGCGGTTCTGCCACCACCTCTACTCCTCCATCGCTCTCTACCTCGTCTTCTTCTTCTTCTTACTCTGCTGCTGGGTCCTCCTTCTCCTCCTCCACACCTGTGCACCCCCAGCTCCCCCTAGGCTATTCGACGTGCCAGGTACGCCGTTGTCACGCTGTCTTGGGGATGACGTGCCTGGAAAGCAAAAACCATACCGGATCTGTACTCCTGTCATCTCTGCAGTCACAGGCCGATCGGTGGCTGACCCCACACCAACTGCAGATCGGAAAAGTGGTGTGTGACAATGGAAGCAATCTGTTGGCAGCGTTGAGACTAGGCAATTTAACACATGTGCCCTGCATGGCACATGTGTTAAATTTAATAGTCCAACGTTTTGTCTCCAAGTACCCAGGATTCCAGGACGTTCTCACCCAGTCCAGAAAGGTGTCGGCCCATTTCAGACGTTCCTACACAGCCATGGCACGCCTTGCTGACATTCAGCAGCGCTACAACATGCCAGTCAGGCGTTTGATTTCTGACAGCCAGACTCGCTGGAATTCAACGCTCCTTATGTTGGAACGTCTGCTGCAACAACAAAGGGCCGTCAACGAGTACCTTTTTGAACTGGGTGGTAGGACTGGATCTGCACAGCTGGGGATTTTTTTCCCCCGTTACTGGGTGCTTATGCGCGATGCCTGCAGGCTCATGCGACCTTTTGAAGAGGTGACAAATATGGTCAGTCGCACCGAAGGCACCATCAGCGACCTAATACCCTTCGCTTTCTTCCTGGAGCGTGCCGTGCGATGAGTGACAGATGAGGCTGTAGACCAGCGTGACGAGGAGCTGGAAGCGCACGATTTCTGGTCGGAATCACCAGAACGAACCCAGGCACCTGCTGCAACGCAGGGAGAGGTGCCAGAAGTGGAGTCAGAGGAGGAAGGTGGCTTTGTGGAGGAGGAGGAGGAGGACCAACAGGAGCAGGCTTCCCAGGGGGCTAGTGGTGACCTTTTGGGGACCCCTGGTCTTGTACGTGGCTGGGGGGAGGAGACCGTGGATGATGCAGTCCTTGATAATGAGGAAGCGGAGATGGATAGCTCTGCATCCAACCTTGTGAGAATGGGGTCTTTCATGCTGTCATGCCTGTTGAAGGACCCCCGTATCAAGAGGCTTAAGGAGAAGGACCTGTACTGGGTCGCAACGCTACTAGACCCTCGGTACAAGCATAAAGTGTCAGAAATGTTACCAACATACCACAAGTCCGAAAAGATGCGGCATTTACAAACCAGCCTGCAAAACATGTTGTACAATGCTTTTAAGGGTGATGTCACTTCAGGAACTCATCAACATTCCAGGGGCAGAGGTGCCAGTAATCCTGCCACGAGCACACCTGCAAGGACAAAGCCCTTTGGCCAGTCTGTAACGTCAGACATGCAAATGTTTTTCTGTCCAAGGCAGCGCCACAACCCTTCTGGATCCACCCTCAAAGAACGCCTCGACCGGCAGGTAGCGGACTACCTGGCATTAACTGCAGATATCGACACTCTGAGGAGCGATGAACCCCTGGACTACTGGGTGCGCAGGCTTGATCTGTGGCCAGAGCTGTCACAATTTGCCATGAACCTCTTGTCTTGCCCAGCCTCAAGTGTGCTCTCAGAAAGGACCTTCAGTGCAGCAGGAGGGATTGTAACTGAGAAGAGAACTCGCCTAGGTCACAAAAGTGTCGATTACCTGACCTTTATTAAAATGAATGAGGGGTGGATCTCGGAGGGTTACTGCACGCCGGAAGACTTGTTCTGACTTCTATGCAGCTGTCCTTCTCTTCAAGCCTCATGACTCCACACACAGCTGTCCTTTAGCGTCCTCCTCCTCCCTCCGCCACCGTTACAAACTAGGGTGCAAACCCTACTGGTTTAATTTTTTCTGGCCTCTGTGCTTCAGTGGCTGCAACCAAAAAAACTGGGCAAACAATGTCTACAAGGTCAACGTATGGCAAAAAATGACTATTTTCAGCATTTATATGGCATATTTTTTCTGGCAACTGTGCTTCAGTGGCTGCGTCCAAAAAAATGCATATTTTCTGCATTTATATGGCATAATTTTTCTGGCAACTGTGCTTCAGTGGCTGCGACCAAAAAAATGCATATTTTCTGCATTTATATGGCATAATTTTTCTGGCCTCTGTGCTTCAGTGGCTGCAACCAAAAAAATTTATATTTTCAGCATTTATATGGCATAATTTTTCTGGCCTCTGTGCTTCAGTGGCTGCAACCAAAAAAATTTATATTTTCAGCATTTATATGGCATAATTTTTCTGGCCTCTGTGCTTCAGTGGCTGCAACCAAAAAAATGTATATTTTCAGCATTTATATGGCATAATTTTTCTGGCAACTGTGCTTCAGTGGCTGCGACCAAAAAAATTACTATTTTCAGCATTTATATGGCATATTTTTTCTGGCCTCTGTGCTTCAGTGGCTGCGGCCAAAAAAACTGGGCAAACAATGCCTACAAGGTCAACGACGTTGACCTTGTAGGCATTGTTTGCCCAGTTTTTTTGGCCGCAGCCACTGAAGCACAGAGGCCAGAAAAAATATGCCATATAAATGCTGAAAATAGTAATTTTTTGCCATACGTTGACTCAACGTATATGGCAAAAAATGACTATTTTCAGCATTTATATGGCATATTTTTTCTGGCAACTGTGCTTCAGTGGCTGCGACCAAAAAAATGCATATTTTCTGCATTTATATGGCATAATTTTTCTGGCCTCTGTGCTTCAGTGGCTGCAACCAAAAAAATTTATATTTTCAGCATTTATATGGCATAATTTTTCTGGCAACTGTGCTTCAGTGGCTGCGACCAAAAAAATGCATATTTTCTGCATTTATATGGCATAATTTTTCTGGCCTCTGTGCTTCAGTGGCTGCAACCAAAAAAATTTATATTTTCAGCATTTATATGGCATAATTTTTCTGGCAACTGTGCTTCAGTGGCTGCGTCCAAAAAAACTGGGCAAACAATGTCTACAAGGTCAACGTATGGCGAAAAATGACTATTTTCAGCATTTATATGGCATATTTTTTCTGGCAACTGTGCTTCAGTGGCTGCGTCCAAAAAAACTGGGCAAACAATGCCTACAAGGTCAACGTATGGCAGTTGTTTAAAGAGAACAGTAGATTACTAGCCAGCAAAGCTACCTAAGCTAAAATGTCCCTCAAATCCCTGCAGACTTCTGTCCCTCCAATACAGAGCAGTATCAAGCAGATTACTAGCCAGCAAGCTTACTATCATCTGTCCCTGAAATCACTAACAGCTCTCCCCCTACACTATCTCTTCCAAGCACACACAGGCAGATTTTTCAGATACATTTTTGCCCTTGATCCCCCTCTGGCATGCCACTGTCCAGGTCGTTGCACCCTTTAAACAACTTTAAAATCATTTTTCTGGCCAGAAATGTCTTTTCTAGATGTTAAAGTTCGCCTTCCCATTGAAGTCTATGGGGTTCGCGAACCGTTCGCGAACCGCTCGCATTTTTGCGCAAGTTCGCGAATATGTTCGCGAACTTTTTTTCCGACGTTCGCTACATCCCTACTACTGTAGAAGAACAAGAAACCCATTAAGTAAGTAAGTTTCTATCTCTGCTTTATTTGTAGGCTGAACCCTGTGCCTGCCTATAGTAGAGTGCTGTTTGTTGTTATGTGAGCTTATGGCAGAGGAAAGCAAAAGTACAGTTGAAGTTATTCTGTACTGAAGCTCCAGTAACTGCACACGGACAGTCTCGGCTGATGTGAATGAGAACCAATAAGAGCTCAGTGATGTCACAGCCTGTGGGATCATGTTGCAGCTCAGATAGAGAATATTCAGTTCAGTCACACGGGCTGGCCTTATAGCTCAACGGTTCCTTCTCAATCCCTCTGTTTACAACCAGACTAATCCTCTCGGGGGTTCAAAACCCGCGGGCGCTATCCAGCCTTTTAATCCCCCTCTTATTTTGTAAATTTATATTTTTACTAATACAGTTTTAGTCTGATTAGTAAAATTGCCAACTGAGGCTGTTTAGTCTAATATATATTTCTCAGTAAAGCCAGGCAAGCACTCTTTTTATTTGAATTTGCTCTTGCAAGAGAACTTTAGGTGATTTTCACATAAACTAAGCAGAAAGGACAGTATCACAGTTCCTTCTCATAAATATATATATATGAGAAGGAACTGTGATACTGTCCTTTCTGCTTAGTATATGTGAATACGAATCGCCGAATGTGCCATGCTGCATATGGCTCATTCATTGACATATATATATAAATAAATAAATAAATATATATATATATATATGTCAATGAATGAGCCATATGCAGAACAACCTATGCCAATATCCACACGAAACATATACAGAAAAACAAGTTACCCATATGTTCGCATAGTTACTGCTTGTGCTTTAGCTTTGGGTTTAAGTATTTGCCTCCCTTCTGCAGTTTGTTTGTGGTCACACTGGTTTATGTAGAAGTATATTTGAGATGTATTGTATATAAAGTTATTTACATTGATACTTGCTGTACTGAATATAGCTTCCCAGTATTGCTACTGCCTATAGTGCATCATGTTAGAACTCAGACATCCAAAAATCCTATCATACCTTCTGTTCTGTTTGGTTTACTTAGACTTTGCTAAAGCATTTGATACAGTGCCACACAGAAGGTTACTGGTTAAATTAAGGAATGTTGGCCTGGAACATAGTATTTGTACCTGGATAGAGAACTGGCTAAAAGATAGACTACAAAGAGTGGTGGTAAATGGAACATTTTCAAATTGGAACAGTGTTGTTAGTGGAGTACCGCAGGGCTCTGTACTAGGTCCCTTGCTTTTCAACTTGTTTATTAATGACCTGGAGGTGGGCATTGAAAGTACTGTTTCTATTTTTGCAGATGATACTAAATTGTGCAGAACTATAGGTTCCATGCAGGATGCTGCCACTTTGCACAGTGATTTGTCTAAACTGGAAAACTGGGCAGCAAACTGGAAAATGAGGTTCAATGTTGATAAATGCAGGTTATGCACTTTGGCAAAAATAATATAAATGCAAGTTATACACTAAATGGCAGTGTGTTGGGAGTTTCCTTAAATGAGAAGGATCTTGTGGTTTTTGTAGATAACAAGTTGTCTAATTCTGGGCAGTGTCATTCTGTGGCTACTAAAGCAAATAAAGTTCTGTCTTGCATAAAAAAAGGGCATTAACTCAAGGGATGAAAACAT
Source organism: Xenopus laevis (assembly GCF_017654675.1). Classification (NCBI taxonomy): domain Eukaryota; kingdom Metazoa; phylum Chordata; class Amphibia; order Anura; family Pipidae; genus Xenopus; species Xenopus laevis. The sequence continues at coordinate 120,287,300 of NC_054376.1, forward strand.
AATTCTGCCTCTTTATAGGTCCCTGGTGAGGCCTCATCTGGAGTATGCAGTGCAGTTTTGGACTCCAGTCCTTAAGAGGGATATAAATGAGCTGGAGAGAGTGCAGAGACTAAGTGCAACTAAATTGGTTAGAGGGATAGAAGTTGCCTCACGAGGAAACTTTCGGTTACTTCGGAATAAGAATCGCCAAATGTGCCCTGCTGCAGGCGATTTTTCATTTTAGCCAGCAGAAGACAGGGGGAAGCCATTCGGGGAGATTAGTTGCCCCAAAGAAGAGCCGATTAGTCGCCAGGTGACTAAATCTCCTCAAATCGCCAGGTGTGCCCTTACCCCAAACCCCCCAGTAATACTATTATCTTACCTCCTTTCCCAGGCTGAGGCAGGATAGTACCCTAATGCTTTTTAAAGCTCAGTTCTCTGCTTGTTTAAGTGAAGATATTCACATAACAAGGCTGCTTGCCTGGCTTTTCTGTTAAATGCATTTTGAATATGTTTCCCCTGAGACATAACAGGACTAAGACTTTAAGAAATAAGCTAACGATTGTATCAGTACAAATATCGATTTACAAAATGTAATAGGGAATAATTATAAGGCTGGGTAGAGCCCATGGGTCGAGGGGTTCATTTGATTCGTCAAGAAGGAAAATCTCAAGAAGGGACCACTGAGCACCTTGTTAGTGTAAAGCGATAGCCTAAAACTACTGAGCTCAGTGCTACAGACCTGCTGGAGGAGGTCCACTTCTACACCAGTATGGTCCTTGTCAAGTAGGAAAATCAAACTGTCCAACTGATATCTGGCTGATTTTTGGCCATATATTTGTGAGGCAGGCCCATTTTTGGGCCAATAAGCTGCTATCTCGATCAGGATGGAGCAAGTCGGAAGCTTTTATTGACCTATTTATGGCCATCTTTGCTCCTGTATGGCCATCTTTATTCTGTGCAGTGATGAGCGAAACTTATTACCGCATTTGGACTCAAAAATAATGGCCATAGACTTCAATGGATGAAAAAGATTGTAGAGAAACAAAAGAAAATTAACCCCCATGCATTTTGGTGAATTTTTTGGTGAAACGAGTCAGATTCACCCATCACTATTCTTGCGTTAGTCATCCTATTGGAGAAGAATTGCTTGTGAGTTATAGAGCAAAGCAAATATTGGAATCAAATCTGGATACACAGTGACACTATTTCCAAGGGGAATTAGTGCCCATACATGCTCATGACAACCATTTGCAGGTTGTGCCAATAACTGCAACTGATTTACACAAGATGATCTGAAGCCAATGCTGCCGGCAATCTAGCACCAAACAGTATCCCATGTATTCATTTTCCCATTTATCCATGCAGGTTTGCTCCCAAGGGATAAAGTCAAAAACAAAATACAAATAAGCACCTATTTTAACTGCAACCAGCATTAGTCTTTCTCTCTCTCAATGTGGCTACAGACCTACAAGAATGAAAAGGACAACTAACACACGCAGCGCCATATGGTAGTGTCTCATATGGCTCCATAAATTCAGAACAAGTGCTAAGCTCCCTGGTCACGGCTCAATCTTCCGCCTGTAGAAGCCGCCTTTGGCCTCGGGAGGAGCCCTCAGCTACTCAGATGCCGCCAGTTCTTAACTTGAGAGGAGCAAAGCAGATGTTCTGAACGAGAAAAGGGGCACGTGTATTTCCAAGGTTTTGGACGAAAGGCAACAGTTCTGGGAGTTAAAAAAAAGAGTAGTCAGGCAGGCCGAGGTCGGTACAGGCAGAGTTCAAGCAGGGTCAGACAGGCAGTGGTTAGTACAGGCGGAGTTCAAGCAAGGTCAATCAGGCCAGGGTCAGTATAGGCAGCGTTCAAAGAATAGGGTCAGTATCAGTAGACTTCAGAATAGTCAGGCAGGCAAGGATCAAAACTGGAATCAAAACAGACAAGAATAGCACCCAGATACTAAACAAGTTAGACCTAACAACGGGCAATGAGTTTGGCTTCAAAGCCCCTATAAATATTCGAATTTCACACCAAACGAACGTGATGACTTCACATGCATGGCGCGTAAAACCTAGGACAAACTGGCATGAACCTGACCTGGTGGTCCAGCCCACTGGACCACCAGGGTATGCACTGAAATGCACTGTAAGAAAACTGCATAAGGAATGGCGGGTGCATAGAAGCCTTTATATTTGCATTTCCCTTTAAAACACAATTTGACCTTTTTTTGCCACAGGGTGCTAATCAGAACCACTCAGCAATTAGCAATGATTAGTCTGGTTCCATTAAAATACATGTCTGATTGGTTGTAATTTATTGGGACCAATAATAAAATACACATGAATCTTTTTTTTTGCGACTGTCATGCCATTAAGAACACGCGTGTTCACCCCATTCAATGTGAAGCTGTTTAAGATGCCGCACAGGAGAGCTGGAAGCTGTGAACTTGTAATGGGGGAACTGTAGAAGGGCAACGAGCAATGTCAGCTGATCAAACCTGCCTGCCGTCCTTCATGCAGCTTTCAAACTGCGTGTAGCTCCAGCCTTCCACAAGAATAATTAAGAGAGAAAGTCAAGCTCGACAACACTTCTGAAAAATGTCTTTATTAAGCTCATCAGTTTATACTGCATTTGTGCCATCCATCTCCCTTGCAATTTAGGATCAGAACAGGTTCTACTTCTAAGAGCAATGGAAGGGGCTGCTAATTACAGGTTTGGAGGCCACTTAGTATAAATACTACAGCTCCCAGTTTTTTTTTTATTATTATTCTTTATATAACACAATTGTCTCCCACAGTCCCTTACAGAGTACAAAGGGTGGAGAGAAAATAACCAATTGAAAAGTTGCATAGAACATAGTTAACATTTTAAAAGTTAATGCGGACCTGTCACCTATACATAAAAAGCTGCACAATGAAAATCCTTCTTAATTAAACATGGAACACAAATTATTTTTTTCATTAAAACATACCTGTTATAAAGGCATTTAAATATCTGAGCTGTCAATCAAATATCTGCCCCGCCTCTATTCCTGAGGCAGTCAGTCACTTTCACTTTCCATTCAACAATGCCTACATGTCACTGCCCTCCTCACATTTCCCCTTCCCTCGTCAGACTCTATAATTGTGGCTTTGCAATTTTAAAATTTTATTTGTCTTGGTGTTTATTTTTTGATGTATACTAACGAATTTTTTTAAAATTTTTTTTGATGTTACTGGTCCTTTAAGTTTATCAGCACACAAGTCACATGACTGGGGGCAGCTGGGAAACTGACAATATGTCTAGCCCCATATCAAAATTCTAAATTAAATATAAAAAAATTGGTTTGCTCTTTTGAGAAACTGATTTCAGTGCAGAATTCTGCTCAAGCAGCACTATTAACTGATGCGTTTTGCAAAAAAAAATCCCATGACACTAGAAGGGATGGGCGAGTTTTTTTCACTTTGTTTCGCCATGGAAATGACGCCCATAGACTTGGATGTCGCACATCAAAATCTTTTTGACGCCCATAGACTTTAATGGCCGTTGGCGAAATTTTTGGCAAAATGGGTCAAATTCGCCCCCATCCCTAGACAGTATCCCTCTAATAACAGTGTCCACAAAATGGCATCTGCCTGCTTGATGTGATTGTGTAATTTCAAGTCTGAAGGAAAAAAACCATTTAAATAATAAATATAGTGTAAGTAAAGTTTATTTTGTTCAACTAACTTTGAAATTATTTCTTAGGGTAAAGGTCCCCTTTAAAGTAAAGATGAATTTTCCCTTTTACCCCTTGCTCCCAAGAGGTTGCAGTCAGTCAGGCAAAGTTATAAGTAGCTTTCAAAGGCAATATTATGATAGATGTAAAAAAGTGTTTCATTTCTGGTGTCAGTATATTTTTAAAAGTGAACCACCCCTAATAGTGACTTAGTGCTGAGTAATAAATTAATACAGAATTCATTTATTACTAAGCAGCTCGATGCCTACAGGCGTTCACGCATGTGTGGTGCGCGGCTGCTTTTGGAGGTATGCCTGCGTTAGCGCGGCACATCCTGGCATTTGTGCATGAAGGTGTGCCACCATTCGTGCATGCACGCAGAGAGCCCGGAATGTTGGACCACAGTGGGCCCATCACGCTCCAGTCCGACCCTGTGGAGAACCCTGGTGTTTCCACCACCCTGGACCTAGCAGTAGCTCTAGGGTTCCCAGAGTGGGTTGTGTCAAAAGTGCACCAGACTTGTGCCGAGTGAATCCAATGCTGACGCTATTTTGACCATTATTCCCATTTTGAAAATGGTAGATGCATATTAAATCTCATGTACATCAAAATGTCCGTTTGATGGTAAATATTTAATAGAATGGGCTCAGTGGCTATTTATTAAAACTCTATTTCCCCCCCCCCATTATTTTAATAATAAAAATTGACCAAATTCCCATCCACAATCTGTCTTAATTTATTAACAACTTGGACGGAAAATTGTCCGTTCAGGAAAAGTCACAACAAAATTGTGAGAAAATCCAAATCGCCCCACTTTTTCGAATTATCGCCTAATAAACTCAAATTATTCAAAATATCAAATGAAAAACACTCATTGATCGGATTATCGAATGAAATTATCTGACAAGGAACTCAAATTATTCAAAAAATCAAATAAAAAACACACATTGATTGGATTATCTAATGAAATTATCGGCCAAGAAACTCAAATTATTCAAAATATCAAATAAGAAACACACATGGATCGGATTATTGAATGAAATTATAGGCCAAGAAACTCAATTTATTTAAAATACCAAATGAAAAATAATCATTGATCAGATTATCTAATGAAATTATTGACCAAGTAATTTAAATGATTCAAATTATCAAATAAAAAACACAGTAATTGTTCGGATTATCGAATGAAATTATCGCCCAAGAAACTCAAATTATTCAAAAAACCAAATAAAAAACACACATTGATTGGATTATCTAATGAAATTATCGGCCAAGAAACTCAAATTATTCAAAATATCAAATAAGAAACACACATTGATCGGATTATTGAATGAAATTATAGGCCAAAAAACTCAATTTATTTAAAATATCAAATGAAAAATAATCATTGATCAGATTATCTAATAAAATTATTGACCAAGAAACTTAAATGATTCAAATTATCAAATAAAAAACACAGTAATTGATTGGATTATCGAATTAAATTATCGGCCAAGAAACTCAAATTATTCAAAATATCAAATAAAAAACACACATTGATCAGATTATCAAATGAAATTATCGCCCAAGAAACTCAAATTATTCAAGATATCAAATAAAAAACACACATTGATCGGATTATCGAATGAAATTATAGCCCAATAAACTCAAATTATTCAAAATATCAAATGAAAAACACACATTGATCGGATTATCGAATAAAAACCAGCATCAAACAACCAGAAACCCCTTGTCTATTTCCATTCCCTGCCTTTCATCTCCAAAGAGGAACAATGTTCTCTACCCATTCAGCCTGCTTTTGTGTTACATCTGAAATACTTTCACAAAAGACAATTGCAGGCCAAGGTGTAGTGGTCACACAGACTGCGCTCATTGTGCTTTCAGAATAAACCAGATAAACCTTGATTACTTAATCCCATCCATAAATACTAAGATGTTTTTTTCTTTTTGTCATTTACATATTCAAAGCATTTTGCTCATTATGTTTATACAACATCATTTGATTGTTCCATTCAATTTCACCTGCCAGCATTATTATTACCTATTTATACTGCAAGTGACCTTGTGACATGCAGACAAATGAATCAGGTTTATCTTCATCAACAATGGGCTGTGCTGTACAAAATGCGATGCCAGATGATGCAGCTCAGCTTCGTTGCTAAAATTAGGCAGAACTGGCTCTGAGTTGGAATGTGTAGACTTTAGTTCTCCTTTGTTTTTTCACTGCCTATCCCTGGCATAGCTTAAAGCAGAAATATAAACCCTATGTACCCCATATACATTTACTTCAGTTTTCTGTAAATAGATATACCTTTGTAACATAGAGTAATTTTATTTATTTGCATACTTTCCTATATGAGGTGGGATATATAGCAAAGTGTGCAAATAAATAAATATAGAACCACCATTTTGGTTTGGTTGACAGGTACAGTCACGGGATCCTGTATCCAGAAACAGAGTCGGAAAGGGGCGTCCGGCCCCCACCCCAACTGCACCTATAACAAGCCAATGGCTTTAAAGGAGAAGGAGCAAACTGAGCATGCTCAAGCCCAAGCCCTGGAGAAAACAGGAAGTCTGATACAGAAGCCCATGAGTACACAATAGAAGGAAACAAGTGTGGTGTTTCTTTTGACAGAGGACTCAGAGCAGCATTACTAGTTAACTAGTTTACCAGAGCAGCATTACTAGTTTACTAGTTTGCGACAACTGCACATGCACCGAAAGAAACTGAAAATTACGAAGGGGAGGAAGAAGACATGAAGATTACGGAAGAGAAGAAGAGCAGAAGATGGCCCGAACTCCGATTCGGTGAACTCCGCTTCGCTCACTTTGCAGGTGCGGCCCCTATTTCAAAAGGGGACAGAATTCTGTGGTAAGACTGTGCTGGGGGAGGCAGGCAGGGGGCCAAAGGAGGGTGTCCAGTGGGGACTTAACGTCGCAGGGTTTAGTTCTCCTTTAAAGGGGAAGGAAACCTCGTCGGCGCTAACCCCCCTCCCCCCTCCCGTGTATTGCCCCCCCTCCCTCCTCCCCCCTGGCCTACCCCTCCCGCTGGGCAAATACCCCTAACTTGTTACTTACCCTTCTGCGCAGGTCCAGTCCAGGGAGTTCACAGGTGACATCTTCTTCCACGCGATCTTCTTCCTCCTTTGACCGGCGTTTTGGCGCATGCGCAGTAGGATCGTTTCGCCGGTACGGATCTACTGCGCATGCGCCAAAAGTCACGCGCATGCGCAGTAGATCGTACTGGCGAAACGATCCTACTGCGCATGCGCCAGTCAAAGGAGTGTCTGTGACACGCACATGCTCAGTGTGCTTTAAGCAGCTGTTGTTTGTTCCAGTTTTTCCCAGTATATTGTGAGTGGATCCCTACGCTAGGTAAGTGACAGCAGCACAGATCATGTGCAGTGAATCAGCAGAAAAAAAGATGGGGTGCTACTGGGGCATCTTCAGAGACACAGATATTCCCTGTTACAGGGCTGTGGTTGCCTTGGGCTGGTACAGAAGCTCAAAACATAAGGCAAAACATGTCTTACTACTTCTATAGATAAGCATTAGTTCTCCTTTAAAAATTTGTATTGTATGGATAACATGGAGTCTATGGGAGACAGCCTTTCTGTAATTTGGAGCTTTCTGGATAATGGGTTTCTAGATAATTTATCCGATACCTGTACTGCATTAACACTTCACAGTTTCCCTAATTGCACTGTACTTGCACTGTCAGGTTCTCCAGTTGCACTGCACCTTCATACCTACATTGCTTTTTGTTGCCATTCAGCGGCAAAAGCTCAGGATTTTACAAATTAGGGCAGGGGTGCCCAAAAAATAGATCAGGATCTACCAGTAAACTTTAGCTGGCGATGAGTAGATCTCAAGACACAACTTGACTTAATTACCCTCCTGTTTAATAATTTTCATTGATATTTATTACAGTTTATTAACGTTACAGAATAAATAGTTGTTACTTATCAATATACATTTGCCAGTTTAGGTGCTGTTTCCCTAACTGCACTCTACTTGCACTTTCAGCTTCTCCAGTTGCTCTGCATCTTTATACCTACATTGTTTTTGTTGCCATTCAGCAGGTAAAGCTCAGGACTTTACAAATAAGGGTATCCCTCATACAAACCTCCAAACAGGATCAGTGCCTCAGGCCCCTCATCCTTTCATACATTATACACAGACGTAGGTGCCAGTTTGTTTCCATAACTGCACTCTACTTGCACTGGCAGGGTCTCCAGTTGCACTGCATCTTTATACCTACATTGTTTTTTGCTGCCATTCATTGGCAAAAGCTCAGAAATTTACTAATTAGGGTATCCCTCATATGAACCTCCAAGCAAGATCAATGCCTTAGGCCCCTCATCCTTTCATACATTATAGATATAGAGATGTAGGTGCCAGTTTAGGTGCTGTTTCCCTAACTGCACTCTACTTGCACTGTCAGGTTCTCCAGTTGCTCTGCATCTTTATACAGTGATGCCATTCAGTGGCAAAAGCTCAGGACTTTACAAATTAGAGTATCCCTCATATGAACCTTCAAGCAGGATTGGTGCCTCAGCTCAGGCCCCTCATCCTTTCATACATTATAGATACACAGACGTAAGTGGCAGTTTAGGTGCTGTTTCCTCTTCTGCAGCAAATAAACAATAAAACATAATTTACAATGGCAGAAGGGAGGAAGAAATAGAACCCAGAAGCACCAGGAGCATGTCCTACAGGGTTAATATATGTCTATTGCGTGTCTCATAATTCAGTAAGTCTGCTGTAAGGAAATCAGAGAAGGCTGACTTTTACAGCAGTCTGATTTAGTTATGAGGAGCAGCCATATATTCACACAAGACCCCTGCAGGTTATTCACTGGGACACACAATCTTATTCTGCTTAATATCTCTGTGTCGCCCTTCAGTCAGTCTGGCTCGGTGATCACTGGGATTTCTTCTCTTATTGCATTCTTGTATTCAGAGATCACAATAACTATTGTAAGGACAAGAAAGTAAACCTCGAGCAAGATGTTCCTCAGAGCATATTATGATGGGTCTTATTTAAGAAGCTCTTCATTACAGAGTCGTTCTGCTCTGATGTAAGGCGAGCTTTGGGGGTTCCTATCTCTGCGTGGATATTAGTTTATTACAGAACGAGACGAGATGGTACATCTTACATCTTCAGATCAGGCAAAGATATTGGTCCAAAGGAATGAGGAAGAAACAGACCAGTAATGGAAATTAAGAGAAGTGCTAGAGCAGGCAGTCCATAAGCACAGTTAAAGGGGAAATGCACGTTTATTTTAAGCAGGAATTATCTTTTGTCTATTTCACATTAAAAAGTACAATAAGAGACAGCATGGAATATGAACTAATGGTATGTTTGTATGTATATATGGGTGAGAGCTATACAGGAATGGGACCTGCTATCCAGAATGCTCGGTTTCCGCATAATGGATCTTTTCGGAACTTGGATCTTCATACTATCATGTAAACATGAAATAAACCCAATAGACTGGGTTTGCTTCCAATAAGGATTAATTAGATCAAGTAATATTGGGATCAAGTACAAGGTAATGTATTATTATTACAAAGAAAAGGGAAATCATTTTTAAAAATTTGGATTATTTGGATAAAATGGAGTCTATGGGAGACGGCCTTCCGTAATTTGGATTTTTCTGGATAACAGGTTTCTGCATAAGGGATCCCATACCTGTATAACTCTCCTCTGTGAATGCAAGTTGTAAGGACAATTCTCTTATATCTATTATCATTTGAGGTGCTAGACTGTTCATGTGTTTCTTCCTGCCTACTCAAGCAATATGGCATCTTCAGTGGCCCTAATATTTTGTGTATCGGCCCGAACCCAACCAAACTTTGGGTAAACACATGAGTCCCACAAGCTTTAGACCAACCCACACACTAACTTCCACTCATCTCTATCATCAAGTGCAAGAGGCAGGAATCAGGTTTAAAGGAGAACTAAACCATAAATATAAATATGGCTAAAAATGTCATATTTTATATTTTTTTTTATTGCACCAACCTAAAGTTGTCTTGTCAATAGCAGAAATGATCCAGGACTTCAAACTTGTCACAGGGGGTCACCATCTTGGAAAGTGTCTGTGACACTCACATGCTCAGTGGGCTCTGATTGGCTGTTGAGAAGCTAAGCTTAGGGCTCGTCACTAATTATCCAGCAGAAAATGAGGTTCGTCTGTAATATAAGCTGATGCTACAGGTTTGCTGATTATTAAATTCTGATGCTAATTGCACTGGTTTTTGTGCTGCCATGTAGTAATTATCTGTATTAATTACTAATCAGCCTTATATTGTGACATTTCTATTCTATGTGTACTGTATATTGTGAGTGGGTCCCTAAGCTCAGTAAGTGACAGCAGCACAGAGCATGTGCAGTGAATCAGCAGAAACGAAGATGGGGAGCTACTGGGGCATCTTTGGAGACACAGATCTTTACTGCTAAAGGGTTGTGGTTGCCTTGGGCTGGTACAGAAGCTCAAAACATAATGTAACAAATTTCTAGCTACTTCTTTAATTAAGTTTTACTTTTTAATACACAGGCACCTTGCCTCAGCCTCTCGTGGAGCTTGACCCAGCACTGCTGCCTGGTTAACAGGATAAATCCCCTAGCAACAAGAGCTGCTAAAATTCAAAATCGGAGAGATGCTGAACAAAAGCATGAAGAGATATTACCAATTGTCTCAGCATATCACTGTCTACATCATTCTAAAGTGTAATTTGAAAGTGAAATACCCCTTTATGAACCAGAATTAACATGGCAATAGGAATTTAGCATAACGATCTGCTTAATGTCTAAAAAACATCATATTTGTATTCTAATTACCTAAAGTATCAGACAAAGTTCCTTACCTTGTTAAAGGGATACTGTCATGGGAAGAAATTTTTTTTTTTTTTTAAAGCGCATCAGTTAATAGTGCTGCTCCAGCAGAATTCTGCACTGAAATCCATTTCTCAAAAGAGTAAACAGATTTTTTTTTATATTTAATTTTGAAATCTGACATGGGGCTAGACATATTGTCCGTTTCCCAGGTGCCCCATGTCATGTGACTTGTGCTCTGATAAACTTCAATTACTCTTTACTGCTGTACTGCAAGTTGGAGGAATATCACCCCCATCCCTTTCCCCCCCCAGCAGCCTAACAACTGAACAACAGGCATGTAACCAGATAGCAGCTCCCTAACACAAGATAGCTGCCTGGTAGATCTAAGAACAGCACTCAATAGTAAAATCCAGGTCCCACTGAGACACATTCAGTTACATTGAGTAGGAGAAACAGCCTGCCAGAAAGCAGTTCCATCCTAAAGTGCTGGCTCTTTCTGAAAGCACATGACCAGGTAAAATGACCTGAGATGCACCTGCACACCAATATTACAACTTAAAAAAATACACTTGTTGGTTCAGGAATGAAATTTTATATTGTAGAGTGAATTATTTGCAGTGTAAACAGTGTAATTTAGAAATAAAAACACCATCTTAAAAATCATGACAGAATCCCTATAATGTCATAAAAAAAACCCCATCATATTTATATTCTAACTACCTGTCGTTTCAGACAAGGTCCCTTACCTTGTTAAGGTAACAGATAAAACATGGTTGCAGGTACCATAAATCATAATAAACTCACTGGTATTAAAAATCTTAAAAAAAGATTTCCGCTTCTAAGACATTTGTTTAGATCTACAAGCAAGAGCTGATTGATTGTCTTTTTAGAAAACAATATTTTCTTACTGTTATTTGTCCTTTACATTACTAATGAGCAATGAAGCCATTATTTTCAAGGGTAACCTACAAGTTTACGCGGTGACTTTCTGATGTATACATACATGGTTCGTTTTCATGGTCAAATCAGTCGGCTTTCATGTCACTAGACTCCGTGTGACAAGTCCTTTTGTCTTGTAGAGCTCTGCCAAACAAGAAGAGAATGAGTTCCTATGGGAAGCGAGCCCATAGGATTTATAGACTGAAGAGAAGAGTAACCGTTATACATTTATTGGCCCGTGGGGGACAAGCATACCTGTAGTGAGAACTCTAATTACAGAGAATCGGAAGAAGAATGCAGGAGAATGATGGTCAGACTGTGGAAAAGATTTTAAGCAGAAGATAAGAATATGAATCTTAATTTAGAACACACTGGGCTGTATGTTTGGTGACAAGTTAACATCATCATAGTAAGTGACTGCTAAGATACCAGGCCCTGGAGAATTAACCTCATGAGACTCAGTTCAGCCTACTAAAAAGGACACGGAGCTTTAGCTGGCCTAATCGTGTCTTTTCTGCAACCTACTTAGATTCCCCATGTACTGATCAGTAGGACATTGATGAATGTGACTGTCAGGCTCATGGCTTTCATGCAAATCCCCAAGGGCCTGGGACTTTCATTCCTCTCTCAATGTCCCCTGTGATATATTGTCATTCGCTTCTGCACATTACATGCTTGTCCTGCACAACCTGACTGCCCTGATCTCCAGCCGATAATAACGAGGCAATGAATTCAGAAGTGCAAACTTTACCGAATGTCCAGTAACTCATAACTTATATCTGATATTTGCTTTTAAAACAGAAGGGAAGATCAACATTGTGTTTATTATATATTACGGGACCAAATGTTGCACTTTTATAAAAGACTGCCGTGTAGATCTCTATGGATTAGACTGGGCAACCTGATATTGACTGCGAGTATTCTCCTAGAACTTAAATAACAAGGGTAATTTTCCACAAATATATTGAAGGGTTGCCACCAGTTCTCAGCTTGGGGTTGCATATCAATAACATGCTGAGACCCACAGGTTGCTTTAAGAATAGAACAGCTTGGTTGAAGCAAACCCAATAAATGAATGTGAAACAACACTATGCCAGAAAATAATTTAATTATAATACCCTAGCTGAGTCAACAGCTCAGTGCTAGTTTATAATGCCATCCTCATTTTCATGTTATCAGGTCTTCATAACGTTAATTATATACAGTACCATGTTCTTCTTTAATGGCACTGAATGCTTACGGACAGATGAAACATACTGACATTTTATGGCCTTTTGGCATTATCATATTTATGTGCATTTATTGGGCATGACATAATGTAAAATCAAGCCACTTTTTCTGTAAAAAGAACCAACAGACGGTTTTATATCTCTTGGGTTCGGCAATCCTGAACAGTCAGGCAGCAGCCAAAAGGAGAATGCTCTTTTTATAATAATTAGATAATACTCTGTGATCTACAGAAATGTATACAGTATTGGGAATAAATGACACTTTGCACAATCACCTTTTGAATTAAATGCCTATGCTTAGCACACTGTTTGTGTTCTCCAACACATAGTAACAAAGTAGCTCCCATTCAGCACAATATCAGTAACAGCATTCCATAACCCACTTAGGTATCAGTGGGACTGATTGTATATCAAATAACACCTTTAAAGGAGAAGGAAAGGCTTTGTACACTCGGGGGTGCAAAATGTTAGGCACCCCCAAGTGATTGTATTGACTCATAGGGATGTCGCGGACTGTTCTGCGGCGAACTTGTTCGCGCGAACATCGGCTGTTCGCGTCCGCCGCAAGTTCGCGAACGTCGCGCGACGTTCGCCAATAGGCGTTCGCGTCAAAATCGTTCGACCATTCGACCATTCGGTCGCTAAAATCGAACGATTTTCGTTCGATTCGAACGAAAATCGTTCGATCGAACGATTAAAATCCTTCGATCGTTCGAATCGAACGATTTTCGGATGTTCGAAGTTCGCGAACTGTTTGAAAACTGTTCGCATTTTTTGCCGGTGTTCACGAACGGCGTTCGCGAACACATTATCGGCGGTTCGCTACATCCCTATTGACTCACCTGAAACCCCGGGCCGGTGCTTCTATCAGCAGAAAACTGCACCGGCCCAGGGTTATACCAGTGAGCACCTCAAATCGATCCTCTTCGGGCTCCTACTTTCCTTTGCATGGCTGTGCATGCGCAGTAGAACGGGAAGCCGAACTTTAACTAAAAAGTTGGTTATTTCGTTCAACTGCACATGCGTCTGCCCCGGGAAATCTGAAGAAAGAAGAAGCAGAAAGAGTATCGCTCCGAGGTGCTCACTGGAATAACCCCGGGGCCGGTGCAGTTTTCTGCTGATAGGAGCACCAGCCGAGGGTTTTAGGTAAGTAAATGCAATCACTCGGGGATGCCTAACATTTGGCACCCCATGTACGAAGCCTTTCCTTCTCGTTTAACAAAAGAAAATAAATAAAATCCTACTCCTGTCCAAAGGCTAACTAAAAATAGGGGTTTCCCTTTCAAATACGTTGGTCAGCTATCCTGATCCTGACATACAATAACATAAAAAAGGCATAGTACAGTGTGGCTTTCTGTTCAGAGCAGAACATCTCCTCTAATAGGCAGGTCATTGAGCTGGAGGCAAGATTATTAATTGGACACAAATGCAAATGCTTTGCCTGACAGCATTAACCCTAGAGCTGCTGGCAGCAAAATTGCTTTTCTTGCCCACAGAAACCCTCAAAATGCCACACATGTTGCTCACCAAAACCTTGGATGTTGCTCCCACAGGAAATTTTTTCATGCTTGTGTTGCTCCCCAACTCTTTATTATAGTTGAATGAGGCTCACGAGTAAAAAAGGTCAGGAACCCCTGTACTAGTATGTCGCTGAGAGAGCAAGAGAGAGAGAGAGAGAGAGCACGAGGTCAGTAAGGGAAAGTGCCCCCAGCTGCATGATACAGACAATAATCTACAGTAGGGATCCCCAATCTTTGGAACCTGTGAGCAACATTCAGAAGTAAAAGGAGTTTGGGAGCAACACTAGTACGGAAAATGTTCCTGGGGGGCCAAATAAGAGCTGTGATTGGCCACTTAGTAGCCACTATGTGGATTGTCAGCCTACATTGAGGCTCTGTTTGGGCAGTACATCTGGTTTTTATGCAGCCTCCAAGTCTGAAATTCAGAAATACAGTAAGCACCTGCTTTGAGGCCACTGGGAGCAACATCCAAAGGGTTGGAGAGCGACATGTTGCTCATGAGCTACTGGTTGGGGATCACTGGTCTACAGGGTAGGGGATACACAAACATCAAGAAGGAAAATATTATATTGTTCAAACAAAAAAGAATGGCATGTGAAGGTGCAATTGTGTGTCTGCTGCAGGAGTCAATTAATTCCTAGGCGGTCCCCATTTATAATAAATAAGCTCAATATTCTTGTTAATGAAAGCTCTGTTTGATTTTGTATTTTGTTTCTTTGCATATTTACAGTATGTTCCTATATTGACTGTAATTTAATTCTATAATCAATCCAGTGATGGGTGGTGTATTACTTGATACCATTAATTACTGGGTTGAAAAGAACAGAATATACACTGTCAAGTCAAGCATTTGCTGTTGCAATATAAAACTACAAGGAAATGGCCTTTAAAAGATAACTTTTGTTCTGCTGTAATTAAAAACCTTGATTGCGCAAGTGATGACCATGCCACTTTCTGCTGTCTGCTTATCATCCTGTGCAAGAGAGCTGGTGCACTATTCATTGCAAGTTGCCAGCCAACTCCATCTTGTGAAGTGGCAGCCAACAGTTTGGCTATGCTTTCATTGGCTGAGCAGTCTTCTAAGGCCCCTATTGATCAAGCCAAAAGAGCAGTCGTTTGGTTCAACATGGCTAATTTGGAGTTCCAAATAAAATTATAAGAAAAGGGCTTAATACTCCCAGAGACCCACCATATTGATGAGACCAAAGAGTAAAATTATAATAAAAAAAATAATGTTCTTGGTGGCCCAGTACATGAGGGCTAGTGAAAATATTCTCTAGGCATTACAGAATTTTAGAGACTGTGTTTCTTTTTTATCGAATTGTCCATAAATTCTTCCATTTGCAATGTGTTTCCATTAACATCTCACCTTTCAACTGAAGTCCAACAGAATAGTCTCATTCCGTCAAATGAAAACAAGTTTCATCCATAGATTCTGTTGATTTACACTCTCCCTGTTGTTCATCCAGCCTGTCATTAGCCTCACAAATAAGAGGCAAAGAACGAAGGAAGTAATCTGACCTGCTAACTGTGGATGTGGCCTTTCTTCTAACTGGGTGTGTTATATTATTTAGTGAAGCTGATATTTAATTACCCACTTTAATTCTTTTCTGCTGAAGCAAAGACAATCAATAGGTAGCATAGCTTTATTTTATATACCTATGAGCCAACGCTTCTGACTTATGCAATGCATATTTGTTGCAGGCACTTTATGATTGCTCTGGGTATATTTATTTATTTGTGGTCAGGCTGGTCTCCCAAGACTTGGTGTATACTTAGCACTATGCAGATGGAGCAGCTTTTATTCTGCCTTATGGCTCAAAGTGGCCCTATATGTTGCCTAGTAAGACTAATAGTATATAACAAAACTTCTTACAGTGGTACAAGCAGGGTCGGACTGGGCCGACAGGACACAAGGAAAAAAACCTGGTGGGCCCCAGGCTCTTGTGGGCCCCACCGGCCCAGTTCCGCACCCTGCTCTTTTATTGCGAGTTCGAGACTGACTGATCATCTATGCATTGTAAACAAATTGAGCACATGCACACGCGCGTGGTGGCATGCAACCGGCCGGAGGGGTCGCGTGTCGGCCAGAAGGGAGCCCCAAGATGGCAGACAATAGTTTAAAAGAGTATGGCTGTATGGTGGTGGTGCTCTATCCAGAAACCTTGCTGCTTGACTTGGTTCCCGTATTCCATATAGTTAAGAAGTAGGCTGGCACACACTGTTGCAATTGTGCTAAAACATAAGTATAAGTGTTTTATTTGGATCTCAAACTAAACGTTTCGGAGGTACAACCACCTTTATCAAGTGTTCCCCGATGGGCCCCAGGCTCCCCAGTCCGACCTTGGGTACAAGTATCCAGTAATGTAACTAGAGGGGGGCGGGCCCTGGTGTGTGACGTGCAGCCAGGCCCCCCACCCCCTCCATACGCCCGGAACTCCGTCAAAGTCAGTGGCGCGCAAGCTGCCGGGGGGGCCCTGAGTGGGTGCAGGCCCTGGCCCAATCGCACCCCCTGCTCCCCCGGGAGTTACGCCACTGCAAGTATCCCAGAGGCTAAAGAGTGCAGGTGCATTAGGCAAGCAACAAAAAGCAATACTAAAGAGCTGCACTATAAATGGTATTCCCCTTTTCATTTTGCTCCAAGCTTTCTACTGCAGAAGTGTTATCAGCTTGGGGAAAGTTGGAATCAAGGGCAGAGACACATGCAAAGATTTGGGGAGATTTAGTTGCCCGACGAAAAATCGCATCTTCTTCGGGCGACTAATCTCCCCGAACTGCCTTCCCACCAGATAAAATCTAAATTGCTGGCTGGATGGCACTCAGATCGATTTGATTTCTGAAGTCACCCGAAGTTGCCTCATGAGGAAATGCTAAATGTGAAGGATCTGACAAAATACAGTTCTGGGACAGTCCAAATTGTCAGGATAGACTGGAAAGATTTGCAAAGAAATAGACTGTCCAAAAGTCTATGTAGGCAGCAGACAAGGAAAAGTTCAGTAAGGGCTATTCCACACGGGGAGATAGCCACGCGTTTGCGGTCGCGGCGACAAAGCGCCGCGCCAGTCGCCGCGACCGGCGCAGGCGACAGTTTTGTATGGGCGCCTATGTAAAAACGCCTGTGCTAACCACACGAGGCGATGCGCTTTTCAACAGTCGCCTGAAAATGCCTCGCCAGGCTTTTAAGAGGCAGTACAGAAAGTGGATGGGTGCCAAATATCATGATAAGATGTGTGCAAGGGAATTGGCATGTGTCACCAGGGAATGCATTGTTTAGAAATCCCTTGCACCTAGTATATGTCAATAGTATGGGTGCAAACACTTTCTGTTGGGCTTTGCTGCTTATTGCTGTAGCTCCCGCACCAGAGCTGCTGGTAAATGAAACCTATTACTTTTAGAGAAAAATGATGCTGCTTCTACTGTGTTACAACGAGACGATAAGGAGGGAGTCCGGAACTGGTCCCCTCCTCAACCGCCATAGGATCAATTATTTAGAGATTTAATATTTTAATAAATGAGACAATGACAACAACTCCGTAATATGTTTTCTTGCTTGGCTTACAAATCGCTCCGTAAAATACCTTATCCAACTGTATTAACATGAATAATGCAAGGTTCAAATCTTTAGGATAAGATTGATTGACTGAGCCTAGTCCTGACATACAACAAGGAGAGGCTGATGGTTTGGATAAATGGGATCTGGCTACAAGTCACATGATTAACAGTAGCTGAGGGGAAGGTAAAATGTATGGCAGTGCGAAAACAAAGTACATTTTATTTAATACATATCCCGGGGCAAAAGCTGTGTCCTGATAAACAAAATTGTATATGTTTTGTACTCTTTCCAGAAGATTTATAACTTATGTGACTGATATAAAGTTCTTTTTTTTGCAAAACTTTGGTTGAGCCTCTTACTATACATAGAATTGCACGGAGCATCAGTTCTGTGGGTATATGTCTAGAGTCAATTACAAGGCAATGTCACGGTAGCATAGCCTCTGCTTCAGAAACCAGAGGAGAATGACAAGAGACTGTGCATCCAAGGCTGCTGGATTGCTGCCAGTATTGATTGCTGAAAATGGTGTGAGTCATTCATCTGTTACAGGCTCGGGACCAAGCCCAAGGCCATGGCTATGAACCTATCTATACGGCAAATATTTAACAAATTTAGTGAAGAAGAACAAATAATATGAGAACACTGGAATGGTTACAGGAGATTAGTGAAGAAGTTTGAAGCCATATTTGCTTTTGATATACAGTATATGTGTTAGTTTGTGTGTCATTTGCAGTATTTTAAAAGAACAAAAAAAAACAACAGCTTTTGACATAATGAAAAAATGTTACGGTCCTATATACATTAAAATGTTGTAATAAAAAGGTTAGTGGTATTCAATTTATTGGCGCATCTCTTTCTGTTCTCTACTATTCTACTCTACTCTGTTCTCAGGGTCTCCCAATTATTAAAGGGGTAATTTACCTTCAGATTGTTTTCTGTATGGTTTAGACCAGGGGTCCCCAACCTTTTTTACCCATCAGCCAGTTTCAATTGTAAAAAGAATTGGGGAGCAACATAAGCATGAAAAAAGTTCCTGGGTGGTGCAAATAAGATTTGTGATTGGCTATTGGTAGCCCCTATGTGGAATGCCAGACTACAGGAGACTCTGTTTGGCATTACTATGGGTTTTTATGCAACCAAAACTTGCCTCCAAGCCTGGTATTAAAAAATAAGCACCTGCTTTGAGGCCACTGGGAGCAACATCCAAGGCAGTGGCGTAACTACCGGGGGAGCAGGGGGTGCAATTAGACCAGGACCCGCACCCCCTCAGGGCCTCCCGGCAGCTCGCGCCACTCTGTTCTAATGCGGCTGTACGGAGGGGGGCGGGGCCCGGCTACACGTCCCGCGCCAGGGCCCGCCCCCCTCTAGTTACGTCTCTGATCCAAGGGTTTGGAGAGCAACATGGAGCACTATCCTCATGAGGCAACTTTGTGCGAAAAACGAAGCGCTTCGAGTGTCATCCCACCGGAGATTTACATTCTCACCAGCGGGAGGCAGTTCTGTGAGATTAGTCGCCCCCCGAAGAAGAGGAGATTTGTCCCCGAATCTGAGTGTGTACAAGAAAATAGAGTCACTAACGGGTTTCTGGCTTAGATTATAAACTGACACGGTATCAGTAAAGATGGACTGGATAGTGTCCCTATGGCTTGAACCCCTGAGAGTGTTAGTCTGACAGATCAAAGGTCTGAAGAAGGAGTCACAGATAGTGATGGACGAATTTGTCCCATTTCGCTTTGCCGGAAAACTAGCGAATTTGCATTGAAGTAAATGTGTGTCACAATTATTTTTTTAATCAATTTTGAGGCCTGTCATTTTTATACGCGTGCACTTTTTCCAAATGCATTAAACTCAATTGCACAACACATTTTATGCGCGCGCCTATTCTGATGCGTGCACAGATTTTTTTGAAGCGCCGCATTTTTCGCTGACCGCAAAACGTGGAAATTCGCCGCATCATCCATCACTAATAACAGAGCTTTGTTGCCTCCCCACCGGTAGCCCCAGAATATTCTCTACCTGAGTTATAAGTGGATTAAGTACAGGCTGTGCAGTTATCACTTAATACTGATCAGACTCATTCTGATCAGCACAGAACTTCTTGTTCAACTTACAAACACTTTAGGGGCTTTTCCAGGGCTGCCATTAGAAATCATGGGGCCCCATACAACAAAATTTTCCCCACCCACACAAGATCCCACCCACTCCACACCACAGTTAAAAGACCACACACAGACATCAGCGCTAAAAAAGGTAACCCCCCCCCCACAGACACAAGTTATAAAAAGCTATTGATGGTCAGGGCCCCCCTATAAGTTAAAAAAAACTGTGGTGCCAAAAAAGTTTAAAAGTTTTTTTAAAAAAAATTGGTGATCAGGGCCCCCCTTCAAGTTAAAAAAAAAAGAATTGGTGACAAAGGACCCCCTTACAAGTTGAAAAAAAATGGGGCCCTGTCCACTTGTACCCCCCATTGCATTGGCACTTATTAGCTCAGAATGAACTGCATTTGCTGATTCAATTATGGGGTAGGCTGGACCAATAGGGGATGGAAGTGGGCTGGGCCAATCAAGGATGAACGTGAGCTGGGCCAATCAGGGATGGGGGTGGCCTTGGCCAATCAGTGATGGGAGTGAGCTGGGCCAATTTAGGATAGGGGAGGAATGAGGGGAGGGCGCAGGCTGAGCAACTCGATTTGGGAGAAGAAGAAAGAGCCTTCATGCTGTCCTGGTGCGTGCATATATATCAACTGATATATAAATGCAGTTACAGAGTCGGTGACCCCACACCTCCCAGAGAGGCTTCAGAAATACATAAGAAGGTGAAGAGTAAAGATTTTAACTTCAATATTAGAAAAATGGTTATGAATAGAAAATAAGCAGCAACTGAAACTGGTGAACAATCTGAAACCAACTGAAAAAGGGTTTGAAGGTGAACACTCCCTTTCAGTGTTGTTATTCCTTGTTCTTTTGCATGGAATTTTGACCTTTAAGATAATTAAATACTATAAATAAGTACCTGATTTTTTACTAAAATATAGTTTTCAAGTCTGCCATGACAAATGTACAGAGCCAGTAATGATGCCACGTCATGCTGTAAATTGCCTGGACTGGCTCCTGTAGTTCTTATGGCACACCAGAAAGCTAATATATATTCTTATTATCCAGTACGTACAAACAATGTGTGGTCAGTATGCAACATATCAGGAAGCTAATGTTCGGCTTAAGGAGGCAAGAATAGTAAAGGCAGCTGTATGTGGCCCTGTGAAGTCCTGGGACCATGAAAAAGCAATATTTAATGCTATTCATCAAGCTGCATGGGGCAAATGGGTTTCTGTTGAAGGCCCTGGTCATGTATGAATTAATATGGCCAGCAATAGGATTGATTCCATCTGAAGCATAACTTTTGACTAGTAAATGCTACCTGCAGGCTGGTTGCGATGGACTAATTTGTCTTGGGCAAATTTACTGCCTTTTATTAAATAACCCTGGTGTAAGGCTAATTTTACACATGCACTTTGACTACCACTGCCCTCTAGTGAAGAATAATGATATCTCCCTGCCTTTGCTCGTGTTAAAATTTAGTACAAGGTACAATATTAAACACACATCAGTCTGTAACAGTTGGACTTTGGCCCCAATATGTTGTGGTCCAACTTTTTGCTGCAAGCCCCCATTAGCTAATAAAATGTTAGATGGCTGGGAGAGCGGAAACATTTAGAAGAGCAAATATGCACTTATTGTTACTTTTTATTCCAATGACCCCTTGTTTGTTACGACTAATTTATTGTTTTGTTGTACAGTGCTTTGCCCTCAAGGAGCGCTTTACAAATAAAAATATACATACATACATACATACAAATGTCAAGAGAACCTACCATTAAGCTGGGCCTGCAAGCAGCAACACAGCTTTGGAACCCTAGCTATAAAATATTTTGAAAACATCTCCAATAAGGACTTCTTCGACACGTATAATTGTGATGAATAAAAACTCCTTTATTTGTTGTCATATATTAATAGCATGTCAGCTTTGACTACTACTACTGACGCGTTACGTGCCTCATGGCACTTCCGGAGAGTATATCTTTTATAGCCCAATTGCTGACAATATCACACAATTGTGATTAAAATGGATATTCCCTAATTTTTATATAAAAATATATTTTATATTAAAAAATAGTTTGGCCCTAAGCATGCCTATGGTCTCAGAAGACCATAAGCATGCCTATGGTCTTCTGAGACCATAGGCATGCTCTCAGAAGACTGAAATTTAGGATATTGCAGGATATACCATTCATAGGGTGCTGATGCCAATCTGCGTGCCGGAGTTTGACGTGGCACACGTTTGGTGCAAACTATGATCATCATCACGTTAATGGAGACAAAAAGGAACACCAAGAGCCCCAATAGTGTAATATGTTTTTACAGGGAGTAATGGTAGAGTAAACAAGTTAATACTCACAAACCAGGGTTACCGATAGGCAACCACTGTATAGGCAGGTGGGGAGATTATCCTGACCCCACTCAGGAATAAAACGTCGCTCTCTGTAGAAGAAGAAAAAGGGGATGATACCCCTCCACTCGGGGTGGACTCGATATAGTAGTAAGACAAAACAGAGGCGCCAAAAGGATAAAAATAGCTAAAAGCACTTTAAAACCCAATGGGTAATTCAGAGGAGGTAGTAATGAACTTACCTCCTCCAAGCAGACACCAACGAAAGTGGTAATTTTCAATAATAGTTTATTCAAAAAACAGTCATCACGTTAATATTAATCTAATTCCATTAATAAATACATTTTCAGAACAAATCTCTATTTCCTTACTTGTTTGTGTGAGCTGATGCATTTCTTTGCCTTCCTCTCGATCATCCAGAATTGGGCTCTACAACTGGAGGCTTTTTGGGTTGAACTAACCCACTCATTACATGCTGCTCGCTGCCCCCACGGCCACCCCCAGCCTCCATGAGGGATGGATGTAAGGGGTTTCTAAAGGGAAGGGAGTGAGTTCTTCAGGCGAGGAGCTACTACTGTGCACACAGACTAGTAGGGGTCATGCAGCAATAGAATAAGGGTGATGAGGGCGTTATACCAAGGACAGACTGGAGAATAAGTAACTGGAACAGGAAAGGATAGTGTGGGCAAAGACTATAACTGGGCTGTAACACAGCAGGTTGAGGACTGGAGTTGGACTGGAGTAAGACCACAAAGACATGGGCCTAGGGCAGCAAAATTTTAGGGTTGGCATACCACCCAGCCGCATTCTAAGAAGCACAGCTCCCCAGTGCTCTGCTCCATGCACATGTATGCTCGCAAAGGTGAGTGGAGGTTGGCGGGCATTAGGACCGTGTAGCCTAGAGGGGCCTGTCTAGGAAATTTGGCCCTGTGCAGGCAAAGACTGGAACAGGACTGGAACAGAGCAAGTGGAGGACTGGAGCAGCACAGTGCAGGCAAAGACTGGAATAGGAAGATGTTGTAGCCAGGAGTGGGACAAGAACAGGTCATGGTGCAGGACTAGAGCAGGAACAGGAGCAAGGTTAAAGGAGACATCAGCTGTGAGGAAGGATGGCCTTTTATAAGGCAGGAGTAGCCCTGATTGGCTGACCTTATCCAACCAGTAAGATTGCTGGGATGATTAAATGAAACCAAGGAAACAGGTGCAAGGGAGATTAACACATACCGGCT
Organism: Xenopus laevis; assembly: GCF_017654675.1. Taxonomy (NCBI): domain Eukaryota; kingdom Metazoa; phylum Chordata; class Amphibia; order Anura; family Pipidae; genus Xenopus; species Xenopus laevis. The sequence continues at coordinate 120,310,730 of NC_054376.1, forward strand.
GCTCTATTAGCCTAGAGCAACCAACAACCAGCAGAGCCTTACAATGGAGGCCCGAATCACCCCCCAACCCCCCAGTAGTTAAGTCAGTGAAAAAGTCTCCAATGGCTTTTTTTTGTAAGGCGTCATCATTTTATTACATTTTAGAAGATGTTACAAGGATTTAACCTGATATGTGGGTCTGTTTTTCTTTTCAACAACTATTTAACGGGCCTCTAAAACAGAATGCAATGCCGAAGAGAACATGCTTTAATTCAATTATTTCAATGGCATTTAATAGCATTGCTGTGCTTGCAGTGACCCTCAGTAATTCATGTTTAATGCTAAAGGAATCAAGGTAGCCGTCATGGCTACGGGATATCAAGGAGAGGCCCAAACAGGCTAATGTTCCTGTTGATTGAATGGAAATGCAGATTGCAGTCTTGTGAGACTTTATACCTCTTTTGTATTAATGATCAGAGAATACAAAACTTGTAACAAATGTAAAATGTATGATAGAATGTCCCTACTAAAAAATATTATACCAGGGGCTCATTTATTAACACTGGGGAAATGGAATGAGCAGGCTGGGTTAGTTTTCATGCAATTGATCTGATTTGCTGAATCTCAGAAGTTCATATACTAAACAAGTGGCCATTTTTACCACTATTTAGTGGATCTGGGCCGCTGAGTTTGGTCGAAGTTCCTGTAAATAGAAAGTCCTGCTATGAGTTTTTAGCCATAGAAATCTGAGCATCTCTGCAGCTGGTCTTTAATAATGGAATAAGGCCCTTTCTCATTCCTTTCTATCCTCTGTTCACTGCTCTTTCCCCCTTACTTTTCCTATTCTGCTCCATTGTACTTAGGGGTATTTCACCTGTTAAGAGCTAAAATAGAGGAAAGCAAAATGAAGTATGATTATAAAGTATAGAAGACGTATGATTATAAAGGGTTACGAGACCAGACCAGGGTTGCCCAAGTCATTGATCGTGGTCTACCATTCAATCACTTTAAAGTTCCTGGGAGACCAATAAAAAAATTGTCCCACATAAAAAACAAATTGCCACGTGTAAAAAATTCTTGCACGTAAAAATTGCAGCGCATGTAGTTGTCGTGCAGAAAAATTGTTGCACAAAAATTTTTGTCTCGCATAAGTATTTGTCACGCATAAAAAAATTGTTGCACGTAAAACATGTCGCACATAAAATCGTTGTGCGGGAAAATTTGTTGCGTGTAAAAACTTTATAAGAGACAAAGCATTCATTGTCGAGTGCAATATAAGTTGGGGTTGACTTGCCCAAAAAGAAGGAGGGTCCAGATGCTTGAATGTGCCCCTAAAGCTGGCCATAGATGTTGAGATTTTTAAAAGATCAGATCCTGATCGTGAGACCAATATCTTCTCAGAACGATCGTACGATCGTACGAATTTACCATCAACTAAAAAGACCAATTTGGCAGGAAAACAAAGGGGAGCTGCCTGCTTGGCCCTGCAAACATAGATAGATTGCACTGGGACCGACAAAGATTTTTTGACCTGGTCGATCAATTTCCCGACAGATGTCGGCCGAAAAATCGTAAGATGTACGATCGTTCGAATACCACTAACCGCACGATAATTTCGAAGGATTGGACTTCCCTAAAATCGGTCGTTCGGCAAGAAGAATCGTCGCGTCTATGGGGACCTTAAGGCACGAAACACGTTAGGCTTTGCGGTGAAGTTTTTTGCTTAAATAAATACTTTTTTTTACAACATCTACTTACAGAGTCTGGTCCAGTATGTGCCAGTCCTTCATCTATGGATTCACATGTAAAAACGTTATCTCGCGTAAAATTTGTCGCACGTAAAATTTGGTTGTGCATTTGTTGAGTGTGAAAAAATACGTCTCATGTAAAAGTCACCCATAGACTTCAATGTATTTCGGCAAATCGGGGTGTTTATACATGGAATTGCCTCTGTGCCATCCTGCTATGAGTTCTAAAGGAGGATTTCATGATGGAGTCAGGTGACAAGAGTAGATCCCAAGGTGACAAAGTCGTAGACAGTTCCTGCAGCTCAGGGGTAATGGCGCTGCCTGCACTGGAACCTGTTTGACATGAGGCAGTTCCTTTTTCTTCTGAATTACTAGAAATACATTTCTCTGGGCTCTACCTATTCCAATTTTTCCCAATTGTATTTTGTAAAGGTTTATTTTTTTTACTGAAAACCATGCAGCCGTTATCTTTAGTGATCAGGAATCTCTGCTTTCTGTTTTCCCACAGCACAATCATTTCCTATACTGGAATTCTGCCCTGACAAATGCACTCGATACTTGACTGCCCTGTTTTCTATTGTGCAAAGCAATTTAGTAACATTTTCTATGTCATTTTACTTAACCCCATCACCTGGTACGTCCAAGGAGACTTTCCGTTCTGTCATGTAATTGCACAATGATTGCAGGAAAAATTCACCTTCGAATTAAGTGGGGTCACTTATGAGGTTGAACTGTACTTCTCGTAAGCAATATTTAGTTGTGTAGATAATGATGATAATGATGGCACTGGATTCTGCTGCAGCTCATACTGAGGAATTATCATCCTGAGGGAAATGTTGGGTTTAAGCCTTGACCACAAAATTGCCAGTCATAGTCTTAGGCTTTAAAATGCATGTTGATCTGTGTGATATCTCTATCAGCAAGGGGAAGAGGATGAAGCCTGTAAGACCAATACTTTGGTCTTGTCAATCTCTCTCCTATAAAAGCTAATGATAGAGGATCGACCCTTCCTGCTTTGAACAGGAGACACTTTTCCCAAGAAACACAACTATGCACGGAGGTGCCAGCCTATGAATTATACGCCGTAAATAGTTAAGACCACTATATGGGGTTTACCTCTATGTGGAAACCATGCATTGATCGCTCCCCTCTCTTTTGTATACTTTATACCCTAAGGCAGTGATCAGGGCTGTATTTACATACTGGGCTCCCCTAGGCCGGCTGTCGTTCATCGATCATTGGGGCCAGACCAATGGGGATTGGCGCATGGAAGATTTAAAAATCTATCGTATCTCCTGCTCATCCTCAGTGTTTCTGAACAAATGTGGGTGTGGTTGGACAGCATGCCGTCCCCCAAAATCCTGTCACCCTAGGCTCAGGCATTGGTGGCCTCTCCACAAATCCGGGCCTGGCAGTGATCCCCAACCAGTAATACAATAACTATAATAACAATACTTAAGGATTAGTTAGTCCTTTAAATTAGCTCTCTCCTGCCGTTCCTTTGCAGTCTCCCAGCTGTACGAAAATGTCACATATAAAAAACACAGGTTGTTTGGACCAGAGCCTAAAGCAAGCGGAGAGAGTGAAAAAAAGGGAACAAAAATAGTAATATGGTGTAGTATTTTTCGTTCTTTTTAAAGCACCCTGTGTACAGAAAGAACGGGCTCTATTGTGGGTTTCCCTTTAAATAAGACCTTTTTAGTATTCCAGTGCTGTATGTAATTAAGTCTGGTGTTTCCAAAAAGCCTTCACCGATTTATGACCAAAGTGCCCACGTACAAGATGACAACAGGGTTATCGTGTGTATATAGTCAAGTCTAGTATTCCAACAAGCCTTCACCGATTTATGGCAAAAATGCCTTCTTACAAGATTACCATAGGGTTGTCGCATGTAAAATACAATAGCTAGTATCTGTCCTTCCTTCTCAGGTCCTTATTAGGCTTCCGTAGAAAAATGTGAAGGTGTGGGACAAATCCGACCAAGAGATTAGGTGAGCTTCACTTGTACTCTTAATTGCTTATTAGGCTTCAACAGAAGGGCATAGAAAATCCAATGTGTAATACCGTTACACCGTTACAGTCCACATAGGGGCTACCAAATAGCCAATCACAGCCCTTTGTTGGCATCCTCAGGAACTATTTTCAGGCTTATGTTGCTCCTCAACCCTTCTTAAATTTGAATGTAGCTCACGGGTAAAAAAGGTTGGGGATCCCTCCCCTAAGGTTATAGACAGGGTGATTTTGAGAGTTTTGTCACCCAAGCATTTTGTAGTTCCAGGAAGGGGGAAGATCAAAACACTTGAAATTGTCTCCAATTTAGGAATAAGTAGCAGGTCCTTATTGCTGAGACTACATTTTTGGTCAATGCATAACTATCCCTTGACTGCACTGGGCGCTTAGCAGCATTTTCTATGACCCCCTGACACTGTATAGTAACAAAAGACTCAAAACATGTTCATTACTAGTGATGGGTGAATAAATTCAACTGGCACGAATTGGCGGCCAATTTCCGCGTGAAGAATCGCCGGCGTCAATTTCCGATTTTCACGATTTTTTGGTGAAAACTTTCGAATTTCACGATTTTTTAGTGAAACCGTTCGAATTTCACGATTTTTTTGTGAACTTTTCGATTTCAAGATTTTTCACAAATTTTTCACCGTTTCGCAAATTTCGCGGAAAATCACTATTCATTACCTTAAAGGGATACTGTCATGGGAAAATAATTTTTTTTCAAAATGAATCAGTTAATAGTGCTGCTCCGGCAGAATTCTGCACTGAAATCCATTTCTCAAAAGAGCAAACAGATTTTTTTTATATTCAATTTTGAAATCTGACATGGGGCTAGACATTTTGTCAGTTTACCAGCTGCCCCAAGTCATGTGAGATGGAAAGATCCATTATCCAGAAAAACCCAGGTCCCGAGCATTCTGGATAACAAGTCCTATACCTGTACTTGTGTTTTGAGATTTGACAACATTTAGTTATAAGCACGGCATTATTTTCTAGGCTCAGTCAATGATAATACCCCAAGCCAAGGTCAAAGGGCTTATTGGTGTAGGGCAGGGATCCCCAACCTTTAGAACCTGTGAGCAACATTCAGAAGTAAAAGGAGTTGGGGAGCAACACTAGCATGAAAAATGTTCCTGGGGTGCCAAATAAGGGCTGTGATTGGCCATTTGGTGGCCCTTATGTGGATTGTCAATCTACATTGAGGCTTGATTTGGCAGTGCACCTGGTTTTTATCCAACCAAAACTTGCCCCCAAGCCTGGAATTCAAAAATAAGCACCTGCTTTGAGGCCACTGGGAGCAACATCCAAGGGGTAGGAGAGCAACATGTTGCTCGCGAGCTACTGGTTGGGGATCACTGGTGTAGGGTGTAAAGTGTTCAGGGATTTTATTGGTGTAGAATGATAGGTGTTCAGGGTTAATGGCCATAATGTCTGGTTGCATGGTATACAGTATAATGGCATATAAAGCATTTTTTTTTATTGTATTTTAATCAACGATCACATCTCTGCATTGTGTGCTTCAGTTATATTCTCATCCCAGCGTCGAAGAGTTCAGGAAACACAAAGTAATCACTCGCTGCTGTTCCAAAGCAAAATTTATGAAGATGGAACTATGGGAACAAACACATTACTAAAGGTTCGAAAAAGGCTCTGATTTGCATCATCCCTTGATGTCGTATGACTGAGATCTAATTTATGCTTATTGACATTAGACTACACTGAAAAGCAATAAAGCACAAAGGCTTCCCAGTTAAAAGGCTTCCATACTGTACGTGAGCAATTGTGTGCCTCTTTGTGTGTAAAATAAATTGCATTTTCTTTTTAAAGAACACTCTGTTCAGATTAATTTAATAGATGATATTCTGTATTAAGCGTGCTTATTTGTTTCCTGTAGGGCTCATGAAAGTCATCCTGGATACCCAATATTTCTACAGTTGTTGAATTGTTTGCAGAAAAGCGAGATAGAGCTCTTGTATCTCTAAGACGCAGAATATACATTTGCAAGTGAACAGCCCTCCGTGACAAACATTGGTCTCAATACTTTTGGAAATAGTGACTGCTGACAAAAGTGACGTCTTATACGCCGCTCCTGCGGTTGTCATGTTTAATACCCCATAAAACTGGAGTATAAAACCCTCTCATTCCCCGCTGTTTACAGCACTAATGGCTTAATGCTCCTGCCACAACAGAGCCGGAATGTTTGTTTGCCCAACGTATTTATGTGCACAACAAATCATAGTATAGTGGGGATTATGAAAATTTGGGCAGAGTGACTTTGAAAGAGAAAAAGATCCAAAATCCCTGATAGAAGGTGCCCCAGGCAGCCTGGCCCGGCAAAGCGCCCAATACCTGAGTGTGCATGCGCGAAAAGACACAAATGCGCATGCGCGAAAAATACGAGTGTGCATGCGCACTTCCATTTTACGTGCATGCGCAAACGCGCACACGCATATGTCGGCCAGTGCAAGGACCAAACTGGGGGATAGCAGAGGCAGAGAAGGTGCGTGCCTGGCGCCCCTCCAGCTTTGCGCCCTAGGCACGTGCCTACTCTGCCTACCCCTAGTTCCGGCCCTGGTAAGAGCCCTTAGGCTGGAACTTCATCAGATCCAACGCACTGGAAACAGATGCGATGGATGAGAGGGACGCGTCGAAAATAAGGTAAGTAATAGAAATGTCGGACCTTGTTGCTGCGTGCATCTGACACGACGTGACTGTCGGATGAAGACGCAACATGCAGCATTTGCATCCGACAGTCGTGTCGTGTAGTTCCAGCCTTAATCAGTTCAGTCTGCAGCACAGGGCCGGACTTGTGTTCTGCGTGCCCGGAGGCCGGCTTCCTCCATCGCCCCCTCCCCTCCCCTCTGATTGTGCGCATGTGCATCTTTTTCGTACACAGACAGAGCACTGGGACAGGACGCAGAGTCCCTAGTGCCCAGGCTCGGCATAAATTTAAGTGCGGCTGGGCGGCATGCTGCCCCTGAACTTCTGGCGCCCTAGGCCTGGGCCTATGCGGCCTTGCAGCAAATTCGGGCCTGCTGCAGCATGCATCTAAATGAATTAGCCATGCAGGCTGTGGATTCGATATGTGTTTTAAAGGGGTGAGGTGGCAACCCTACTGTGTCTGCATGGGGTTACTCACCCCCCAAAAACATACAGGCAGGTTAACTGGTTCCTGGTAAAATTGACTCACGTGTGATAGGAACCCTAGACTATAAACTCCACTGTGTCAGAGAATGTTGTATAATCTCTATAAAGTGGTGCAGAATACATAGGTGCTCTATAAATAATAATAAAATGTATGTTGCTTTAAAGCAATGTGTATCTGAATATATAGATTTGTGCTTTGACTCTCATGAAAACATATTAATAGAAAATAGGATAAAAAGAACACAAAAGCCCAGGCAGAAGCCGCCCAACCAGAGCACTTGTTAACCAACAATGGAAATGATTCAATTCATATGCTTGCTGCTCCCTGTGTATGATTCATTGGTAATAAAAGGAGCCCAGATAGAAAGGCTCAGGTGGTCTTATTAATAACATGCATATAACTGGATCATGCATTAAACTGGATCATGCATTAAACTGTAACCAAGCAAAAAGGTTTGATAAAATGATCAGTGAACACCCAAATGTACCTTCTAAAGGTAGAAAACAGTAGCCTTAGCCCGTTGGGATACCCATCAGCAGTTAGATTAGGGCATAACTCGTTTGCGATGTTGAACCGTGCCTTTAATCATTTGCACCCGAGACACCAACATTAAATTGCCAATTAGCGCATTATTAATTTTTTTTTACGTACGGCACTCCATATGCAATTAACACCTCTATAAAATGCCATATCTGTAATATAACACATTACCAGCCCGATCGCAGAACGACAATTAGAAACAAAGTCATTTTAATAAACACGTTCATTAATTTATTTAATTAACAAAGAGGGAAGAATCTGTCATTTGCATCTGCGTGGATATGATCAAAATAATGTGGTTTTCGCATTATGGCAATTATGTAAAAACGCGGTTTGCCTTCTACATCCTTCTGGCCATCATTTGAAAAGTTCTAATTAGGCGGTGGAAAGAAATTAAGAAAACTCCGCGTTTTTTTTTTCGTCTTCGCTTGGATTGTAATGAGATGACTTTCTACGCCAGGGAGCAAGCAGGATACACAATACTTGGGATGGATGATAAGAGCCAGCAGAAGAATGCCCATGGGTGATGGTATTGGTCATGCCTCCTAGCTGAAGGGTGCTGGGTGATTTGTAGAAACACAAGCACCCTCACTACTACTCCGGCTGGCACAACAGCCCACCGCTCAGAACTTTGCTGCAATCCAACAAAAAATACATAGTACTAAAATAGAATTAATGCCATAGGAGAACAATAGTATTGCACAGTCCTTCTCATTCATGATTGCTCTGTGCAATCACACGCTCCCACTCCCATACCTATGCTGGAATTAGCTGCACTGAGCATAAAGTAAAGCATTGTAATTATCCACAGTGTGCTGAACAGAAATTAAACCACAGCCATTCTGTATTACTGCTTTGCAGCGAGTAAAAACATTCCGGAGGTAATTGTCTTTTCTCTTTCACAGGCTCCGAGCAGATTGCTGGAATGAATTTGTAACACGGGATTTATGTCCGGGGTATAAACGCTGAAGAAAGGGAGACTGGCTTTATATCGTTAATGCTTTTGCCATTTGCAGGCCCCGTTATATTTATTTATAATATTGGACTGTCCAATCTGGGGCCCTGTCAGGAGTTTCAGCTTCCAGTAGTTGGCAGTGGTAATGGAAATTGTACTTTAACGTAGGGATGCACTGAATCCAGGATTTGGTTCGCGATTCAGCATTTTTCAGCAGATTTCTGATTCTCCCGGCCGAACCGAATCCTAATTTGCATATGCAAATTGGGGGCAAGGAGGGAAATCGCGTGACTTTTTGTCACAAAACAAGGAAGTAAAACATTTTTCCCCTTCTCACCCCTAATTTGCATATGCAAATTAGGATTCTGATTCGGTTTGGTATTCGGTCGAATCTTTTGCAAAGGATTTGGAGGTTCGGCCGAATCCAAAATAGTGGTTTCGGTGCATCCCTACTTTAAAGTTTAGCTACAGTCAGGGCCAGAACTAGGGATAGACAGAAGAGGCAGCTGCCTAGGGTGCAATTATAGTAGGGCGCTGGGCAGCTACCCTTTAAATTCCTACTCCTAGTGCGTACCTCTCAGTCTTTCTTCTTCCCTTCGGACACCCTCCCCTCCATTGATCTAACTCCCTTCCCTCCCCTCCGTCACTCTCTCTCCCCTACGTTGCTCTCCCTCCCCTTCATCGATCTCCCCTCCGTCTCTCTCCCTCCCCTACGTTGCTCTCCCCTCCGTCACTCTCCCCTCCATCGCTCTCCCTTCCCTCCGAGCTCTCTCTCCCCTCCATCACTCTCTCTCCCCTCAGTCGCTCTCTCTACCCTCCATCGCTCTCTCTCTCTTTCCCCTCAGTCGATCTCCCTCTCCTCTGTCACTCTCCTTTCCATTGCACTCCCTTCCCTTCTGTCTCTTCACTCTCTGTGGCTCGCTCATGCGCACACAGCCCATGGCCCGGCCCTGGCTACAGTCTCCTGAAATACACAGTTCCTCAATAACTTTTATTCCAACAGCTACAAAGTCTTGCTCTACTATACCTGTTAGCTACAGACCTTTCCCAAAGACTATTATCCTTTCTGCTACAACCACACACTACTAAAGATTTTAAGATGATTGTACATTGGTCAATTTAATACTGTCTTCCAGATTCAGTAGATTATAAACCCTTGAGTTAGGGCAAAACAATGTTCTGTCCAAGCATTAGCTGACGACTGACTAGATATCAATCGGGCAGGTTTGTAAACTTCATCAGGAATGGATTGCATCAGCATGTTAGTGCACTTCTCTCCTAAAACAGGATTCATCTGACAGTCATGTGATCTATGGGCGGCTTTAGGGTTAAACTACACGGGAGATTTTGCGCGTCAGATTTTATCTTGTCATGCAATATCACGAAATTAAGTAGGATCCATCAAAATTTGATCCCCGCAGCTGGAATGACAAATCAGATGGTGTGTTTTGTTTATGCATCTACATCCGACATTCAGTGTATTGCAATGAGAAGAAAAAATCTTTTCGGCACCATCACATTTTTTCTTGTTGAATGTAAATGCAGCTGTCCCTTCCATAGGCTTGTCTTGTCAGATGACATGTCTTCTGTGTACTTTTCACATTGGATATTTCTTTCAGTCACTTTTATTTTTACACATGCAACTACATCCAACAACATCTGACTTGTAGGATGCATTCTCTGTACCATCCCACAATCTTTCCCATATAGTTTAGCCCCTACTCAACTACATGCTATCCCACAGTCCCTTCCCAGAGACTATTATCCCACTGTTACTATAGGCACCATCTCTCTCCCTACTATACCTGCTATCCCACAGTCACACTCCCTTCCCAGAGACTATTATCCCACTGTTACTATAGGCACCATCTCCCCCTACTATACCTGCTATCCCACAGTCACACTCCCTTCCCAGAGTCTATTATCCCACTGTTACTATAGGCACCATCTCTCCCTACTATACCTGCTATCCCACAGTCACACTCCCTTCCCAGAGACTATTATCCACTGTTACTATAGGCACCATCTCTCCCTACTATACCTGCTATCCCACAGTCACACTCCCTTCCCAGAGACTATTATCCACTGTTACTATAGACACCATCTCTCCCTACTATACCTGTTATCCCACAGCCACACTCCCTTCCCAGAGACTATTATCCACTGTTACTATAGACACCATCTCTCCCTACTATACCTGTTATCCCACAGCCACACTCCCTTCCCAGAGACTATTATCCACTGTTACTATAGACACCATCTCTCCTACTATACCTGCTATCCCACAGTCACACTCCCTTCCCAGAGACTATTATCCACTGTTACTATAGGCACCATCTCTCCCTTACTATACCTGCTATCCCACAGTCACACTCCATTCCAAGAGACTATTATCTCCCTGTTACTATAGGCACCATCTCTCCCTACTATACCTGCTATCCCACAGCCACACTCCCTTCCCAGAGACTATTATCCACTGTTACTATAGGCACCATCTCTCCCTACTATACCTGCTATCCCACAGTCACACTCCCTTCCCAGAGACTATTATCCACTGTTACTATAGACACCATCTCTCCCTACTATACCTGCTATCCCACAGTCACACTCCCTTCCCAGAGACTATTATCCACTGTTACTATAGACACCATCTCTCCCTACTATACCTGCTATCCCACAGTCACACTCCCTTCCCAGAGACTATTATCCACTGTTACTATAGGCACCATCTCTCCCTACTATACCTGCTATCCCACAGTCACACTCCCTTCCCATAGACTATTATCCACTGTTACTATAGGCACCATCTCTCCCTACTATACCTGCTATCCCACAGTCACACTCCCTTCCCAGAGACTATTATCCACTGTTACTATAGACACCATCTCTCCCTACTATACCTGCTATCCCACAGTCACACTCCCTTCCCAGAGACTATTATCCACTGTTACTATAGACACCATCTCTCCCTACTATACCTGCTATCCCACAGTCACACTCCCTTCCCAGAGACTATTATCCACTGTTACTATAGGCACCATCTCTCCCTACTATACCTGCTATCCCACAGTCACACTCCCTTCCCATAGACTATTATCCACTGTTACTATAGGCACCATCTCTCCCTACTATACCTGCTATCCCACAGTCACACTCCCTTCCCAGAGACTATTATCCACTGTTACTATAGGCACCATCTCTCCCTACTATACCTGCTATCCCACAGTCACACTCCCTTCCCAGAGACTATTATCCACTGTTACTATAGACACCATCTCTCCCTACTATACCTGCTATCCCACAGTCACACTCCCTTCTCAGAGACTATTATCCACTGTTACTATAGGCACCATCTCTCCCTACTATACCTGCTATCCCACAGTCACACTCCCTTCCTAGAGACTATTATCCACTGTTACTATAGACACCATCTCTCCCTACTATACCTGCTATCCCACAGTCACACTCCCTTCCCACATGTCAGGCAGACATGACAATAAAATTACCAATGCAAAGAAAGGTCAAATTTGCATATCAACATAAAAAGATTAATGACGAGGGCATGTGGAAAAAGCTCCCTTTTTTGCTGGGACAGGGGGATGAAAAATAGGAAGAAAAGAAGTGGCTACAGGGACATAGAAGGTGAAGGGGAGACTAACCAACCACACGATCAGTAAGTAGGGATGCACCGAATCCAGCATTCGGTTCGGGATTCGGCCTTTTTCAGCAGGATTAGGCCGAATCCTTCTGCCCGGCCGAACCGAATCTGAATCCTAATTTGCATATGCATATGTAGAGAGGGAAATCGCATGATATTTTGTCAAAAAATAAGGAAGTAAAAATATTTTTTTCCCTTCCCACCCCTAATTTGCATATGCAAATTAGGATTCGGTATTCGGCCGAATTTTTCGCAAAGGATTCGGGGGTTCGGCTGAATCCAAAATAGTGGATTTGGTGCATCCCTATCAGCAAGTATGACTTATGTCACTTCCGGGGTTTTTATTTAGGTCGGGTGCTGGTCTGGGTGTCTACATCACAGGAGAGGCAGGCATCCCGTCCCCTTAAATCTGCCATCCAATTTTAAGTATCCAACTTGTGGGAATGTGTTGCCCCTAAAGGCTGATTTTTATCAATTACATAGGGTTCCGATTCGGTTCAGCCTGGCTCTTGGATCTGTCAGAATCCTGCTAAAAAACAGCTCGGACTCAGTGGCTTAACTAGATGTTACTGGGCCCCACAGAAAATTCAATTTAGGGCCCCCAACTATGGTTGCCACCCAGCTCTTGGCCCATCACCAATCTTCTCAAAACGTACCTTTTCTCTGCCTTCTGGCCACAGCGCGACATGGCTCCACCCCCTTTTGTGTCAAGACCCTTTTGTTCCTGCCCTCACCACCGGCCGATGGAAATTTTATGAAAAGGTGGCAACCCTACCCCCAACATATCCACAGGTTGTGCTGCTTTACCTATATATGTTAAAATTACTCATTATTTGAGCCTCACAACAGGGCTCCCTATACCTATTGGTTCCCCTGCAGGTTAGAGGGTCTGCATCCTTTGTAGTTACACTCCTACTCACAGTCAGATGAATCATGAACCAAGTCAGGGATTTGGCACACCCCTAGTATTTGAGTGATTTTTTATTCACCATATAGGCACTGCCCCTCTAAAGCTGCCACTCTAATCACAGGCCTACAGGTATCTTTATAATAGATATGACCCTAATCACTGCTTCACTCTACATTAATGTATGATGAATGCCTCAGTATGGGCAAGCAATATGGTATCACCGTTTATTATGTATAAATGCATGTTTGTTGAGGAATTGATCTTAGTACAATCTCAGTTATGCCCTTCAAACGTTTCTCTTGATTTAAAGGGATACTGTCATGGGGAAAAAATATGTTTTTCAAAACGCATCAGTTAATAGAGTTGCTCCAGCAGAATTTTGCACTGAAATCCATTTCTCAAAAGAGCAAACAGATGTTTTTATATATAATTTTGAAATCTGACATGGGGCTAGACATATTGTCAGTTTGCCAGCTACCCCCAGTCATGTGACTTGTGCTCTGATAAACTTCAGTCACTCTTTACTGCTGTACTGCAAGTTGGAGTGATATCACCCCCTCCCTTTCCCCCAGCAGCCTAACAACAGAACAAAGGGAAGGTAACCAGATGACAGCTCCCTAACACAAGATAACAGCTGCCTGGTAGATCTAAGAACAGCACTCAACTGTAAAATCCAGGTCCCACTGCAACACATTCAGTTATATTGGGTAGGAGAAACAACAGCCTGCCAGAAAGCAGTTCCATCCTAAAGTGCTGACTCTTTCTGAAAGCACATGACCAGGCAAAGACCTGAGATGGCGACTACACGCCAATTTTCTAAATGAAAAGAATACACTTGTTGGTTTAGGAATATTGCTTGCCTATACAGAGTGCAGCAGTGATCAGGGTCATATTTATTATATAGATACCTGTAGGCCTGTGATTAGAGTGGCCGCTTTAGAGGGGCAGTGCCTATATGGTGAATAAAAAATCACTCAAAAAACTAGGGGTGTGCCGAATCCCTGACTTGGTTCATGATGTAGAGTCAATTATTTGCAGTGTAAAGAGTGTAATTTAGAAATAAAAACAACATCATAAAAATCAAGACAGAATCCCATTAAAACTAAATATGTAGGAGATATGTATTGAGTAGGAATGCACCGAATCCAGGATTTAGTTTGAGATTCTGCCTTTTTGAGCAGGATTCGGCTGAATCCTTCTGCCCGGCTGAACCAAATCCATATTTGCAAATTAGAGGAGGGAGGAAATCGCGTGACTTTTTGTCACAAAACAAGGAAGTAAATAATGGTTTCCCCTTCCCACCCCTAATTTGCATATGCAAATTCGGTTTGGTATTCGGCCAAATCTGTCGCGAAGGATTCCGGGGTTCAGCCGAATCCAAAATAGTGGATTCAGTGCATCCCTAGTATTGGGTAAAGGAATAGAGACCTTGAGCCCTGTTTGTAAATCCAAGAAAATCTGTGGCTTATTTACAGGCAAAGAGGGAAGCTCATAGCTGTTTCCACCAGTTTAAAATAACAGATCATATTAGTGACTGCACTAAAGCTGGCTACATGATGGAAGGAGTTAACTTGACTATATGTTGCTAAGACTGATGCAGCTTTTCTCTTGGCAAAGCTGTGCTATCAGGAAATAATCAAGGACGGTTACTCGCCTGGATTCAATAGAAGATATCAGTCAGAAAGCGTCCACTTGGGTGTTTATTGTGAGCCACCTTAAGGCGCAATTCTGTCTCTCCTTCGCTGCTCTTAGATTCACATATCCAATAGCTATTTTGTTTCTGATGGGAATTGGGAAGCGTTCCTGCAATAACTACCTTTCCTGCCATTAAAATCGAGTTGCTCCCAGCAATGACGATCACCGTGAAACAGAAGCCAGCGATGCTGCTATGTCAAAGGGAGGGGGGAAAAAAATAACCTCTAGAGAGAAATTATATCCATTATAGCAGATGAAAGAAAACGCTATTATAAATATTGCAGAAAATGAAAAAATCCCAAGATGACAATTTAGATATCTAGGCGGCACAGCAGTTCATTCAGAACAGAGTCTGTCGTGTTTCCAACAAACATTATTCCAAGCAGGATGGGTGGCTGATGTATTCCTGCCTGTGGATGTGCACCACCAAAGGTGGATTCCAAAATAAAATACTTCCCATGAACATAGTTTTTCTTTAGGAGATGTATTTGTGTTTATACAGAAAGAGAGAGAGGAAGAATAAAGGAAAAGAAAAAAAAATTACATTTCAGGCGGTCAGAACAAAGGAAATTTAATTTCAAATGTCCTGTTTTGACCTTGGGCAAATAGGAGGCTGAGGATATGGATTTAGTTAAGAGAGAGCCTAAATGGAAACCATTTGTAGGATGCTTGTGAACATAGTGTCTTTCATTTATGTGATAAGGCCATCGCTTTCTCCATCTAATGGATTCCAGCTGCTCATCTCCACTGCTGGGGCTGAAAAACATAAATTACAGGATTTTAAACGACTGTGTCAAAGGGAGAAAAAAAAAATATTCAAAAATCATCATCAGACAAAGGTACATTCTCTCGTATACAGCTCGGCCTCCAAACGGTGACATTTTCAATAGACGTATTTAGTCACGTTTCTGCCAGTAGAAATAACTGATAACAGAGGTATAACTTTTGAAATCATATGGGGGAAAAAAAGCATAATGTATTTTTATTGCATTTGCCTCCGTGTTCCTGTTTGACAGATAAATCGCATATCCAAATGCTGTCAAAGGTGCAAACTTTGCTTTCATCACGCATTCTGGAAGATGAAATGCACTTTAATTACATAGAATTTCTTAGGCCTGTGCTATGTGGGAATGTCCCCATTGCTCCTCTTTTTTCTTTCTCCAGCAAAATTGTCTCCACAAGGCATAGTGAATAGTAAGGGGCCGATTCATCAAGAGTCGAATATCGAGGGTTAATTAACCCTCGATATTCGACTAGGAACTAAAATCCTTCGACTTCGAATATCGAAGTCGAAGGATTTAGCGCAAATGCTGCGATCGTACGATCGAAGGATTATTCCTTCGATCGAATGATTAAATCCTTCGAATCGAACGATTCGAAGGATTTAAATCCAACGATCGAAGGAATATCCTTCGATCAAAAAAACTTAGGCAACATTGACTTCGGTAGCTTTTATCTGCCGAACTAGGGGGTCGAAGTTTTTTTTAAAGAGACAGTACTTCGACTATCGAATGGTCGAATAGTCGAACGATTTTTACTTCGAATCCTTCGATTCGTAGTCGTAGTCGAAGGTCGAAGTAGCCCATTCGATGGTCGAAGTAGCCCAAAAAATGCTTCAAAATTCTACGTTTTTTTACTTCGAATCCTTCACTCGAATTTAGTGAATCGGCCCCTTAATGTATGTTACAGTGTAGGTCACTGCTTGTTCACTTGAGCGTCCTGTTTAGTTCAGTTAAAATATGGCAGTATCACAGGACCGGGCCAGGCTTCCAATGTGGAAGCCTTTAAACTACCTCCAGTAATGTCCTACAAGAAGGGACGCACTATTGGCTCTAAGTTAGTTAAATCTGACCTTGGAGGGGGGGATGACAGGCAGACGACCCTACAACCACGAAAAAATGGAACGTTTCCATGTTTAAATTGTAATTGTTGTACAAATTGTTTAAAGGGTCCGAATGTCTATCATCCGCGTAAAGGAACCCCAATTAAGATCAAAGGCTACCATACCTGTTTAACCACATTTGCAGTTTATGCCATAAAATGCCCATGTGGACTCCTTTACATAGGGCAAACAACCCGACAAGTGCGTGAGAGGATACGGGAACATAAATCGGCTATTAAAATGAAAAAAATAGAGCAAGCTGTAGCGGGACATTTTGTAGAGATGGATCATGGGGTACAACAACTACGGTTCCAGGTGATAGAAATGATACCCCGTCCTTGACGAGGAGGTGATAGGGTAAAAAAAACGTTTAAAAAGAGAGGCATACTGGATCCGGCGTTTAGAAATTTTAGCCCCTAATGGCCTTAATAAAGAATACGATCTACAGGCAATTTTCTAAAATGTTGGTTTTAATCATGTTTTTAATATTTATCTTTTACAGAATAAATTATATACAATTATGCGAACAGTGTTGAAGACAGGACCAGATAAGTGCCAGTGGCAATACGAAATAATGTCTATATTTAGATTGTTACACTGTTCAAATTCGCTAAATTGTATGTTATTTGTTTTAAATGTATTGTAACCATACCAGTTAACGAACACTAGAGGGTGCTTTATTGAGTGCCTTAAAAAGGAAGTTGTAAAAATGTATCGGTTAGTTTGATAAAGAGCCAGGATGTGGCTTGAAACGTAACTGTGTCTTTTAGTCGTAGCCAAGTTACAATAAAGGCTTTTTTATTCACAAAACGGTGCTGTCCATTTCCGAAATTCGAAATCAGGCTGGCCAGGTGCCCTAGGTAACCCAGCCGGCCACCCCGCCATCGTGCATGTGCCCACGCCCACGAGAGGAGAAGGAGAGAGGAGACGGAGACAAAGGAAGATGGAGGGAGACAGAGACGAGGGAGGGGTGATCGGCGGAGAGGAAGGAGGGAGGGAAGAACGACTAGTCGGTGGGGTGAGTGATGGAGGGGACATCAATGGAGGGGAGGGTGACAAGAGGGAGGGGAGAGCGACAGAGGGGTGGGTGACAGGAGGGAAGGAATGGGAGTAAGACTGAGGGGTGGAGACTAGGGGTAGGCAGAAGACAATTTTAGAGGTAGCTGCCCAGTGCCCCCCAATCATTGCACCCTAGACAGCCGCCTCTTCTGCCTACCCCTAGTTCCTGGCCTGCAGTATCAGTTCCTCCTTGCACTCTGGGATCTATTGAAAAGGTTTTCAAAATATGGCGCTGTCCCCTCTTGGGTGGCTTGGAGCAGAGGCAGGTACACAAAAAATACACCGAGACCTCCTTATCTGGAAAACCTTAGGTCCCAAGCATTCTGGATAATAGACTGTATACATGTAAATACATTAGAAGTGTTGGGGGGAGGTAGTTGGTTCTGCATCCAAATAACTTACTGCTGCATGACATCTTTAGGGCAGAGACACACTCTCAGATTCAGGGAGATTTAGTTGCCTGGCGATAAATCGCCTCTTCTGGGGGGCGACTAATCTCCCCGAACTGCCTCCCACCGGCTAGAATCTAAATCGATGGCGGAATGGAACTCGGATCGTTTCATTTTCCGAAGTTGCCCGAAGTTTCCTCGTGAGACAACTTGCTGCTGCATGACATCTTTAGGACAGAGACACACACTCAGATTCGGGGAGATTTAGTCGCCCGGCGATAAATCACCTCTTCTTCGGGTTGACTAATCTCCTCGAACTGCCTTTGGCTGGCTAGAATGTAAATTGCCGGTGGAATGGCAATTGGGAAGCAGTTTGGGGAGATTTGTCGCCTCAAAGAAGAGGAGATTTGTCGCTGGGTGACTAATGTCCCCGAATCTGAGCGTGTGTCTCTGCCCTAAAGGATGCTTGTTTCTTGCACAAAACATAATTGCCCCACAGAACCTTCAAACACAGGTCCAAAGTCCATAATAAATGTTTCTACCTGATCCGTTGTCCAGTTTAACTTCTCCTTAAGGGAGAACTAAAACCCACCCGTACCAAAAGCACCCCTAAACTCCTGGCATTGCCCCCACCCTCCCTTCTCTTTCCAACCCAACCCTTAAATGCCAACTGCACAAGCTATCGCAGGCTTTGTGTCAGTGAAGAAACCCAAAGACAATACGAATCTATGGAAATTTTTACTAATACACATCGTGGGCAGGGAGAGGGGAGCAAAGCCAGGAAGTTTAGGGGGGATTTTGGTATGGGGAGGTTTAGTTCTCCTTTAAGGAGAAATTAAACTGGACAAAGGATCAGGTAGAAACAATTATCCAGCACTGAATGGATGAATTCTGTCATGGTGTCAGACAGAGTAGAGTTGCTGAAAGTGGACATAGAATTTATTTGTGCGTTATTGATCCAGAAAATGCATTTACTGAACAGGTTGGAGCAAGAACCAGTGCTTTAAAAAAGGAGGAAAGAGACATCATATAAATTCTCTTTCTTGGAAAGATCATCACTGATATATTTAATTTGCTGCATAAACTGATAAAACCTGCTTCTAAGCAATGAGAGGCATGGGCTCCTGGATTTATTTCTCTGCTGGAATATCCTGGGTATATCTGACGGTGGATGTCATATTTAAGAATGATGGCGTAGCTCCTCCCCAGGTACCAAAACATGACAGTGAGAAGCTGGAAGTGTGCAGTGTGTGTGTGAGCATTGCATTTTATGCTCAACGTAAATTCATTGGTATTTGTGGTGTATATTTTCTCACCCCAGTTTATAAAACAGCAACAATCAGAGAAAGGATAAATAATGTGGATTATGAATATATTTTACTGCACCAGTGATACTGAAGACCTATGAGACAGGATTATATAGATTATTCTAAACATGGTTGGCCCTATGTAAGTGCCCGGCAATCTAGTTTGCTTTGGAGTTGCATAAAGAGCAATTCAGGCCTTTTATAGCTATTTTACCATAAAAAATGGCCCTGTGTGCCACTGGCCTACCTCAGGTAGGCCAGTGGCACACAGGGCCATTTTGTATGGTAAAATAGCTACCTGTGTGAAATACTAGTGATTTGCATTGCACATTAGGCATAAAGGACAAACCTGATTGCCATTGAAGCACATGGATGTCATCAGGGTCGCCATCAGAAATCGTGGGACCCATACAACACCTACACATTGAAAAAAACATTGGTGCCAGGGCAAATACACATTGAAAAAAACATTGGTTCCAGGGCAACTACACATTGAAAAAACATTGGTGCCAATTCCCCCTACACATTGAAAAAAACTTGGTGCCAGGGCAACTACACGTTAAAAAAAACATTGGTGCCAATTCCCCCTACACATTGAAAAAACATTGGTGCCAATTCCCCCTACACATTAAAAAAACATTGGTGCCAATTCCCCCTACACATTGAAAAAAACTTGGTGCCAGGGCAACTACACGTTAAAAAAAACCATTGGTGCCAGTCCCCCCTACACATTGAAAAAACATTGATGCCAGGGCAACTACACATTGAAAAAAACATTGGTGCCAGGTCCCCCTACACATTGAAAAAAACTTGGTGCCAGGGCAACTACACATTAAAAAAAAACATTGGTGCCAGTTCCCCCTACACATTGAAAAAAACTTGGTGCCAGGGCAACTACACATTGAAAAAACATTGGTGCCAGTGCCCCCTGCAAGTTAAAAAAAACCATTGGTGGTCAGGGCCAGGGGATACCTACTGAGTTCATTGGTGGCCAGGGGGATAAAAAAAAGAACATTTGTGTTCAGTGGAACTTAACTTTCAAGTTGGGCAGGTGGCCATCATCCTCCTAGACCAGAAGTTTTCTTCATTCTTCTCTGGAACAGAGGGTTGACTGAATAAAATCCACATTATTATTATTATTATTATTATTAACATGTATTTATATAGCGCCAACATATTGCGTAGCACTGTAAAATGCTTCATGCAGGGATACAAATGCTTACAAATGGTTACACATGCTGTGGGTCCTATACAGCCAAGTAGTGCACATGTGATCAAATGTAATCATCTCTGGATGATAGATGCTTATAAAAGACAAGGTTGACTGGAAACCTATAAAATCCCCATGCTGTGGGTATGATTACAAATGCTGCGTTTTCTATAAAGTCATGCATTGCACATGTGAACAAATGGAATCATCCTTGTCTATAAAAGTCTGATCACCCTATTGAATCAGATCGTAGCATAGAGCAGATCTACTCTAGAAATTGTTTTTCATGTATTATTGAGATCCAGCAAACTGAGCCCATCTGATTTGCTCCAAATAAACCAGATCACATTCATGTGTTCAAGACCATCGGGGTAACAAGCTTCCATAACTGGCTAAAATACTTTACCTTATGGTACATGGTGCAACCTCACAGGTCTAACACCCCAAAAGCCGACTTTGACCTTGTCTAGAGTTAAGGTGTGCCGGAACGCCTGTGGGGCAGTGGTTGCAGCACAATTAATGGAAGATGACATACTGACATAAGGGAAAAAGAGAAGCCCCAACATTATTATCTCACATTTATCTGAAATGCAGCCGAGCACAAAGCACTAGTAGAGATAAGGCAGAAGAATTATCCCACAGGGTACTGAGCCAATTTGCAGGCACTGCTTTACTCTAATTCCAGGTTGCTACTCAACTCTTACAAGCACCAACGTACAGCAGGGAAGCTATGTTTGTAGGTCACCATTATATGCTGAGCAACACAAGGTTCCCAAATGCTGAAATGAAGGTGCCATGGGTATTTTAAGGAATGGTCTTCACTACAGACTTAGATCTGTCTCTAGCTAGCTGCTTAAGGTGGCCGTACACAGGGAGATTTCCAGAACCCACCAGCACACCCTGGCCTCTCCAGCATAAGTTGGCCCGGTGCACAGTCAGAAGGGATCCTATATAAAGTGTCCTTGTGGACTCGCTTACGTCGGACAGACGAGTAGAGCAATAAAATTACGCTTAAATAAACATAAAAGTACAAGCTTTGGCAGAATGCCACAATGTTTTTAGGTGTTTTAGCTTTATTAAAGGAATGTTTTAATGTTTATACTGAAATACTATTTAACTTTGTTCACAGGATTTGCTCTGTATCGAAAATATTTTTTCTACATTTTTTCTATTTGTTTAAGGTCTTGGGAACTGTATTTGGACTTTTTTTGAACTTTTTTTGAAGTCTTTGTGTACGATATTTTCACTGATGATGTTTTATCCACGAATGGAGTTGCTAATTGTAGTAACTAAGGGTTAAATTACCAAACATGTGTGGGTTAATTTATGCATAAGTAATGTTTAAAAGGTTCACTTTGTGGTGTGATTTGCTGTCTGACGAAGGGGCCCGCCTCCGAAACGTTACATTGTAATAAACACGCAGGGCTTTGCTCGCATGCATCGAGCTCTGAGTGCCAGTTTTTCTTTTATTACGTACACAGGGAGATCCCTGGAACCTCGGGGCAATATTGGGGAGAGATACGCTCATTTGGCCACATCGCCAAACGAGCGTATCTCTCCCCAATATTGCCCCGAGGTGGGCGATATCGGCTGATCCAATAATGGGCCCTAGGGCCCAATGATCGGATTTGAATGGAGGCGGTCGGATTGCGGGACCTCATCAACGAACAGATGCGGCCGCGATCCGACTGTATTTTTAGCCCTGCCCAGTCTACATCTGGTCGACTTTTGGCCAGATATAGATCACGGAAGCCTGTCAGAGGGCCCCACGCATGGGCCAATAAGCTGCCGAAACGGACTGTATGCAGCTTTTATTGGCCTGTGTATGGCCACCTTTCCACTTCATCTGAAATTCCTTATATGCAATGTATGAATGCTTGAATTGTTGAATATTGCAATAAGAAGATTTGATGGATATATATATATATATATATATATATATATATATATATATATACATATATAGAAATCAATGTACAATATGTATATCAATAAAAAACGAATTATATAAAACTAAAGATTAAAAACAAAAAATCAAATTGAGAACAAATTTAATACAAGTAAAGACAAATAGGAAAATTAATAAGATTCAACTAAATTTGGGATTTAATTACATTAAAAAAATTGTATTCACTTTTTCCCATACCAAAAGACAATTCATTATATAGCGAGCGGAGAAAAACTTTTTTTAAAAAACCTTTTAAAATCATTGTATATTGTATATATTTTCCATCAAAATTTGTCAACATATATAAAGTTGTGTGATAAACGATAGAAGATTAGCGGTATTGCGATGTGGAACACTTGTAGCTATAGACTAGCGTAAGGTAACCATGGCAACGGGACGCACCAAAAAGCACAAAGAGGAAATGCAAATTGACACAGTCTAAACCTCTGAGGAAGTCGGTAATACGATAAAATGCGTCAGGTGACTGGTGATGTCATCCCCAACCGCTGAGGAACCCACACGTGGAAACCACCAGCGTTACGGTTCTTCTGAAAACCATAGGCGAAAAACAAAAGGGATGATTCGATTTCAATTTTAACTACGAAATTGAGAGTGCATTTTTTTAAAAAGTTTTTTAAAGTAATAAAAGGTTTTACACTTTTATCGTGTTCCACTTCTGTCTGCAGCGAGGATCTCATCGAGAAGACATTCCGTCCACATTTGATATATGCTGAAGTTAATTTGAAACGTTTGTGAGTACCCACCTATCACCAGCACGTGGCGTCCAAATTTAAAATAGTAACACAGTATTGTATAGTGCATAAACAGATGAAGGTGCTGAACTAGAACTCTCTAAGAAATACTACACCATAAGTTCTCTGTTTGCCTTTACAGTCTGGTGTGTCATTTTGGTTATATGCAATATGTAGGTTTATTTCTATTGCAGATGTCGTTTTGGAACTATTGAGGTAAATGGAGCATTCTTATTCATACCAGTCTCTGGGGTAAATGGAAAATAACAGACACATTATACTAACTAGCAAAGAGGCCAGAATGAAATACAGTATGTATGGATTATTTTCATACCTGTCTAATACTGATCTCAAATGGCTGTGGCTGTAATTCTACTTCAAACCCTGATGCCTGTCTTGGATCTAGTTGACCCTTATGCTGGTAAATTCTACAAGCATTGGCTCTGTAAGGCTCTTTTATGATGATCCTATAAGGCCCACCCCATAGATCAGTAAACCCAGCTATATATTCTGTTCCTAAACCATTGAGGTAAGGGCAGAACATTTTCCTTACCAAGGATTATAATCTCACCCCTAGGTCTTGTTTCTACAACATCTGCCCGCAGCTCTAGCCGCTCCCCTTAATGGATCTTTCGAGGACAGGCCCTTTATATAGGGTTAGTTTGGACTGGTCCACCAGGAAACTTTCCTCCTCCTGCTCCACTAAAAAGAATAAGGATGAGTGAGATGACAAATAATGTGGATAGTGGGCCATTCATCTAAGATTTTGTCATGGGACAGCCCTGTCTGACACTTCATTGGGAATCTTTATTTAAACAGCCACGGTTCTGTGCAGACAATCTCCCTAGAATGACGCTTGGTCTGTTAGCCATGCAGGGCCATGAGGCAAGGTGAGAAGTTTGCCTCAGGCAGCGCGGAGCGGCCAGTTACCAGGGGCAGCAAAAAGCCACCTCTGGTAAATTTAAGAGCTGAGTTTCTACTTTTTAAAATGGAAATTCAGCTCTGCTAGTGCCGCAAGCGCAATATCGCTCACTTCACTAGAGATGGGGCCCTTCCTCTACTCACTCTAGAAGCACAAAGCAGGAGGGGCGGCAGCAGCCCCTGAAACGCACCTGTAACCATGGTTTTTAGTCAGAGGCATGTTCTATTCCAGTAATTCCCTATTAAGGTGACATTTAGGGTCGCTTTCAGGAAAAAAAAATACCGGCTTTCAAGTGATGTGCAGGCTGTCGCGATACCCACGGGACGCGGATCCCGCGGAAAGTCCCGCAGATCGGGAAGGTTTGGGATGACCTCGCATGCTCCTTTCTGGGTCGCTGGCCTGCAACCTTCCAAATGCTGGCTGCCGACTTGAGTTTTTATAGACGCGCGTCTCTCGCCCCGCCACTTTTGTGACGTCATTGGCGGGTTTATAAAAGAGACCCGGAAGTTGGGCACGGGCAGGTGTGGGTCGGGAAAAGCACTACCCGTACATCACTAAAGCCTTCCTATATATTTATCTTTTTTCCCTATTAATAACATTGGAATCAACCATCATTTTTACCAGCCAGGCTGTTTTAATTACCGGCCAGGTGGCAACCCTAGTCACATTAAGCTGGGTCAGTAGCAGAGCCAGGCCAAGCCGACTGGGGGCCCTAGGCAACCTGGTCCCGCCCCACCCCAGGTGCGCAAACAGTCGTGCTCAATAACAGAGGGGAGTGAAGGGCAACTAAGGGGAAGAGTAAGGGCAGGGGAGGGGCGAGCGACAAAGGAGGGAGGCGAGAGCTGCAGAGGGGCACCCCCACTGGAGTATTACGCCCTAGGCAGGTGCCTCTTCTGCCTACCCATGGTTTCGGCCCTGGTCAGTAGTAGCTTCGTACCGATACTGGATGAAGGATCAGTGAGCATTATTTGGAATTCAGCACTGGCAAATCTAAACAAAACGCCTGCCTTAAGCGACATACAACTGTAAACACAAAAGAATTTGTACTATACTGGATTAGAATATACCCGAAACTACTATATCAGCCTTCTATGAATATCATAATACAGATTTCTCCTATTAGCTGCAGACGGTGCAGTTTCCTTTTATAGAATTCACTTGTGCTAAAGCGATAAATAGGTGCAAATTTGAACGAGCAATGAAAAACATGCGCTGCCACTTGTGAACAATGTCAAAGTCGAAGTGAAAGTAAACTTTATTGTCATCTCAGCAGTATACGAATACACAGCGAGACGAGACGACGTGGCTCCAGCTAGTGAATATCACAAAAAGGCACTTAGGATACACAACAAATATGTAAACATTTGAAATGTGCAAGCTATTGGCAGAAATTGGATATATACATGTGTAAATCTTTAGAATTGTGCAAATAAATTAACAGGTCACAAAGTTAAGTTCACAGTTCAGGTGTGTCTGGAATGTAGTGGGAGGACAGGCAGTGAGTTGAGGAGTCTGATCGCTTGTGGAAAAAAGCTTTCACGCAGCCTGGTTGTTCAGGCTTTAATACTGCAAAAGTTTCTGCTGGATGGGAGCAGCGTGAACAGTCTGCATGCGGGGAGTCCAGTGCAATGCAGGAGGCCTTTCTTACACAGCGCTTGTGGAAGATGTCCTGCACTGATGGAAGAGCCGCTCCAATGATGATGCCAGCTGCTCTGACAGTCCGCTGTAGACTTTTCCGGTCAGCAGAGCTGGCACTACAGTACCAGACAGAGATGCAGCTCGTCAGGACGCTCTCTATGGTGCCTCTATAGAACACTGTGAGGGTGGAAGGCGGAAGGCTGGCCGGTTTCAGTCGTCTTAGGAAGTGAAGACCCTGCTGAGCCTTTTTGGTGATGGAGGCTGTGTTGGTGCTCCAGGTGAGGTCATCAGAGATGTGGACTCCCAGGAATTTGGTGGTCTTTACTGTCTCTACTGTGGAGCTGTTGATGTTGAGTGGTGTGTGAGCAGGGCGAGTTCTCCTGAAGTCGACGATCATCTATTTTGTTATATCCACATTCAGTTGTTCTCACTGCACCAGACGGCCAGCTGCTGAACCTCATCTCTGTACACCGACTCGTCGTTGTCCGCCATCAGGGGGGCACAGGGGGGACAGTCGTCCTGGGCCCGGAGCATTTACAGGCTTTAGGGGGGCCCGGCCGTGCCACACTTTTCTGATTAGCCGGGCCCCCTTTCCCAATTCAATAAGGCTCACCCCGCCCCCTTTCCCAAGTTTCATTGGTGGTCAGCGGGTTGGCTGCGGCTGATGCGGTTGGCTACGGCCCGTGCGTACTTATGATGTCAGTACGCATGGGCGCAACCCTATATAAGATGCCTGTCACCTAGGAGAAAGAAGTGTGCTGCTGCTGCTGGTACTACCTGTATGAAGAGAGGATCCACCGCTGCCTGCGGAGGATTCTCCGCCGCCTGAAGAGGATCTCCACCGTCGACTGAAGAGGATCCACCGCCGACTAGAGGATCCACCGCTGCTGAAGAGGAAGATGCCGCCGCCGAAGAAGAAAACTTCACCAAGGAGAAACAAGGACCCCGGCGAACTTGACAGGTAAGTCCCACTGGCCATCAATGTTAACCCCCCCTGGCCACCAATGTTAACCCCCTGGCCACCAATGATTTTATTGGCAATTTTAAAGGGGGCCCTGGCAACCAATGTTAACCCCCTGGCCATCAATGATTTTATTGGCAATTTTAAAGGGGCTCCTGGCCACCAATGTTACCCCCTACCCTGACTACCAATGATTTTTTTGACAATTTTTAAAGGGGCCCTGGCCACCAATGTTACCCCCCTGCCCACCAATGATTGATGACCTATGTTTATTTACAAACAACCTCAAACTGCCAATGCACTTTAGTTATTAGGGGTTTTTTTCAACATGTATTTGTAAAATGCCTACATAGTCCATAGCATTGTGCAATAAATGTGGATATACATTAGACAAGCACGTTAGATGGGGAAGTTGTTTTTAGGATACTTCTATCACATCACTTTCGGGCATAAAATGCATTAGGACATGTATTTTTAGCATGTGCCTATGGTTACGTATCGGTAGATACGAAACGTGCTAGAACATGTATTTTTAGCGTGTGTCTATTATTAAGTATTGGTAGATATGAAACATTAGGACATGTATTTTTAGCGTGTGCGTATGGTTACGTATCAGTAAATACATGTCCTTACGCGTTTCGTATCTACCAATACCTAATCATAGGCACACGCTAAAAATACATGTCCTAACCCGTTTCTATCTACCGATACGTAACCATGGGAACATGTGTCTACGATTATTTATTGGTAGATATGAAACGTGTTAGGAGATGTATTTTTAGCGATATGGAATAAATTCAAGTTTTAACTTCGTCGGCTGTTTCCAGGAGTGCGTGCTCATTTCTATCTCATTTGGCACCCCAGGTGCACACGCATCTAGAACATTTTTAGCGTGTGTCTATTATTAAGTATCAGTAGATATGAAACGTGTTAGGACATGTATTTTTAGTGTGTGCCTATGATTATGTAGCGTAGATACGTTTCGGTAGATATAAAACGTGTTAGGACATTTATTTTTAGTGTGTGCCTATGATTACATATCGGTACATACGAAACGTGCTAGGACATGTATTATTAGCAAGTCCCTATGATTACGCATCGATAGATACGAAACGCGCTAGGATATGTATTTTTATCGTGTGCCTATGATTACTTATCGGCAGATACGAAACATGTTAGGACGTATTTTTAGCGTGTGTCTATTATTAAGTATCGGTAGATATGAAATGTCTTAGGGAATGTACTTTTAGCGTATGCCTATGATTATGTATCGGTAGATACAAAATGCTTAAGGACATGTATTTTTAGTGTGTGCGTATTATTAAGTATCGGTAGATATGAAACGTGTTAGGACATGTATTTTTTGAGTGTGCCTATGATTACGTATTGGTAGATATGAAACGCGTTAGGACATATATTTTTAGCGTTTGCCTATGATTACATATCGGTAGATATGAAACGTGTTAGGACATGTATTTTTAGTGTGTGCCTATGATTACATATCGGTACATACGAAACGCGTAAGGACATGTATTATTAGCGCGTGCCTATGATTACGTATTGGTAGATATGAAACGTGTTAGGACATGTATTTTTAGCACGTCACTATGATTACGTATCGATAGATACGAAACGCGCTAGGATATGTATTTTTATCGTGTGTCTATGATTACGTATCGGCAGATACGAAACATGTTAGGACGGATTTTAAGCGTGTGTCTATTATTAAGTATCGGTAGATATGAAATGTGTTAGGGAATGTACTTTTAGCGTGTGCCTATAATTAAGTATCGGTAGATTTGAAACGTGTTAGGACATATATTTTTAGCGTTTGCCTATGATTACATATCGGTAGATACGAAACGTGTTAGGACATATTTTTATAATGATATGGAATAAATTCAAGTTATAATTTCTTCGGCTGGCTGCAGGAGTGCGTGCTCAATTCTTTCCCATTTGGTTTTTTCCAGTAGAACTTTCTATTTCAAGACATGAAGACGCCTCTCATTGTTATGCCATTGCTCGCTGTCGTTAAGTGCAGATCTGTCTTCGCAAGCTGTGCTGTCACAAAACATCATAACACAGTGTTTGTACACTGCATAACAACAGCAGAATAGATCGGCTGTCACAGTCACCTGCGCAGGAGGCATCAGGCTTTCGGCTTCCGATTTAACCGTTAGAATCGTCTCCAGTAGAATGCAAATGGTTAAAAAGTTTTAAAATATCTTGCAATGGAAGGAAACAGAGCAGAAGATTAATGGAGTGAGTAGTGTGACATCAGAAGCAACGCAGGCCCAATTTATCTTAATTAGTACAGTCTGTAACTAATCGCTTGGGACCGTATTCACTTAAGATTGTCTTCCATTCAGTGCCTGTGGCACATAGCCTTATTGAATATGGTGCTTAATGAGCACTTTAAATAAGGCAGGGAAATGTGACTTCTCAAAGCCGCCTGCAAGTCAGTTGCGAAGAAAAATC
Source organism: Xenopus laevis (assembly GCF_017654675.1). NCBI lineage: Eukaryota > Metazoa > Chordata > Amphibia > Anura > Pipidae > Xenopus > Xenopus laevis. Next base: position 120,339,919 of record NC_054376.1, read on the forward strand.
ATGCCAAAAGCTCAGGGATAACGTTTAATAAAGTGACAGCTCCCACAACTCCTTGTTTTATTAATGAGGAGAACCTCATTATAAGAGATAATGGGGACTCTGCTGGAAACAATACAGAAAGTGCATTAAAAAGCGATTAGTGACACTCATGGGATTTCAATCAGTCGATTATGCATTTAGAGCGCCCAGATAGTTAATGGGAGGGAAGAAAGGAATGACAGATGTCGCCTACTGAAGACGGAGAAGGACGTTCGGAATGTGGCAACGCAGAGGTCAGACGGAAAAGGACACATCATATCAGATGGCAGTGCCACTGGCTGGATCGTTTCACTGTCTTCCCTTGCAGGGATTATGATCAGACTTGAAGAACTGATGACTTTGGCGAGACAGCTGTCAAACGAGGTCAGCGAAGAAAGGATTATCACTGAAGCGAAGACGCAAAGGAGGTATGACTGTTTAGCAAGGAGAGAACAAACGCAAACAACTCAAACATTAACATCTGCATGACAAAAACAGGTCAAGGAATTATAGAAAAAAAAAAGCCCCAGACATTTATAGATTCCCTTATATAAAACATACATAAATTCAAATTGGCAGTCATGGTTACAGAGCTACTGTTAGAAGGTCTACTCCAATTTAATTCTCCTTGACTGATGTTATAGTCTGTGCTGATATGGAAAATGGTGTTTCTTTCTGTTCCTGCTTACTTACAGCAGCCCTGTCTTGCTTTATGGCAGAATTTCTAAATACAGTACACACTCCGGAATGGATTACAGCAAACGTCTCACAAGGAAAATCACGCAAGTGTCGGTAACATCTACTGCCACTTACAGCCTCCTGGAGATTTGAAACGTGTGGAAATTTACAGGGAACGTCTGGCCTAATTATATTCAACAGAAATGCATGTTACAGGATTTGTCTCTTCCCTCGGCCTATTAACAAAAACTGTAGACTTGGATCAAAAGTGGATGAAACATAGTAATGTTTCCACTAGAGAACTATATATCATTTATATAATTTCCAGCTCCCATACAGTGTGTGTGCATGTGATAGGGACCTTAGATTGTAAGCTTCACTGGGGCAGGGAATGATGATTAAAGGGATCCTGTCATCAGAAAACATGTTTTTTTCAAAACACAGTTAATAGTGCTACTCCAGCAGAATTCTGCACTGAAATCTATTTCTCAAAAGAGCAAACAGATTTTTTTATATTCAATTTTGAAATCTGACATGGGGCTAGACATTTTGTCAATTTCCCAGCTGCCCCCAGTCATGTGACTTGTGCCTGCACTTTAGGAGAGAAATGCTTTCTGGCAGGCTGCTGTTTTTCCTTCTCAATGTAACTGAATGTGTCTCAGTGGGACATGGGTTTTTACTACTGAGTGTTGTTCTTAGATCTACCAGGCAGCTGTTATCTTGTGTAAGGGAGCTGTTATCTGGTTACCTTCCCATTGTTCTTTTGTTTGGCTGCTGGGGGGGGGGGGGGGAGGGAGGGGGGTGATACCACTCCAACTTGCAGTACAGCAGTAAAGAGAGACTGAAGTTTATCAGAGCAGAAGTCACATGACTTGGGGCAGCTGGGAAACTGACAGTATGTCTGGCCCCATGTCAGATTTCAAAATTGAATATAAAAAAATCTGTTTGCTCTTTTGAGAAATGGATTTCAGTGCAGAATTCTGCTGGAGCAGCACTATTAACGGATTTATTTTGGAATTTTTTTTCCCCATGACAGTATCCCTTTAACATCTGTATAGAGCTGTTATATATTAGCATTTGATCCTGAATAACTAAGCAAGAAGCTCCATATTCCCAAGCGGTAGATGCAGAACTAGGCACAAATTGGGGAAAGAACTGCCCCATACACAAAGTAGATGTTCCTGCTTGCACAAGGTCCATGCACCAAATTCCTGTGCATTAGGGAAATGCTAAACACACTCAGATCCTAGGGACCCATATTTGCCTTGAACAGGCAGTACATACAAGTGCTCCCATAGCGTGTTGCATCTACAGGTGTTACATTTTGCACCATTGAATAAACAATGTAAGTGCAGGAAAATGTCTAATACACATGTTAATGCTTTAGGCTTATGCCACAAGTGATGGATTCCCTCAGTCGTGAGTATATATTCTGGTGCTAAAATCTGCTCCTTGTTCATGCACCTGGGCTAACGCCGCTGCTCCAGGTACAGACGCAGAAGCTTTTTAATTTAAAGGGATTCTGTCATGATTTTAATGATGTATTTTTTATTTCTAAATTTAATTTTTTTATTTAAATTACAGTTTACACTGCAAATAATTCACTCTACAATATAAAATTTCATTCCTGAACCAGCATATTTTTAGTTGCAATATTGGTGTGTAGGCACCATCTCAGGTCATTTTGCCTGGTCATGTGCTTTCAGAAAGAGCCAGCACTTTAGGATGGAACTGCTTTCTGGCAGGCTGTTGTTTCTCCTACTCAATGTAACTGAATGTGTCTCAATGGGACCTGGATTTTACTATTGAGTGTTGTTCTTAGATCTACCAGGCAGCTGTTATCTTGTGTTAGGGAGCTGCTATCTGGTTACCTTCCCATTGTTCTTTTGTTTGGCTGCTGGGGGGCAAGGGAGGGTATGATATCACTCCAACTTGCAGTACAGCAGTAAAGAGTGACTGAAGATTATCAGAGCACAAGTCACATGGCTGGGGGCAGCTGGGAAACTGACAATATGTCTAGCCCCATTTCAAATTAAATATAAAAAAAATCTGTTTGCTCTTTTGAGAAATGGATTTCAATGAAGAATTCTGCTGGAGCAGCACTGAAAAAAGTCTATATTTATGGTGAACAATCTGAAAATAAAGTATTTGGAAGGTGAAAAAACCCTCTAGGGGGGTGACACAGGATAAGATTCCGGGGAGATTAGTCACCCAGCAACAAATCTCCTCTACTTCTGACGACTAATCTTCCAGAAAAGCCTTCCCCCAGCTAGATTGTAAATCGCCTGCGGGATGGCACTCAGGGCGCTTCACTTTCCGAAGTTTCCTCCCGGGCAACTTCGGAAACAAATTTCTCTGAGTCAGTAGCGATCCTAGAGGGGGGCGGGCCCTGTTGCGTGACGCGCAGCCGGGCCCCGCCCCCTCCGTACGCCCGCATTTGTTAGTGGCGCACGGACTGCCGGGGGGCCCTGAGGGGGTGCGGGCCCTGAGGGGGTGCGGGCCCTGGCCCGCTCGCACCCCCGGTAGTTCCACCATTGCTCTGAGTACCATCCCGCCGGCGATTTACATTCTAGCTGGCGGCAAGGCTTTTCGGGGAGATTAGTCGTCGTCAGAAGAGGAGATTCGTCGCTGGGCGACTAATCTCCCCGGAATCTTATGGCGTGTCACCAGAGGTGATCTTTTCATGTTGTTCCCACCAGAATCCATAAAGTGCATAGCCAGAGTCACTAACACTCTGATCTTGAGCAAGTCTGGTGTATGTAGTTTAAACTGTTGAAAACTGCTTATAGCTTACAAACCACTAAAAAAATTATAATAAAAAAAGGTATATACATTACAAAAGTACTGAGACCCACATATAAAAGTTTACACTGATTTAATTTTTGGGATTAACCCCCTTTAAGAGACAGAGCATAGAAAGGATAAGCAAACCCTGCTTTCACCGGCAATTAAACATGAAAATAAATGTCTTACAATTTGCAAAAAAACTATATTTGGGTGGAGGAGCCCATTAAATCACTAAAATATACACCAGGCTGTGACAATGTAAGACCAATGATTGAGCAGCTCTGGTGGACATGTTATTTAGCAGCTCCAGGCTGATAGCACTGGAGTTAATTTCTATTACTTCCCTCTCAATGCACCGGAGGTAAGAACATTCCAGTGGGCCGTGTGTTCTTCTCTTGTTGGGAAGAAACAAATATTGCACTCTGACTTGTCATTTCCTTTTAATGGATTAGAAACCAACAGACTGCATTTAAGCCTCCCCAGTTCCCCATGGTGCTTCAGGAACAGTGCTGTTGCAAATGTAAACAGGATATATAGATATATTTATATGAATCCATTAATACTGGGCAAGTCCAGCCAATTGAAATACCTGACTGTTTCAGGAACCTTGGAGAATCATAAACAAAGTCAAGGAAAGACCTTTTTTTAATGTTCCGCCTAGGTGCTTCATGCTGACCTACCGTGTACTGGAGAGAGAATTATTGGCTTATGTCACAGACCATCAACGCTCATCACCAAAATAGTCACAGAAAGATTTTATTCCTGTTTATCAAAAAAAAAAAAAAAAAAAAAAAAAAAGGCAGAAGGCCACTGAAACACACATTGCCAACGCTTATGGGCCGGCTAGAAGATTTACATGGCAGGGGGAAGGGGAAATTGATTCTCGTAAAAAGTGTTCAGCTCCAGCCTCCTCACAATGGATGGCAATAATGAAAATCAGCAGGCGTGACAGCGGCAATGAATTTATTTGAAAGTCTGTTTGTGGGGGCAAAGATGCTGAGGACACGGGTCATTTCCAACTAATTTAAGGTTGTTTTTCCACTTTTCTGCTGAGCCCAAACGAAAGCAAGTGCAACAAATGTATATTTGCGGATATGATTTGCAGGAAAGGAGTGTCCGGCTAATCACTGGTGCAGTCGAAGGGAAAGACGCTAAGGTCCTCCTCAATTTAATATACATATATGTACAAAAAAAAACTAGAAATATTAAGCCCTTCATTGGTTATCTTCGTAACACTTGTGTGCCGAAACTTATTCGCCAGCAGTCACCACAGAAATATTACCACCTTAGAGAGCGGAGGTCCATGAAGCAGCCATTGAGCCAGTAGTCCTGTTGGCCAATACTACCCAGATTCTTACAGATTTACAACCAGTCTTTTTATATAGGAAACAAAGCTTTTTTTTTTTTTTTTTGTTTAAGCGGAATGAAAATGGCAAAACCTTGAGTATTAGAGATCGCCCTTTAAACACTGACAGACCAGTGGATTGTACAAATAAGCACACCACTATTAGTTTGCTGTTCCAAAATGTAGGTTTTCAAAATCAATTACTTTCCCCCTGCCTGGATTTATCAGTAGTTCAGTAAGTTTGGTACTTGATTCTCTAAACGGATGCATAAATGGATACCTTTCCCCACAGCAGCATCACCCTCTTCTGAGCAGGTTCCTTGGTCTGATGCTTTGCTGTATCAAATTGTAAGTTTTTAGTGGGGAAGTCTAACTGGGGAAGAATGGGGGAAGGGAATAAACATTACTTATTTCTAAATCATAACGGAATACAGTTAAAAGATGTTAAAATATCAATATTTGTGGTGCATGTTTGAAAAAACTTAAATGACATAACCCTTTTAGCCTCAGGGTCTCTTCATCTTGCCATGACCAACACAGAGTGTAGCACAGATCAAAAGGGGAATGCTGGGAATTTTGATAGTACAGAAAGGATTAAATATGCCAGATTTTCTGGCCACCGACCCCAACCCAATAATGATGAGACTAAAGTTGGTATTGATGTAAAGATCTTTAAAAGATCTTTTCTTTATCGTGAGACCACGATTATCTCGAAACGATCGTTTAAATGTACGATGTGTCCATCAAGTAAAAAGACCGTTTCAGGTGATATTGCCAGGAAAACGGACCCTGCAAACATAGATAGATTGCACTGGGACTGATAACATTTATTTTCTGACAGACGTCGGGCGAAAAATCGTAAGATGTATGATCGTTTGAATCCCACTAACTTCACGATAATTTGACGGATTGGTCGGATTTCGCTAAAATCGGTCGTTCGGCAAAGAAAGATCTTTGTGTCTATGGCGACTTTAAAATAACCGGCCACAACAACCACTAGCAGGCAGTAGTTTCTCTCCCTGAATCATAAAGCCTTAATGGGTTTGTTCACCTCCAAACAACTAGTTGTTTTCAGATAGATCACCAGAAATAACTTTCTATTTTCTATGTGTCACCGTTTTCCTACTATTCTACTATAGTGTGTAATTTTTCCACCTTCTAAAGCAGCTCTGGGGAGGGGTGGTCGCCGACCCTGTAAACTGTTCTAAATTGATACATTTAATAATACTGAGCTGCCAGACTCAAACACCCGAGACAGGAACATTCAACTTTAAAATTTTGAAAAAAAAACAATAAAAATTAAATAATGCAAAGTGATTGAAAAAAGTCTTTATTTCTGGAGAACAATCTGAAAACAATTGAACATCTTTATAATCCCTGGTCTTCCAGTAGAGAGCTACACTACTGCAACCATTTAATTTAGAGTGAAATTAAGCTACAAACATGGGCTAATTATTAAAAACAAAAATGTTTTACTTTTCCACATTTAAAATCGACAGGATTTTTTTTTTTTTTTTTAAATCTGTGTGAAAGGACTGCACCAAAAATCAGCAGGTTTTCTCCCTATACATGTAACATGTCTCATGCACAAGGAAAAGAGACCATGTCACTTTTAAACTCAGCCTTGAACACAACCGATAGCATTCAAGTCTTTGGCGTGATTTTTAAATAAAAAAAAATAAAAAAAAAGTTGTGTGTCACAGTACTAGTCATTGTGTGTTTTGGTTTCTGGTCGCATACTTCCATAATCCCCTGTGGTTAGCCAGTGTCAAAGTTGTGTATTGTTATGAAAAAGCTTTGTCTATATAAAAAGATAGGCTTCTGTAGGCAAAAATATATATATATAAAAAAAAATTAAAGGGAAAAAAAAGCTGCCCACGCGTTTCTGCAGGTTGGGGGTCACACTAGTGACCCTTTTTTGCTGACCCAAAGCCTGAGAAACCCATGACAGCAGCCATTTCATCATCCTCTTCAAATCCCAGATCTTCTTCTGCTTTACGTTTTTTCTCCCTTTGCTTCTCCTTTTTATACGCCCGTGCCTTTTCTTCCTAAAGGAGCCAAAAAATAGTAAATAAAGTATTTGAATGGACTTTTAGGAGTCGTTTCTTGGGCAAAACAGCAAAAATAAAATCCAATACAAAGCTCTACACAGTCGCCGACTGCTCAACAGGGAAACAAACAAAGCTGCTGGAGTTCTGCATGGCTGGGAAGTAAGGCGGGAGCTCCACCTGCTGTTCATAAGTATGATTGTTTCCCTGCAGAGTATTTAGGGACTGTCTGACAATTCCTATGTACAGCAGTAAATGTATTTTTATAATAAAAGAATATTGGAGATAGGTTTCTTTTTCATTAAAAAAGGGATTTTATTTTATTGCCTTTACATGCACTTTAAAGGATCAAGAATAAATAGCTATATTCTTAGCCATTCAGTTCATTTAGGCTGCAATTTATAAACATCTCACCAACCAGAAAACTTTATATAGAAATACATGAAGATGAAATCATGTTCCATAGAATACTGGATATAAAAAGAGACCATATCTTGTGTCTGCAGAATAATGTAAAATGATTAGGGCACAAGGGGTTCTTTACTCCTAGCGTCACTGAAGGCATATGAGCACTGATGCTTCTAATTAATAAGTGCTTGTGGAATTCCAGACTTAATAAGCATACCTCTTCCCGCAGCTCTTTCATTCGCTCCTCAAAGTCGTAGTCCTTCTGTTTTTCTTCCATTTTCTTCTTATTAACCTCAAATCGCTTCTTGACTTGATCCAGCGTTGAGCGTTCTACTTTCATGGACATTCCCAAATTCCTTTGATCTGATTCATTGTGAAATTAAAATATATATATATAATTTGTTTCTTTCTGACTCTAGAATGCTGTGTCTTTGGAGATTGAAGAGAAAAGGACATATCGAAGGAGCTGCTTATATAACTTTGTATTATATATATATATATATGTGTGTGAAAGTGTGTGTGTCTATACACACACACACTCTCAGCCTGCATAATAATTTACTCCACTTTCAACAAAAAAGATAAAAGTGGTATGTCTTTCATTTCCCGGGAACATCTGAGTACTGGGGTGTTTTCTGAACAAAGATTTTTAGTGAAGCAGTACTCAGTTGTATGGAATTAAATCAAAAGTGAGAAACTGGCTGTGCAAGAATTTGGGTACCCATGTAATTTTGCTAATTTGAATGCATGTAACTGCTCAATACGGATTACTTGCAACATCAAATTGGTGCAACTTGATTAAGCTTGTTAAGCTTTGAACTTCATAGGCAGGTGTGCCTAAACGTGAGAAAAGGTACAGTATTTAAGGTGGCCAATTGCAAGTTGTGCTTCTGTTTGACTCTCCTCTGAAGAGTGACACTGACAGTTTAATCAGGAAATGGAAGGCCACAGGCACAGTTGCTGTAAAACCCAGGTCTGGCAGGCCAAGAAAAATACAGGAGCGGCATATGCGGAGGATTGTGAGAATGGTTACAGACAACCCAAAGATCACCTCCAAAGACCTGCAAGAACATCTTGCTGCAGATATTTATCTGTACATCGTTCTACAATTAAGCGCAATTTGCACAAAGAACATCTGTATGGCAGGGTGATGAGAAAGAAGCACTCACACCACAAACAGAGTCACTTGTTGTATGCAAAAGCTCATTTAGACAAGCCATAGTCACTTTGGAACAAAGTGCTTTGGACTGATGAGTCAAAAATGGAGTTATTTGGTCATAACAAAAAGCTCTTTGCATGGTGGAAGAAGAACACCTGCTACCTACAGTCAAATTTGGTGGAGGTTCCATCATGCTGTGGGGCTGTGTGGAAAGTTCAGGGACTGGGGCCCTTGTTAAATTCGAGGGTCTGATGAATTCAACCCAATATCAACAAATTCTTCGGGATAAGGTTCAAGCATCAGTCACAAAGTTGAAGTTATGCAGGGATTGGATATTCCAACAAGACCATGACCCTTAACACGCCTGGAAATCTACAAAGGCATTTATGCAGAGGTACTATATTCTGGAATGGCCATCACAGTCCCCCGACTTGGATATCATGGGAAATCTATGGGATGATTTTAAGCAGGCAGTCCATGCTCGGCAGCCATCAAATTTTTGGCCAAAAATACAGCCATCCAGAATTCAGACACTCATCAAAGGCTATAGGAAGTGTCTAGAGGCTGTTACATTTGCAAAAGGAGCTCAACTAAGTATTGATGTAATATCTCTTTTGGGGTGCCCACATTTATGCACCGGTTTAATTTTGTTATGATGCATATTGTATATTTTCTGTTAATCCAATAAACTTTATGTCACTGCTGAAATACTACTGTTTCCATAAGGCAAGTTATATATTAAAAGGAAGTTGCTACTTTGAAAGCTCAGCCAATGATAAACAAAACTGCAAAGAATTAAGAGAGGTTCCCAAACCTTTTCATATGACTGTATTAGTACTTCTGGATGGATCAGCACACAAAATTCTTGAAAGAATTTTTAAGCACACCCAGGAGGGCTACTGAGGATAAGGGTTGTACCCTGGGTAGATTTAAACAAAAAGCGCCTATGATCCAGTTAGCACAAATGCATCTATTAGGTCATTTAATCAATGTTGAATGTGGACATGTCCGCCTGTTACAGCACAAAACATAATTGGAGGGGTAACCTCACAGCGGTTGAAAGGGGAGCCATTAAATCTTTAAAGCAAAACAAGGATATTATTATTAAGACTGCAGATAAAGGAGGGGGGTATTGTAATTTTGGACTATAGTTATTACAAACAGGAACTCCTATCCAAACTATCTGATGTGACTAAGTATGAGAGAATTTACAAGAAACCACACACACAGCATTTTTAGCACACCGACCAGGGGTGTTTAAATGTATGGGGTGTGTACTATGTGGTGCTTTAATACAAGGTTCTTATTTTAAGCAATTAAAAAAACCCTCCCCCTACCCTGTGTAGACCCCCCTCCTTCCAGCCTACCCCCCCCCCCGGGCAAATGCCCCTAACTTTTTACTCACCCCTCCGTGCAGACTCTGGCCTTGGAGTTCACAGCAGTCATCTTCTTCTTATCCAGTAATCTTTGTGTCTTGATGGCATGTTCCAGCGCATGTGCAGTTAAAAAACTGGCCATGAGGCAAAAGTCACGAAAATTTCCAAACAATTTTCGAAAATTTTCGTGTTTTCCGGTGCATCCGCAGTGGTGTGGGACCAGAAATTTACTCCAACTGCGCATGTGCTGAAACTTCCGAAAAAGACCGAAGAATGAAGATGGCTGCTGTGAACTCCGAGGCCAAAATCTGCACGGAGGGGCATTTGCCCAGGGGGGGGCAGGTAGGCTGGGGGGAGGAGGGTCTACCCAGGGGAGAGTTTTGTTTTTAAATTACAGGTTTAATTCTCATTTAAAGGGGTTGTTCACATTTAGATTAACTTTTAGTATGCTGTAGACAGTAATTTTCTGAGACAATTTGCAATTTTGCATTTTTTATTATTTTTTCATTCTTGAGTTATTTACCTTTTAATTCAGCAGCTTTCCAGTTAGTTATTCAGCAGTCTGGTCGCTAGGGTCCAAATTACCCTAACAAACCTGCATTGATTTGAATAAGAGGCTGGAATATTAATAGAAGAGGCTTGAATAGAAAGATGAGTAATCATCTGGGAAATATGTGGACTGACGGACATTCACCCTTCATTGGCCTCAACCCCAACTATCACTTGTTGACTCTGCAACCTCCATAGTGATGTTCTTATAGATTTATAAACCTGTGTTTTGCTATAATTTTGTCCTTACCTCCCACGAAGTTAATTCAATACTGGGCGCATTACCTGTTCTATTTTCCTTTCCCCTTTCTTTTCCCTTTTTCTTTTCTTTTTGTTTCTTCTCCCCCTTTCCTACTCTGCCTTTTTCAATTTCCCCCTCTTTGTCTTTGATCCTAGATAAAAATTAGAGTCTCATAAGCCGTAAACAAAGTTAATCTGTTTTGTGATATTACTGGCTATCTAACGATAATTACATGACTTATGCTTATCTTTAACAATGTTGATGATCAGAACATCCTAAATGTACGACTGTATCTTTTTTCTGCCGTCTCTCTAATAAAATTATAAGTTACAAAAAAAAAAAAAAAAAAAAAAGAAAGAAAGATGAGTAATAAAAATAACAATACATTTGTAGCCTTACAGAGCATTTGTTTATTAGAAGCTGAAAGCTGGATAAAGTCAGACGAAAAAGGCAAATAATTCAGAGACTATAAAAAAGAAAAAATGAAGGCCAATTGAAAAGTTGCTTAGAATCAGCCATTCTATAACATACTAAAATGTAACTTAAAGGTGAACCCCTCCCTTTAAAGAGAGAATGTCATGGTGGTATACATCATCAAGTGCCCCTGTGGTCTTATTTATTGTAGGAAAACTACCAGACAGTTAAAAGATAGAATTACAATGCGTAGACCAAGTAAAAGAGCGGCATTGGATCCAGAAAGGGCAAAAATAAAAAACAAGATATTTCTCAACAATTGGTAGCTAAACATTGGGCAGAGGCTAGGCACAGCATAAGATCATTCAGATGCATCAAAAGAGCAAGAGGGGGTAATTATGACAATATGTTATTATAAAGGGAAACATTCTGGATCCATGAGCTGAATTGCGTGGCACCTAAGGGGCTAAATGGACAGCAGGTTTATAGCTGTTATTTGACTTAAAAGTGAATTTCTCACTGTTCCAATAGGCAGAATTCTTGTATTGGTATTATGTAACAAATGTGAATGTTGGTTTCAAAATAGATTGATACATGTTACAATATGGTTAAAGAAAAACTTTTTTTTTTTTTTTTCCATTTTCAGGTTGGTGTTATTGTGGAAACTTAGTAAGCAATTTAAATGGCCTGAACAATTGGACTTATTTTAAAGCATTATGGCGACACCTAGTGGAGGGAATGATAAAATGTTTTCACTTAAAAGGGGTTGTTCACCTTTAAATTAACTTTTAGGTTTTTGAATTATTTGGCAACTTTCCAGTTTGAAATTTCAGCAGTCTGGTACAAATTACCCTAGCAACCATGCATTCCAAGAGACTGGAATATAAATAGGCGAGGCCTGAATGGAAAGATAAAAAGTAGCTTAAAAGAGTAATAAAAAGTAGATATAACAAATATGTAGCCTTATAAAGCATTTGCTTTTAGATGGGGCCAGAGACCCCCTTTTGAAAGCTGGAAAGAGTCAGAAGAAGGCAAATAATTTAAAAACTACAGAACATAAATAATGCAGACCAATTGAAAAGTTGCTTAGAATTGGCCATTCTACAACAAAAAGTTATCCTAACGCTAAACAACCCCTTCAAATAACTGTATTCAACCAATTACATAATAGTTATGGCAATAACGTCATATTGGCACCTTTTTGGAGGGTAGTATGGGCATGTACTGTAAATTGTTATTTTGTCACTAGCATATCCTTGATAAAGGCCCCAATGAGGGCTGAAACGTTGGAAACACAAGTGATGATTCAATAAATATTTGGCGATTGAAGAATTTGGTGTTTTCCTATGGGGTTTGCAAAATGTAATTATTAAGAACTACATGTACATATAATTTGCTTGATTTCCCGAGGCATCTCCAAAGGAATTCTTGTTTCAGCTTGTAGCTTAAGCCTCGCCTAAGTAGCCATTGCCTTTGCAACTAGCTGCAAGTTTACGGGGATCCTATAATGTTTATATTCCCATTATAGGAAACAAGAAAGGGACATTGCTCAACTGCAAAGTGGGTGGAATAACAGGGAGTATACAGTCATATAAAAAAAAGTTTGGGAACCCCTCTTAATTCTTTGACGTTTTGTTTATCATTGGCTGAGCTTTCAAAGTACCAACTTCCTTTTAATATATAACATGCCTTATGGAAACAGTAGTATTTCAGCAGTGACAAGGTTTATTGGATTAACAGAAAATATGCAATATGCATCATAACAAAATTTAAACAGGTGCATAAATTTGGGCACCCCAACAGAGATATTACATCAATACGTAGTTGAGCTCCTTTTGCAAATGTAACAGCCTCTAGACGCCTCCTATAGCCTCTGGATTCTGGATAGTGGTATTTTTGACCATTCGTCCATACATAATCTCTCCAGTTAAGTTAAATTTGATGGCTGCTTCAAATCCTCCCATAGATTTCCCATGATATTCAAGTCGGGGTACTGTGACGGCCATTCCAGAATATTGTACTTCTCCCTCTGCATAAATGTCTTTGTAGATTTCCAAGTGTGTTTAGGGTCATTGTCTTGTTGGGATATCCAACCCCTGCGTAACTTCAACTTTGTGACCGATGCTTGAACATTATCCTGAAGAATTTGTTGATATTGGGTTGAATTCATCTGACCCTCGACTTTAACAACTTGCCACACAGCCCCACAGCATGATGGAACCTCCACCAAATTTCGCCATGCAAAGCTCTTTTTGTTATGACTAAATAACTCCATTTTTGTCTCATCAGTCCAAAGCACTTTGTTCCAAAATGAGTCTAAATGAGCTTTTGCCTACAACAAGTGACTCGGTTTGTGGCGTAAGTGCAGAAAGGGCTTTTATCTCATCACCCTGCCATACAGATGATCTTTGTGCAAATTGTGCTGAATTGTAGAACGATGTACAGATACACCATCTGCAGCAAGATGTTCTTGCAGGTCTTTGGAGGTGATCTTTGGGTTGTCTGTAACCATTCTCACAATCCTCCACATATGCCGCTCCTGTATTTTTCTTGGCCTGCCAGAACTGGGTTTTACAGCAACTGTGCCTGTGGCCTTCCATTTCCTGATTACATTCCTTACAGTTGAAACTGACAGTTTTAAAGTCTGAGTAGAGTCCTGCATCGGGTCGGGTACCCTGCAGATTGCAGGTAGAAGTTTCAGAAGCGGGTGTAGACGTATGTCGGCGGTTCCCCGGGTTTGCGGGTCACAGATCGGGTTGCGGGTCTTCTCAATAGTGAGTTTTACTCCTTTTTTTTCTGATTGCGTCTACTTCGAATGATATCACTTCCGGTTTACAATGACAGCACTTCCTGTTCTTGATGGTCAGGGGGTAGCGGATAAGTTACTTGCGGGTCGGGTAGCGGGTAAGTATGTGGGTTGCGGGTCAGGTTTAACAAATTGGTTCCACGCAGGACTCTACCTCTGAGATAGCTTTTTGTAGCCTTCCCCTAAACCATGATACTGAACAATCTTTGTTTTCAGATCGTTTGAAGAGTGACAGCATGGGATCCTCAAAGCAACTCTCAGAGGAGAGTCAAACAGAAGCACAACTTGCAATTGGCCACCTTAAATACAGTTACTCATGATTGGACACACCTGCCTATGAAGTTCAAGGCTGAACGAGCTAATCCAACCAATTTGGTGTTGCCAGTAATCAGTATTGAGCAGTTACATGCATTCAAATTAGCAAAATGACAAGGGTACCCACATTTTTGCACAGCCAGTTTTTCACATTTGATTTAATTTCATACAACTGAATACTGCTTCACTAAAAATCTTTGATCACAAAACACCCCAGTACTCAGATGTTCCTGGGAAATGAAAGACATACCACATTGATCTTTTTTGTTGAAAGTGGAGTAAAATTATTATGCAGGCTGAGAGGGGTTCCCAAACTTTTTCATTTGACTGTATATTTTTTTACATTTGAATGTGTCTCATGAGTTAAAAAGGTTGGGGACCCCTGGGCTACAGCATGAGTTTAGGAATTCATCTTTAAAGCTAACCACTGCAGCAGAAAGTAGGTTGAGGGAAGAAAATCTGCTCTCATTTGTGTATGCAAATTAGGACTCTTAGGACCAAGAATGGTGGATTCAGTGCATGTCAAAGATGTGGGGCCTCACATCAGTTGTCAGCTAAAAAAGCTAAAATCACAGCCAATTGCTCAAGCAAAAAAAAAATCCTAATTACAGGAAGGCCATCTACCATACACTTCATTTTAATTAAATAATTCAAATGGTAAAAACGATTGCCTTTTTCTCTGTAATAGACCACTTTGTACCTGATCCCAACCAATATAATGAATCCTTATTGGAGGCAAAACAATCCTAAATTATTTTAGAAGACTTAAGGTATGGAGATGCAAATTACAGAAAGATCTCTTATCCAAAAACCCCAAGGTCTCTAGTATTCTGGATAATATATCCCATACCTGTATAAAGTGCACCCTAACTCGAAATAATGGCTAAACTTGTAGCTTATGGACAGAATACTATAGGTGTTTTCTGTAAAAAATACAAATTTAAAAGTGAAAGTTAATGGATCTTTCTGTACTTTGGATCTTCATACCTAAAGTCTACTAGAAAATCCTGTAAATACCAAATAAACCCAATAGGCTGGTTTTGTCTCCATTAAGGATTAATTATATTTTAGTTGGAATCAAATACAAGGTACTGTTTTATTATTACAGAGAAAAAAATGGAAATAATTCTAAAAAAAAACGGAATTATTTGATTATAATGAAGTCGGTCAATAATTTGGATCTTTCTGGCTAACTGGTTTCTGGATAACGGATCTCACACCTGTATTGATTTGTCACATATTAGGATATAAATTATCTGCTGGTTAATTTTTGTTCACAACATATTGATCCCCTTTACTAAGCAAGTCTACCAATAACAGTTTCCATATTGGATATAATTATAAAGGGTAATCAACATAGGTTAAATCCTATGCAGCAGGGAAATAAGACTAAAATCTATGTATAATTAGTCTTGATATGTAACGCAATCTCATCAGTCTCATCTATACTACTACAGGTATGGGACCTGTTATCCAGAATACTTGGGACCTGGGGTTTTCTGGATAATGGATCTTTCTGTAATTTGGTTCTTCATACCTTAATCTACTAGAAAATCATGTAAACATTAAATAAACCCAATAGGCTGGTTTCCAATCAGGATTAATTATCTCTTAGTTCGAATCATGAACAAGCTACTGTTTTTTTATTGCAGAGAAAAAGGAAATAATTATTTAAAATTTGGATTATTTGGGTAAAATGGAGTCTATGGGAGAGGGCCTGTCCATAATTCGGAGCTGGGTTTGCGAATAATGGATCCCATAATTGTACAGCCAATTTATCTATTGCTTTTCGACACTGGTCTTGTATAGAAATATAACACACACTTACGTTTTTTGCCATTGATATGGTCCAAGAAGTTGATTGAATCTTTCACCACACAGTCACAAACATTGCAGTAGTAGCTGTAGACAGAAAAATGACAAGTGTTTTACTGTATTTTCAGCTTCAGTTTTGATCTTTACAGTGTTACGTAAATGGCAACGCTCATTTGAGATCCTTCAAGAAAAGGGAACTAAAGACAATATGGCTGACTTATTATGTTCAAGGCTGCCACGTGTATTCACTCCAATTGGCTGACTTATAAAAGGACATCGCTAAACTGCCACGTGATGCAGAAAGCTAGAGTCCTGCGCGGGTCCATTTTTTGGAACCTGTACCGACCCGGGCATGAGCATGCTCAGCTTGCTCCGTCTCCACGCTTCTCTGCAGTTATCTGAGCCCGGAGCTATAAGTGAGCAGGGAGAGACTGAGGCCGGAAGTGATGTCACGCCAAGCTAATATGGCAGCTGATATCCTAAACAGAGAGCTTCTAGAGCTTTTTACGCAGGTATGGTAAAACATTCTACAGAATAAAAATATCATTCTAGCTTGCAATATTGCAGCTAATCTATTGGCAATAAAATGCCTCTGTAGCTTTCCTTCTCCATTAAATGCAATGATCATCTGCATGTGCCAAAACCACAGAGACATGTACAGACTAGGAGTCTCTACTGTATTGGAATTACATTGGCTTGGTACGATGATCTTTACCACCCTGCTTTAGATAAAATCCTAATTGGTAGACTCATATATGGAGACCTACAAGACTAAAGTCTAACGGAGATCAACATCTATGAAACAGGAATATGTAAAGTTCTATCTATTTAGTGTGCTGTTTTTATAATACATACACCATACACAGATGTAGAAAACAGCAACTAAATTATTCAGCGGCTCCTAATTACTCGGCTTTACACAAAAACCCCAGTGCTGAGTAAACACTGTTGTGTTAATGAAGAAATTAAAGGGAAAAAGTATCAGCGAGACACTGCTGAAGCTCAAGCTGCTTTGTATTATAAACTATTAACAATAACAAAAATCAATATTTGTAGACAATAGCAGCTATAAGAACAAAATAACACTATTTAGACATCTTGAAATCTGCTCAGAAACAAAGGCAGATTTAGGCCAAATGCTTGAAATGTCCAACGGGAATCACCTAAAAGTAAAGGGGAAACTATTTGTTGCCTGAAAATGTGTACTGCTGTGAGTAGATGGCTGCATTTAATGTTTCCTATATATTTAAATATTTACAAATGCATTTGATGTGTGTGTGGTAACAGGATTAAATGTTTGTGCTGACTATCCATTAGTAAATAGTGTATATATATAAATAGTTTTGGGCTGCATTCCCTTAGGAAAGCTATTTCCTAAGGCTATTCCCTTAGGAAAGTTTATTGCCTGTTTTGCACCAGAGTTGCTGCACTAATTTTGTTTGAAATGTATAGGGATTTGTGTCTAACCCTGCTTTTCAAGGTTTGGCCGAATCCTGGGTAAGTAGGGTTGCCACCTGGCCAGTATTTTCCAGGCCTGGCCGGTAAAAATGATGGTTGATCCCAATGTTATTAATAGGGAAAAAAAATAAATAAATAGGTAGGCCGGTATTTTTTTTCAGAAAAGGTGGCAACCCTACGGGTAACAGATTCGGTTGAATACTGTAACAGTCTCCTGTGCTGCAAGGGCAGAGATATACATGGAGATTCGGGGAAATTATTCGCCCGTCTAGAATCTAAATCGTTGGCGGGATGGCACTCCAATCGCTTCCCAACTTCAAGCGACTTCAGAAAACAAAGCGCTCCGAATGCCATCCGCCAACCATTTAGATTCTAGTCGGCGGTAAGGCAGTTCGGGGAAATTAGTCGCCCCCAAAGAGGCGATTTGTCGCCAGACGACTAATCTCCCCAGATCTCCACGTGGGTCTCCCTTAAAGCAGGAGCACCAGTGGAAACACCTGTTTTTTTTTCCAATTAGATTAGAGGGTTTGGATTCATTTCAGAGCCAGGTTTGTGGTTTCAGCTGAATCCTGCTAAAAATATCTCGGATTAGGCTGAATCCCGAACCAAATTAGAGATTCGGTGCATCCCTAAAAATTTATTCATTGATGGAGGCAACCGGAAAGTCAAGGGCCAGATTTTGGAGACCTAGGGGCCGATTCACCAAGGGTCGAATATCGAGGGTTAATTAACCCTCGATATTCGACTAGGAATTAAAATCCTTCGACTTCAAATATCGAAGTCAAAGGATTTAGTGCAAATAGTGCGATCAAGCGATCGAAGGATTATTCCTTCGATCGAACGATAAAATCCTTCGAATCGAACGATTCGAAGGATTTTAATCCAACGATCTAAGGAATATCCTTCGATCAAAAAAAGTTATGGTTGAATGGTTGAATAGTCGAACGATTTTTACTTCGAATCCTTCGATTCGTAGTCGAAGGTTGCAGTAGCCCATAAAAAACCTTCGAAATTCGAAGTTTTTTACCTTCGAATCCTTCACTCGAAGTTAGTGAATCGGCCCCCTAGTATATCTCCATAATAGAAGCAGCCTAATCCACTTTATAAATCAATATTAAGGCCTGTGTAAAAAAATAATTCCATTGTATTTTATAGGCCAGGACTGAAAGCTGGGCTCCTCAATGCAAGGACCGTAAGATGATGCTTCCTTTTTCTATTTATTTCCATTTTAGTCATTTAACACCATTTTACTACAGGAATGGCAAGTACTGAGCCTGTGTAAGGCTTGTCAAAACTCAGTGCGTGACACAAATCGATATTTAATGATACGGTACATAATAAACAATCAATCTATAACGGCTGTCCAACA
Source organism: Xenopus laevis (assembly GCF_017654675.1). Classification (NCBI taxonomy): domain Eukaryota; kingdom Metazoa; phylum Chordata; class Amphibia; order Anura; family Pipidae; genus Xenopus; species Xenopus laevis. Next base: position 120,358,705 of record NC_054376.1, read on the forward strand.
GAGGCCCATAAATCAACAGAAATGTCAGAGAACAAGCCATTATATTGGTTTTATGGGACATGCATTGCTGTTTGTTTATGGAATATAAGGAAATGTTATTTATAAAGGAGTAAGCCCAGACAGTTTTATTATATGCAGCGTGATGCAGAAAAGGGAATTACTCCTATTAACAGTTAATTTCTATGTTTTTACTTACAGTTGGTGGTAAGTTGATTATTATTTCTATGTATCCCCCAAAACACCCCTTTAGTACAGAATTTTTCATGCCACAATAGTAAGCACAGTTAAGGGAGCAAATCTCAGCACAAAAAGTAGATTCCAGTGTATCAGAGAACAAGTGTCTGGGGCACAACTGAAAAGGTATCGGAGATGCGAATACTGATGGGAGTTCATTAACTAACTTAAGTGCAGCCTATTGCATAGTGGAAATGAGTATTACTTTGTGTTTCTCTCACTTTGAGAACTGTGGATAAGGAGGGAGGTTTTTTTTAAATGTTTGCCTTATTGGCATGTTGTTGGTAGGCTGGTGTACTGAAGTTGTGTTTGGGGTATATATTTGTGTGGTGGTGGTCGCATAACAGCTTCCCTTTCAAGAAATATTGGTATATTCTGTGTTTTCAATATGGCATGAGCAACGTACCAGATTCCAAATAAACAGAACAACATAGCATTTATAGATTCTTTTGTTATCTGTGTCCAGGGAGAATACTTTAGTTGAAGGAAATCTATGACTCATTTGTATGAATAGAAATATGCAGGATTAGGACTGTGGTACACAGGGCATTATGTCCGCCAGAGTTCAGGGCAGCTAAAATGCCTCGGTTGTACTCCTGATAATATTAAATGACAAGCACCTCGAGTGACAAACATGGAGCAGTGAAAGGCACACCTCCGTCTGTCTTGTCTCTTTGTAAGTTCACCACTGAGCATTTCATATTATCAGAAGCCGTGACAGGCAGACAAATGTCACACAAAGAGCAGCCTCGGCTTCTCTCCACCTGTGTTTCTTCTGCAGGTGGAGAGAACCTGACGTTCAACCTTGTCTATGTATTAACAAGCATGATGTTGACCAGTGTGTAGACACACAGATGGGATGTCAGCAAGAAAATGCATAGTTTGGATATCTGCTCCGTGTTTGTACACAGACTGAAGCCATGCTTGTCAGTGCAGAGACCCTGTAGAGCGGAGGGGAGTGCCTCGACTTTTCTCCACCTACAGAGAAAACACAGGCAGAGATAAGCCAAGGCTGCACCCATGTGACATTAGCATTAGGGAAATAGCCCACTTTGTTACCCACAGGAATTCAGACTTCCAATGGGAAAAGCGGTATCATTGCATGAAAAGACTCCCTTCTGCATTCCTGCATCATAATGTGAGAAGTCAATTTTACCTGCAGCATTTCACATAAGGAGCAATGGTATCTTCAGGTACTCTGTTGCCTTCAAGAGATCTTGCTCCTTGCATGCACAAAGTCTCCTGTCTGCCATTGCTCTTAAAGTAAAAAAAGTATCCCAGTGGGAAAAACCATCCTATTATGGACCATACCAGATGACCGCCCTTCACCACCATCACCTGGCTGCACTTTTACTTTTAAATGATGATTTGTATAGTAGAATGAACATCTTCCTTGCCACGTTATATGCTACTTACCCTCCCATTTCAGACTGTGGAGTGGTCTTTGTAATGACAATGGTCTTTCCCAGCTTAGACTCCAGGTCCACCTTATAGTCTCTATGTCGGAGCATTTCTCTCTTAATGGGCGGTAAAGGTTTGCCTAGAAAACAAAATATGGTGTGTTAATACAGATGGAAGATTTCCAGTGTGTGTGTGTGCGTGTGTATATTATATATATATAATAATTTTCCACACAATTCCATTGAGCTCAGCAATTAACATGCGTGAAGAACTGATGATCCAAGTTCTTCCCATTTAAAAGTGTATAACACCTTTGAACAAAAGTGTAATATATATATATATATATATACACACACACACACACACACACACACATAAATAGTCAACGTATGCTCTGACACTCACCAGACTTTAATAAACTTCTGGGTGCTCCTCATTAAAGACATGTAGTACAAGGCACTCACGTATGTAGCAATACGTGAATTTTATTGAAATTCACAAAATCCCCCACATCTACGCGTTGTTATATAATATATTATAGTGTAAAAGCTGCACTCCCTTAGAGCTAGGGTGTAAGCCTATTCAATTGAAGGCAGAGGTGCAGGTATTTTTAGGCCTTTATCACCCATAGGAGAGAATTTCCAGCTGGCGATAAAGATGTTTCTGAGGTCAAGACTTCAATAGGCTGTTTACATGAGATGTCCAGCCTATCAAATGATCTCACCCCTCCCAGACCCACTAGCTTGTGATGAGTTGGCAGTGTCACCGTATCACTTATCCAGTCTTTTTATAGGTTTACCACTCACCTATGCACTAATGGACATAGAGAAATAATGACCATCTTTTAAAATGTGATGTAGTCATATGGAGAGCAATGAAATGCACAGCAGATACTGCTCTATATGGCTCCTAAATGCATGTGGTTAAAACAAACCCTTCATACAGACAGAAATAAGTACTCTTTAAACTGCAAACACCAGCAGTTAATGGATTTCAATAAGTATTTACAACTAAGGATAAGGTGTATAGATTTACAAAGAAGTAAATACATGCACTCAAGTCCACCTTATGCCGGCCATCACTTAAAAGTGAATTAAAGTGAATTTAAGTGAAAGTCTCTGAACAAAGACTTTTTAAAGTGTAAATCCAAATATAACCAACATACTATTTATCAGATTTCTTTTCTGGACCGTTAGATTTGGAAGGAGTACTGCATTTGGTATTCACCCAGCAGAACAAAGTGAAGTGTAACACTGACAGCAGGCCAACCATAAAAATGTAAATATGACCCAGTCAGATAAGTAGGGGCATGTTCTTCGTGGATCCTTGTGATTTTTTAGTATATGCATGCAGTCTATTCTGACACCTGTATCCATCATAAGGATTAATTGCACCCAAGTAGATACCACAGATTATCCCTAATGTTATATTGCTGTGTATGTGGCAAGGTCAGACTGAAAGCTGCAGTGACTTTGGCCGCACATTTGCATCAGAACAGCACAAAGCTGTATTTCCATTTCAATCCTATCACATGCCTAAACAATAATGATAAAGAAAGTACCCAAGGAAAACACAAGAAACAAGTCTAAATGTTCAAGGGCCTTTCTGTTATATAGAGGTGCTATGCCCACTAACCTTCCTAATCAATGTATTGAATTGCATTAGCATTTTTCTTTGTCCGATAATTCTATATCACGGAGAACGACAACCTTCCACACTTGCATTATTACATGTGACATTGCCAGCTCAGCTTGCAACGGGGATTCTGGAGATTTCACTTCTTTAAAGGGATACTGTCATTCTTCAAAACGCATCAATTAATAGTGCTGCTCCAGCACCCTTCTGCACTGAAATCCGATTCTCAAAAGAGCAAACAGATGTTTTTATATTGAATTTTAAAATCTGACATAGGGCTAGAGATAGTCAGTTTCCCAGCTGCCCCAGTCATGTGACTTGTGCCTGCGCTTTAGGATGGAACTACTTTCTGGCAAGCTGTTATTTCTCCTACTTAATGTAACTGAATCAGTCTCAGTGGGACTTGGCTTTTACTATTGAGTATTGTTTTTAGATTTACCAGGCAGCTGTTATCTTGTGTTAGGGAGCTGCTATCTGGTTACTTTCCAATTGTTCTTTTGTTTGGCTGCTGGGGAGGAAAGGGAGGATGTGATTTCACTCCAACTTGCAGTACAGCAGTAAAGAGTGACTAATGTTTATCAGAGCACAAGTCAAGTTGAATATAAAAAAATCTGTTTGCGCTTTTGAAAAATGGATTTAAGTGCAGAATTCTGCTGGAGCAGCACTATTAACTGATGCATTTTGAAAAAAAAAAAAAAAAACACGTTTTCCCATGACAGTATTACATTTAAAGGGTTATTCACCTTTGAGAGTCTTTATATCATAATCAAAGTTAACTCAGAGTCCATTGGTTTTCATTTATTATTATTTGTGGTTTTTGAGTTATTTAGCTTTTTATTCAGCAGCTCTCCAGTGTGCAATTCCAGCAATCTAGTTGCTAGGGTTCAAATTACCCTAGCAACCATGCACTGATGAATAAGAGAGTGGAATATGAATAGAAGAGGACCAGAATAGAAAGATAAGTAATAAAATAACAGCAATACCAATGCATTCGTAGCCTTACAGAGCTCAGAATATGCTCTTTATACTGCCAATATGATGATTTATTGCTGGCCAGCAGCCTATGGGGTTAAATCATATCTGGAACCTACTTTGATCATTTTTCTTTCTCTCTGTAGAGTTGTTTCTCTTGCTGTAGGAAAACCATTGTATTACCTGTGTAAAACTGCTAATATTGGACTTTAGTGTCACACTAAAGGTGGCCATACACGGGTAGATAAAGCTGCTGATATCAGTCGTTTGGACCAATTTGACAGCTTATCTGCCCGTGTATGGGGGCTTCCGACGGGTTTTCCCGATCGATATCTGGCCACGATATCGATCAGGAAGCCGTCGGAGCCCCTTGGCATATTGGAATTCGATTGTGGAATTACCCCCGATATAGCCATGCCGTTAGTGGCATACCAGGGAAAGATCTGCTCGTTTGGAGATTTTGTCAAACGAGCGAATCTTTGAGTCTATGGCCAGCTTTATTGAGGAGACCTGGTCCCAAACTTAGGACTCAACGTTCATAATTCCTCGATCATTTCACTTTTAGAAACTTCATATAAGGTACTGTGGTAAATGGTAGAACCCAGCCTACATAAACAAAACCCCTCAACCTTGCAAAGATGGTTTTAGACATTGCAATTAAAGGGTGTATTACATATATGATGGAGTTGCCCTAGAGTTCAGCACTTTTGATCTCATGTTTACAATACCATTTTCTCAGATAAAGCTAAGAAAAGAACCGCAAACTGCATTGCTGAATAAAAAAAAAATACAGAATGTTGCTGCTTATAGGACAATTTTCCGTGCTGTCAAAATAACCATTACAAAATATTGAAAAGTTACAACCATTCCCACATCCCACTTTAAAAATAAACTCGTCTTGGTCAACTAAAAGCTCTCCAGCATACCCCTGGACAAACACAAATTCCTGAAAATTTGGGAATCATGGTTAACCTCTATACCTTTCCAAGCACTGGAGAGCTATCTACCATCATCCTAACCGTATCTATTTTCTTGATACAGCTTGTACAACATGGTCTCCCATGCTTAATGAGCACTTCCGTTAGCCACTTATTCCATGTATCATTCTTTGTGTTTCCTTATATCAGACTACTTTGGGACCTCTGGGGAGCTGTCCAGATCTGCTTACACTTTGACAATTTTATTCTCTTTGCTTAGCAAATTTACAATTAGTTGTAATGTTTTTTCTTTGTTATGATGGTACGATTTTTAACCTTGGGTTGCCTTTTACTGGTTATACAACATCATTTTTATTTTATTCCTTGCCTACTACTCCCCCACCTTTTTTTTTAAAAAAAATATTTTTTTAATATCCCCTCCATGGGGATTGCTAGAAATGTTAATATGTACAAGTCTTAATATTTTCTATTGCATTACTGAAAATGATAAACAAAATGACAAACACAAACTGCCAATATCACAACAAATAAAAAGTAATGTAAAATTAAAATCAAATAAGCAGATTCATTTGTCAGGAGAAGGTTAAATCCATCTATGTATTAGGTTCGGGATTCGGACAAGAATCTGCCTTTTTCAGCAGGATTCGGCCATATCCTTGTGCCTGGCCAAACCAAATCCTAATTTGCATTAGGGGCAGGAAGGGAAATCACGTGACACCATCACAAGACAAGGAAGTAAACATTTTCCCCCACTATTTCCTTTCCTGACTCTAATTTGCATATGCAAATGATTTGGATTTGGTTCAGTATTTGGCCGAATCTTTCACGCAGAATTTGCTTATTTGGCCGAATCCCAAATAGTGGATTCAGTGCATCCCTACTAAGTATATAACCCTGCATAATCAACCCCCTAAAGTTACAATTAGGAGTACAATATAAAAATACAAATAAAAAAAAAATACAAACCATCTTTCTTTTCCCGTTCTTCTGTAATTCGCTGCTGTGCAAGTTGCTCATAATCATCTTTGTCCCACTTCCGACGGAAGTCTGCATTTTTCGACTGTTAAGGAAGAAAATATACTCAGAAAAAGGAATGACTTGAAACCCAAACTTGACATGTAAGGTACCCAGGAAACCCCCCATCAATCAACACTCCACACATACACCCGTCCATTAACTAATGGAATACACCTGCATTACACAGATGCAGCACGGCTTTGTATAATACACGGAAACTAGTAAGAAACCAAAACATTATAAACTGACTGCCTAAAAAAATATCCAAGGGTTAAACAGACCACATCTTTGTCTTATCAAGACAGAAATAACTAATCCTGAAATGAAACCAGATGTATAGATATGAAAATAAAGCCTATTTGGAATGGACAGCAATACATTTGTAGGACAGCCTACAGTGTAAATCTGTTCTGAAGAACTAAACATATGCAAAGGAGGTCCAAAACGTTGACCAATAGTTGCAGCTAAACTCCAGCCCCGGTGAGTATATCCCTGTTATAGGGCAACGGTTCTGCAGTACAAGAGATGAAGATACAGAAGATTAAACGACACAAATAATCCCAAAGATGAGTTTTAAAAGAATATAATACAGTGAAGCCCCTTTATATTTTTAACAGAATTAGATATTGCACACAGATTTATCTGTTGAGCCAGAGCCACTCCTACTACATATTAAGTCACTATTCCATCCCAGTGGGTGGGTATTAATGTAGAGCTCCTGTACATTACGGCTCAACACTTCAGTAGAAGCACAAGTTTCCCAACTTTTTTTTTTTTTTTACCTGTGAGCTACATTCAGATGAAAAAGAGTTGGGTAGCAACACAAGCATAAAACTGTTCCTGGGTGGCACAAAAATAAGTGCTTTGATTGGCCATTTGTTAGCCCCTATGTTAAAGCACCTGCTTTGAATCCACTGGGAGCAGCGTCCAAAGGGAAGATGAGCGACATGTTGCTTGTGAGCCACTGGTTGGGGATCACTGCCTTATTGTATTAGAGATTGCCATGTCTGCTTCAGAACCTATGTTATTAAGCATGTATTTGGGTCCTAAGTTACAATCCAGCCAAGACACAAGAGTTTGTATATTCAACCCTGTTCTTAAAGGAGAACTAAAGCTTAACTAAAGAAGTAGCTAGAAATGTTGTACATTATGTTTTGTGCTTCTGTACCAGCCCAAGGCAACCACAGCCCTTTAGCAGTAAAGATCTGTGTCTCCGAAGATGCCCCAGTAGCTCCCCATCTTCTTTTCTGCTGATTCACTGCACATGCTCTGTGCTGCTGTCACTTACTGAGCTTAGGGACCCACTCACAATATACAGTACACATAGAATAGAAATGTCACAATATAAGGCTGATTAGTAATTAATACAGATAATTACTACATGGCAGCACAGAAACCAGTGCAATTAGCATCAGAATTTAATAATCAGCAAACCTGTAGCATCAGCTTATATTACAGGGGAAGCTCGTTTTCTGCTGGATAATTAGTGACGAGCCCTAAGCTTAGCTTCTCAACAGCCAATCAGAGCCCACTGAGCATGTGAGTGTCACAGACACTTTCCAAGATGGTGACCCCCTGTGACAAGTTTGAAGTCCTGGATCATTGCTGCTATTGACAAGCTGAAACTTTAGCCTCGTGCAATAAGTTTAATAAATAAAATAGGTCATGTTTAACCACTTTCATTTTTAGGCTTTAGTTCTCTTTAAGGAAACCCCTTTGCCTTATACATTCACCAAGCCCCACGCCACTGAACAGCTGATGTATTATATAAGACAATTATACGGTTACTGTTGCGAGGAGACATATATGAGGCCAGACTTTTGCGCATCAGCACGTAACAGAAAGAGTAAAAATCACTGGACTAGGAGCTGAGAGTTGTAGATCAACTTAAAGTCCCTCACAGCTGCCTTGGCGCATGAATAGAAATAGGAAACAAGCGGAAGGGCATTACCGTCAGACTGGGGCTTTATGATAGAGCAGACATCAGCTCCCTGCGGCTATTGTTATTGTTCCTGATGCATTATAAATACATGTTCCCTGATGCCCTAAGGATCTGCTAGTGGGGTTTTTTTTTTGTGTATGAAAAAATAGAAAATGGAAGAGCCACTGAATACGATCACCACAGAAAACAAACAGCCATTCTATACGAATTCCTTATACTCACTGCACTTCCCGACGCCATCTTGCCCGCTCTAGACCTCCAGTCGCGTTAACTGACGTCATGCGGAAATGCCTTGTGATTAGCCGCCTTGGTTTTTCATCTCAGCCTATCAAACTATAGCGACTGCCTCTCGTCATCTTCCGTCTTGCGCCATCTTTATTTTGGGCAACACACACTCACTCACACTCACTCACACTCACACTCACACTCACACTCACACTCACACACACACACTCTCTCTCTCTCTCATACACACACACACACACTCTCTCTTTCTCATACACACACACACACTCTCTCTCTCTCATACACACACACACACACACACTCTCTCTCTTTCTCATACACACACACACTCTCTCTCTCTCTCTCTCTCTCTCTCTCATTAAATCAGACTAGATTTTCAGACCATTTGCCCAAAATGTATTAGGGCCTTATGGGGCCTTGTGAGCAGAGCAGGGAATTAATTTCTTGTGGTTTTTAATGTGGAGTAGGTGCGGTTTGATTGAATCACGGGTATTTTGGGTAGTGTGAGGGAAGATCTGGATCTGGATTTTTCGGAGGGACAGTCCCTCTCTTGACAGCTCAACCCGCAGTCCCTCATTTGTACTGGAAAGTCCCTCTTTTCTCTGCGCTGAACAGCCAGAAAAAGAAACAAAGTTTCTCACTTAATTGGCTTTTAGCAGAGAGCCCAGAACAGCTAACGGGTGCAAATAAGATACTTTGTAACAATTTTGAGACACAAAAACACAGTTTAGATAAGGATACATATTTTCAAACTTTCATAACCTGCCAAATTTTGTAAAACAAACATGGTAATTAAGGGGTGTGGCCACAGAAAGCGGTGTGGTCAAAAAATTGCTGTGCCACGTGCGGAAAAACCTTTTTTGTCCCTCTTTTTGCTTACAAAATGTTGGGAGGTAGTTAGGAGAAAATTATATTTTTCATTGGGCTCCATTTTAATTGTTGGCAGGACCAACAAACCAAGGAACCCAGGTAACCAGTGGGCTAATAATCAGGCCCTACTAATTTAGTTGCATGCAATGATTGCTGATGCTGGTTCTGCTCACAGGGAATGCTGAGAAGTTTTGGAACTAAAGTTCTGTAGCAGCTCCAGGATTGTACTTGTAAGTCTTTGGTGTTCTAGTCAGTTTAACAGAAAACATTTGACATAAGTAGTGGATGAATCAGGAATTATCCTTTGATGTGAATGTTTTTGTTCTTGTTTGCAGTTAAAGCTGGGTTCCTGACGTGCTGGCTCTGGATGCCGGCTTGCAGTTTCCCACTAGATTAAAGAACAATACTGGGAATTTGAGTATGAGGCTGTTTTTTCAATCCCATAGTTACATGAATACCAAGAAGTAATATAGGTCAAGGGATCACTAAAAGCATTGTCCTCATCTTGATGGTCACAGCTGGTTGGCAGGAGGATTTTGGCATTTGCTACATGTATTCCATATAGACCACATCACCCCAATGATCAGGTATGTGATCTCTGCTATTGAGTACAATCACTAAATTATAGCCATAAGGCAGTGAGGCAGCAAACTCAGCTGTTTGGCGATGAAACAATGCAAACTTCTGTAACTTACTACAGCCAGCTTCAAGTGACTTGTGTCTACACCACACGTCTTCCAGGCCACAAAAGATGCTAATGAAGATGTAATTGCCCAGCCAGGGATGCAGAAGCATTTTCTCCTCAAAACTCCAAATGTAAATATTCCCCGGTGAACAGATGTAGTGTGCAATTAATAAATGTTCCTTATTTGTATGATCAATACATTTTGATAATATGTATTTTTTTGTTCCTTTTATAGGTCACACATGATGTTCATCCTGGGAGAAAATTCTCTGAACTATTGTAAGGCACCGCAGCTCTGTCATGGAGCTTGCGGCCGCCTCCCCCTCAGCCTATTTAAGTTTGCACAGGTGCAGTAACGATGCGCAGTTATACTTACTCTATCTGGAAGTAAGGCTGGTATCTCTCATGCACCAAGATCTTCATGTCAAGAATCATCTTGCCTGCAGTCTCCTGTTCCTAGTCCTTCTACCTTTTCTCAGCCTTGCCTCATCAGTTCCTGGCCTGCTCCAGCACCTCACTTGAACCGGCATCTTCAAACTTTTGCTTGATCCGTTGCTAGACAGATCTACCCTAGCAACCACAGCTTCCTTCTCCTCATTTCAGTAATCAATGTCCAGCTTCAGTCTCCAGGCTATTGCTAACAGTTTCCTCTTCACCAAAAATTCTTCCCCGGCAACATCCATAGCAACGGTCCGCATAGCAATCCCTCTTTACCTGTGTGAGTTATAATAAGCTTATATTTACAACTGCATTGTTGTTGCTGCAAAGACTGTTATTTCACCCCTGCTTGATATCCATATCAAAGACTGTGTATTGAATCTTTACTTGCACCCTGCCTGTGTCTACATCAAGTCTGTGCTCATTACTTCATGCTTGCATCCAGCCAAGACTGTGCTCATTAACCCCTTGTCTGCAGCCTTCATGTGTCTACACCAAGACTGTGCTCATTAACCTTTGATCTATTGCTTATTTCTGTTAACGGGGGTACAGATGGTTACTCCCCCAATCCAAGACTTTCATGCTTGTTCCAGTTACCATGTGTATTGCTACTTACCTTGAGTATTAATTTGCTCTCACTCTATGTACAGTCAAGTTTCCTTTCTTAAAAGAGGACTTATTCAAGGTCATATCTGCTCCTCTTATTTCCTGTGTGAAGAAAACTACTTTATCAAAGACTGTTACTTTCTAAGGACTTTCCTAACACAGTATACTCTCCTAGAAGCTCCTGCTTATTTCCAGAACTACTGCGGGTTTTCCTTCTTGGGATGTGCAGGGATTGTCCTTCTGTGAGACCTGAAAATAAAGAGTTTAATTGAATTCATCACGGTGTTCTTATTGCTGCACAATACAGGGTTCAACTAACATATTAAATTCCTAACAACTATAGTCAATTGCTTTAAGTGTCATGGAACTGAAACTATTGACACTCCTGTGTTTGAACTGAAAGTGATTACATTAATCTATTTATATTGGTCTGTAATGACCTCACAGTTCACAGTCATGATTGTGTCAATATGTAGTGGCACATTTATAACTGGTTTTAGGGACATACCGCCTTTGGCATTGCAGATGTTGCAAACCTGTAAACGCCATCATGCCTACTGATGCAAGAATATTGCTGGTATATGTCATTCTTAAATATGAGTTTCAGTTTGATTACAGAGCTGGATGTTGTTTTTTGAGACAGTAGATATTTAAAGAGACACACTCTAAGCCCAGAACACTGATGGATTAGTGAAACAAGCCTCTCTTTTTTTTTTTTTTTTTTTTTTTTTTTTTTCCTCAAGGGACTGTTTCATCTAGATGCAGATGAACATTTGGGTAACAAATAAAGTTTAGTTTTGGGCACAGTAACCTTGATGGAGAAACCATGGGGTAATGTGAAAAGTGACCAAAAACCTGTCAGCTGTTTGATACATAATGGTTGCCAAATATATATTTCCTAAACCACCTTTCATATGTAATCAGTTTCTAATTTTGCATAGAAAAGCATCCGTGATGTGAGCCGATTTATTTTTTTCACTGTTGTAGGGAAAATGTACTTCCTATGTTAACCAGCAGGCACCGCCACAGTACTCTCACTACTGACTGAATAGGCATTTCAAAATATTTCTGGGTGCTAGATGGTGGTCCCTCCCACTGCAGGATAGTCAAACACAGGACCAAGACTCAAATCTTATAGAAAATCTTATAGAAAATAACAAACAGGGAAAAAAAATTGTATGTAAACACAACAGCCTGCTGGCTGATAGATGTGAGGATAATTTTTGCCCAGATATTGGTTGGGGAGACCCCTGAAGGGGCCAAATTGGCAGCTTAAATCTGCCTGCGAATGGCCAGCGTGAGTCTTATTTCCAGGAGCCCATGTATGATCAAGTAATGCAGATTTTGTATATGCAGATTCCAACTTACTACTGCTCTCTTGTATTGCACCTGTTTAAAAGAGAATTCAACCCTAACATTAAAAAAAAAACCTTACCCCCTACCCTACATAGACCCTTCTCCCCCCAGCCTAAGTGTTACCCCGGCAAATGCCCCTAACGTTTTACTTACCCCTCGGTGCAGATTCAGGCACCGGAGTTCATAGACGCCATTTTCTTCTCTTGCCAAATTGGCAGCTTAAATCTGCCTGCGAATGGCCAGTGTGAGTCTTATTTCCAGGAGCCCATGTATGATCAAGTAATGCAGATTTTGTATATGCAGATTCCAACTTACTACTGCTCTCTTGTATTGCACCTGTTTAAAAGAGAATTCAACCCTAACATTAAAAAAAAAACCTTACCCCCTACCCTACATAGACCCTTCTCCCCCCAGCCTAAGTGTTACCCCGGCAAATGCCCCTAACGTTTTACTTACCCCTCGGTGCAGATTCAGGCACCGGAGTTCATAGACGCCATTTTCTTCTCTTCGGACTGAGGACGGTGTGGCAACGCATGTGCAGTTGGAGCAATTTTCTGTTTCACGACAACTGCGCATGTGCAAAAACTCCCAAAAATAGCCAAAGCTCATTCTGAAGATTACTGAAGCAGGTGAAGATGGCGCCCGTGAACTCCGATGCCTGAATCTGCATCGAGAGGTAAGTAAAACGTTGGGGGCATTTGCCCAGGGTAACAATTAGGCTGGGGGGAGGAGAGTGTATGTAGGGTAGGGGGGTAGGGTTTTTTAACGTTAGCGTTGAATTCTCCTCTAAACAGGTGCAATACAAGAGAGCAGTAGTAAGTTGAAACCACTCCTAAAGCAACTCGCACGATAACACAATACTATATGAAATCTGCATTACTTGATTGTTGAACTCGGAATTCACGGGCGCCATCTTCAGCCGTTTCGTTAATCTTCGGAATGAGCTTCGGCAATTTTTGTGAGTTTCGCCACATGCGCAGTTGTTGCGAAACAGAAAATTGCTCCAACTGCACATGCGCTGCCATGCCGGTCTCATTCTGAAGATTTCCAAAGAGAAGGGTTTAGTTCTCCTTTTAATTACAGTTCCATAAATAGTGAATGCTTAAATTTGTATATAAAGCTGCACATATTGAGGTTATTATCACTAATATTTGTAGCAAGCAAGGTGCTAAGTGAGCGTGCGGAACAAGCTCTATGATTGGCCCAAGATTCCAAACTGATAGTTTTCTATGACACATCTATGTATGACATATGTATAATAAGTTTGTAATATCATAGAGTTTACATTTTAGGCACAGTTAGAGAAGAAGAAAAAACAAAGAGCCATTTTAATTGGCTTTGAAGCATTTTAATATGGCAATTTATTATATCACATTAGGATAGTTTGCCATCATGGCGTGTTCTTGGACTGGTTTATAGATGATTATGAATCTAATTTGCTGTGTTGTGTCCCTTGAGGTTCCCATCACCCTTGTAGTCTCATTCATCATGTATCATATATTATTTATTTATTCCCTGCAGACTTGTTGGCGCATGCTAGATAATGCTACTTATCCTTTTATTGCTGGCTTGGAAGCTTTAAAGCTGCCATTTACAAATATTTTATTCCGTGAAGCCAAAGATGTATTTGTAGCTCAGAGGGTCGGAGCTGTATTAGTCCTGGATAAAACTGTTGCTTTTGGATATGAGAGGGCCTTTATTTTGGCTTGTTTGTTCTCCCAATGAATTGAAAAAGCTTACACGGAGTCTCCTTAGTAAATAATTTAGATTTGTTCTTTGCATTGTGTAGCACAGTTTATATCTTACGTCTGGAAAATATGGGGAAGATTCTAAACTGATTATGATCTAAAGGACCAGGGAGGAGAGCTGCTGTCATTGCGCTATGACCTGATTGTATCCTTTCAAATGGGTATGTGCCTCCGAGAAGCAGCACAACAACCCCTTACCATAGTATCAGTAACCAAGTCTATAGTTGCTTCAACCTTTATTTCCATTCAAATTGGGTATCTAAACTGGAAATATTTGTTGGGAATAGGGTTGCCACCTTTTCTGGCCTTTCATATTTTTATGGGTTTTCCCTATAAATAACATTGACGTCAAGCAACATTTTTACCAGCCAGGCCAGTAAAATACTGGCCTGGTGGCAACCCTAAGGATTACTTTAACCTTTTTAAAGGGATACTGTCATGGGAAAAAAATTTTTTTTTCAAAATGAATCAGTTAATAGTGCTGCTCCAGCAGAATTCTGCACTGAAATCCATTTCTCAAAAGAGCAAACAGATTTTTATATATTCAATTTTGAAATCTGACATGGGGCTAGACATTTTGTCAATTTCCCAGCTGCCCCATGTCATTTGACTTGTGCCTGCACTTCAGGAGAGAAATGCTTTCTGGCAGGCTGCTGTTTTTCCTTCTCAATGTAACTGAATGTGTCTCAGTGGGACATGGGTTTTTACTATTGAGTGTTGTTCTTAGATCTACCAGGCAGCTGTTATCTTGTGTTAGGGAGCTGCTATCTGGTTACTTTCCCATTGTTCTTTTGTTTGGCTGCTGGGGGAAAGGGAAGGGGGTGATATCACTCCAACTTGCAGTACAGCAGTAAAGAGTGATTGAAGTTTATCAGAGCACAAGTCACATGACTTGGGGCAGCTGGGAAATTGAAAAAATGTCTAGCCCAATGTCAGATTTCAAAATTGAATATAAAAAAATCTATTTGCTCTTTTGAGAAATGGATTTCAGTGCAAAATTCTGCTGGAGCAGCACTAATAACTGATTCATTTTGAAAAAAATGTTTTTTCCCATGACAGTATCCCTTTAATGTATCTATACTTCACTGATTAGATTATTCTGCAGTACAACTATGCTATCTAGTGGCTTCTATTTTAATAACCTTCCCTTTTTATATGAATCCTAGTTCTTTTGAGAGAGCTACCATGCCATAGGTATCATGCATTGACAAAATACAAAGTAAGGAGGGCGCACTTATATAAAAAGTGATTTTTCCATACTCTATATTAGAGACATATAGTATATTATTGTGTGTGCAAAGGAATATGCTGTATTCCTTAGGTCAATTAAGACCAAAATGGAACAAAACACATTCTAAAATAGCCCAATTAACCTAAGTAAATTTAGCACACTATGGTATATGGAAAAAATGCTTTAATATGCTTAAAACATAAAAACAATTATAGATCTATAATGATGAGAAGATAAAGATGAGAAGCCCCAACGTTTCGGATAAACTCCTTTTTCAAGGGATTTCTCACCTTTTGCACAACGTGTCTGCTTTAACATATTTGCTAATTTGCACTGTGAACACTCGTGGTATGTTCATGCTATTGTTTGTAATATAAATAGACGGCTATGGGACCGGTTATCTAGAATGCTCGGGACCTGTGGTTTTCTGGATAATGGCTCTTTCCATAATTTGGATCTTCATACCATGGGAAAATTCACTAAGCGCAGAACGTAGCGTTAATTCGCTAGTGTTTGGCATTTTCGGTACTTCGCAAATTCACTAACGAACGCTGGCGTAATTTCGCTAGTGTAACTTCGCAACGAACGAAACTACGCAAATTCACTAACATGCGCATTGTTCTTTACGCCACCTTTTACGCTAGACTTCCTTCGCCACCTCAGACCAGGCGAAGCGCAATAGAGTAGATAGGGATTGCTTCAAAAAAAGTCAAAAATTTTTCTAAGTCCCAAAAAACGCTGGGTGTTTTCTACATTATGGGTGATAGGCTGAAAAAGATCGAAATTTTTTTTGGGGCTCCCCTCCTTCCCCCCTACATTTCCTGACTCATGGCAACTTACCTAGACAGTGGGCACATGTGTAGGGCAAAATTAAATTTTTATTTGATGATTTGAAGGTTTTCTAGGCATTTGTAGTGCTGATACCTATTCCTCCATTGAAATTTGAATTTGGCGCCGTATGCAAATGAACCATCGCTAGCGAAACTTCGCTTCCCTTGACGAATTAACGCTA
This sequence comes from Xenopus laevis, assembly GCF_017654675.1. Taxonomy (NCBI): domain Eukaryota; kingdom Metazoa; phylum Chordata; class Amphibia; order Anura; family Pipidae; genus Xenopus; species Xenopus laevis. Next base: position 120,375,036 of record NC_054376.1, read on the forward strand.
GCGCAATTTCGCAAACTTACGCTACCCCTGTGCGCAACTTCGGATTTTAGTGAATTTGCGGAGCGCTGGCGAAAATACGGCTGGCGAAGTGCGGCGAAGTTGCGCCTGGCGCAACTTCGAATCTTAGTGAATTTGCCCCCAAGTTGCTGAAATTAATTCTAGTATAAAGTTGATCCTTTGACTGGTCTGATTGCTCTCTTGGGAAGTCAGAAAGGAATTTTTACCCCCTGATGCAAATTAAAGATGCTATTTTTTTTCTTACCTTCCTCCAAATTAACATTACATAAACCCTTTGATGTTTTATTGTCTACCCTTTTATTAGACACAAGGGCATCCATCCAGTTGATCCTGGTACTAGTCCGATTGCCCTTTTTGGAGTCAGGAATGAGTTTTTTCACCCTCTGATGCAAATTGAAAAGGCTTAAAGGGGGGGGCTTGCCTTTCCTCTAAGGGCAGAGACACACGTGAAGATTCAGGGAGATTTACTTGCCCAGCGACTAATCTCCTCTTCTTCGGGCAACTAATCTCCTCAAAGTGCCATCCCGCTTGTGATTTAGATTCTAGCCGACGGGAGATTAGTAGCCCGAAGTAGAGGCGATTAGTCACTGGGCAAGTCTTCGTGTGTGCCCTAAATCAACTAGCAGTTAATGCAGGTTTTACTTAGGCAAAAAGGTCAAACTTGATTGATGTGCATGTTTTTTTAGCCTTACCTTCTACCAGACAGCCTATTTTTCAGATATTTTGTTTCAGTCAATGCCTTCTATTTCATGCCTTCTTACTTTCCAGTTTCTCTGGTACGGAGGGGTTGGGTTTCAGGAAAGTGGTGCATAACAGACTGCAAATGTGGATATGATGCAGTTAGATTTTTTTTTCACAAGTCTGTAAAACATTGCTGTCTTGCTGTCTAATGCCATCTCACCCTTACAAATTACTCTTTCTCTCTAATGCTCATGCCTTTGATATATGTATCCTCCTTGTTTTTATGTGGCAACCAGATTTTAGTCCAGCCAAAGTTATTGGGGTAGTGGGTCTGATGTAAATTACTGGTACAAAATGGCAGACATATTGGTGCAGACTGTGTGATTGGTACAAGTGCACAACCACTGAATCAGATCCAGGTCTAAAGTATGTGGCTAATTATGCAATGTTCAGGTATACATATATAATGTATCAGTTCACATACAGTATGTATCTGTTCACAGTCTGATGATACTTCTGTTAGTTTGCTGTTGTTTCTGCTAGTAAATATAAGAGGGCTAAGCCCATAACTGTTTTATTATTAGACACAGAAATGGAAGGAATATTATGAACAGTTGGCAATAAGATCATTGTAAATTGCAGCGAAGGACATTTTCTTCTTTGTCTAGGTGCTCCATGCAACTTTAACCCATTGAATCTGAGTTATGCACTGCCTCCTTTGATAAAAGTTTGTCATATGCACCTGAGTTGTTTTGCAAAGTGGACAGAAGGTCAGTAACAACTACTGCTATTAAATCAGCACTATAACAAGTATGTCCAATGTGTACTCACCCTTCAGCTTCCAATGCATCCTAATCTGATGGATTCTGCAAGTTGCAATTCAACAATAGCTTAACTGCTGGACAGTATTTCAAATGTTTGTTTTTTTTGCTATTGTGACTGTTTTTTGTTTTTTTGCACAAAAATAAATAGCATATAATAATTTCAAATGATGTGATAAATATTTCGGGGGACTATAGCAACAGCTGCTAAGTTAAGTTTTGTAACCCATACAAGCAAATCAGTCAACCTGCAAGCATCATTTACTGCAGTAAGATTAGTGAAAAATAAACAACTGATTAGATGCTTGAGTTGATACCTCTAGAGCAGGGGTCCCCAAACTTTTTTAGTCATGAGCCAAAAAGGAGTTAGAGAGCAACACAAGCATGGGGATGTCAAATAAGGGCTGTGATTGGCTGTTTGGTAGCCCCTTTATGGACTGGCAGCCTACAGGAGGTTCTGTTTGGCAGTACATCTGGTTTTTATACAACCAAAATCAGGAATTAAAAAATAAGCACCAGCTTTGATGCCACTGGGAGCAACATTCAATGGGTTGGTGAGCAACATGTTGCTTGTGAGCTACTGGTTGGGGATCACTGCTATAGAGCAATGTTTGCCTGTTATACTTACATGACCAAATATTAATTAAACTTTGGTCTGTGTTGAAATGTAAAACACTGCATTATTTCCATTCTGCATTTTCCCTTCCAACATAAAGTAGTAAAGTATTGTTTATACAAATCCTGCTGATGAAATGAAATGTCTATGTATATTCCTGTAAATAGTACAGCATTCCATTTCATAAGCATTTTAAATGGCACATTTAAGGCTGCCTTGAATAACAAAGTCCTTTTGTATGTGGGTCTGGGGTGTTTGAATCATGGAACTACATATTTCAACATCTTCAGATACCAGTTATGAAAAATGCTTAGAATTTCTGTAACTATAACATATGGCCCTGGGTCCCCTTGTGGCCAACCCTGCCACCCACAACCTCTTGGCCCCGCAACCTGCCTGTCAGGTATTGCTGGGAGTCGAGCCGGGGACCTTTGGGTTTCTGGCTCGATACCCTAACCATTTGGCCAGGTGAGCAGCCTGTAGGGTTACTCACTGTGTGTAACCTGGCCTCTGCAGTCCCAGCCCAGCTGCCGCCTGATTGGCCTCTCCAGCTCAGCTGCTGCCTATCTTAATCAACCAATCTGGGCTGCCTCTTCCCTATTTAAGGGCAGCTCTCAGACCACTCCTTGCCAGAGCATTGCATGGTTTTCTAGTACTGCGGCATCGCCCCTAACTAGGTTTCTAGCTCTTGCCCCTTCTCCCTTGTTAGTCTGCCTTGTCTTGTCCTGCTTACCTTTCCTATCTTGTACCTTTCTAGCCTCGACCTTGTTCCAACCCTACCTTGTACTCCTCTCTTGCTATCCAGCTTCCAGCTCTCTAGCTATCCTGCTTCCAGTCCCTTCTTGCTATCCAGCTTCCAGCTCTCTAGCTATCCTGCTCCAGTCTCCCTCTCTTGCTATCCTGCTCCAGTCTCCCTCTCTTGCTATCCTGCTCCAGTCTCCCTCTCTTGCTATCCTGCTCCAGTCTCCCTCTCTTGCTATCCTGCTCCAGTCTCCCTCTCTTGCTATCCTGCTCCAGTCTCCCTCTCTTGCTATCCTGCTCCAGTCTCCCTCTCTTGCTATCCTGCTCCAGTCTCCCTCTCTTGCTATCTTGCTCCAGTCTCCCTCTCTTGCTCCAGTCTCCCTCTCTTGCTATCTTGCTCCAGTCTCCCTCTCTTGCTATCTTGCTCCAGTCCTGTCTTGCTATCCGCTCCTGTCTCCCTCTGCACTCTATCCCCCAGTTTGATCTACGCCCGCACCGTCCTGTCCCATCCAAGCCGTTCCACTCCTGCCACGTCTAGTCCTTTCCTGTTGAGTCGTCGCCCTCTTCTTCCTGTCTTGTCCAGTCCTGATCGTCGTCCTATCCGTCCTGTTCCAGTCTGACTCTTCGCCCTCATCTACCTGTTCCTGCTTCCCTTCAAGTTTCCCCTTGGCACATACAGCCCCTGCCTCAAGGACTCGCCCTTTCCCTTCAGACTCTACAGCGCCCCCTACCTAATCTTTGACAGAATGCTCTGGCCAAAAGAGTCTGCAAGGGCTGTTCCTGTGCCTTCTGACCGGATTCCCAAAAAGACTGAATATTCTATTTTGACCCGCAGATACTGTGATGGCTCCCCAAGTAAAATTCCTATCTTTCTAGAGGAAGTCCTGCTCCTTTCAGAGAAAAAACACTTTCTAAGTGCTCCTCCAGTCGAGCAAGTTTCGGAAATCATTTTCTTCCTGCTAGAAGGTGAAGCTCGTTACTGGGCAGAGAACTTACTGTGCAGTAAATCCCCTATAATCTACGATACTGCTCAGTTTCTGTTGGCATTCCTAGATAAATTTGCCTCAGTTCCAGGGCCGGCTATCCCTCCGCAGTCTGCTCCAGTTCCAGGGCCGGCTATCCCTCCGCAGTCTGCTCCAGTTCCAGGGCCGGCTATCCCTCCGCAGTCTGCTCCAGTTCCAGGGCCGGCTATCCCTCCGCAGTCTGCTCCAGTTCCAGGGCCGGCTATCCCTCTGCAGTCTGCTTCGGTTCCCGGGCCTGCCACCCCTCAGCAACTGCTTCCCCCTGCAGCCTCGGCTGCCCACAGCTCCAGAGGGGCCTACCCAGCAGCATCGGCTGCCCACAGCTCCAGAGGGGCCTACCCAGCAGCATCGGCTGCCCACAGCTCCAGAGGGGCCTACCCAGCAGCATCGGCTGCCCACAGCTCCAGAGGGGCCTACCCAGCAGCATCGGCTGCCCACAGCTCCAGAGGGGCCTACCCAGCAGCATCGGCTGCCCACAGCTCCAGAGGGGCCTACCCAGCAGCATCGGCTGCCCACAGCTCCAGAGGGGCCTACCCAGCAGCATCGGCTGCCCACAGCTCCAGAGGGGCCTACCCAGCAGCATCGGCTGCCCACAGCTCCAGAGGGGCCTACCCAGCAGCATCGGCTGCCCACAGCTCCAGAGGGGCCTACCCAGCAGCATCGGCTGGCCACAGCTCCAAAGGGGTCTACCCAGCAGCATCGGCTGGCCACAGCTCCAAAGGGGTCTACCCAGCAGCATCGGCTGCCTACAGTTCCAGTGGGGCCTTCCCTGCAACCGCCATTGCCTTCAGCTCCAGAGCCAGTTCCCCAGCAGCCTCCGCTGCCCATGGCTTCAGCTAGGCTTCCCCGGCGACTGGCTGCCTCCTGCACTTGTGCTGGCACCCCAGCAGCTGCCTCCTGTACCCATGCCTTGTCCTGTGCCCCCAGAAGTGGGGCTTCTGCCTGATCCTGTGCTCCCAGAAGTGGGGCTTCTGCCTGATCCTGTGCTCCCAGAAGTGGGGCTTCTGCCTGATCCTGTGCTCCCAGAAGTGGGGCTTCTGCCTGATCCTGTGCTCCCAGAAGTGGGGCTTCTGCCTGTTCCTGTGCTCCCAGAAGTGGGGCTTCTGCCTGTTCCTGTGCTCCCAGAAGTGGGGCTTCTGCCTGATCCTGTGCTCCCAGAAGTGGGGCTTCTGCCTGATCCTGTGCCCCGAGATGGGGGGCTTCTGCCTTGTCCTGTGCCCTCAGAGGTGGGGCTTCTGCAGTGTCTTAACACAGTGACTGTACCAACCCTTAAAATAACATTCAAAACCCAGGCACTCATGTGGAGGGCACCCGCGAGGGTGGAGTTGCCTATACTGTTGCCAAGTCCCAGGGCACCCGCATGGGTGGCTCTGCCAAACACCTGGGCACCCGCCAGGGTGGCTCTTCTGAGTCCCAGAGCACCCGCCAGGGTGGCTCTTCTGAGTCCCAGAGCACCCGCCAGGGTGGCTCAACCGAGTATCAGAGCACCCGCCAGGGTGGCTCAACCGAGTATCAGAGCACCCGCCAGGGTGGCTCTACCGAGTATCAGAGCACCCGCCAGGGTGGCTCTTCCGAGTCCCAGAGCACCCACCAGGGTGGCTCTACCAAGTATCAGAGCACCCGTGAGGGTGGCTCCTCCAGGTCCCAGAGCACCCGCCAGGGTGGCTCTACCTAGTATCAGAGCACCCGTGAGGGTGGTTCTACCAAGTATCAGAGCACCCGTGAGGGTGGCTCTTCCAGGTCCCAGAGCACCCGCCAGGGTGGCTCTACCGAGTCCCAGAGCACCCGCCAGGGTGGCTCTTCCGAGTCCCAGAGCACCCGCCAGGGTGGCTCTTCCGAGTCCCAGGGCACCCGCCAGGGTGGCTCTTCCGAGTCCCAGGGCACCCGCCAGGGTGGCTCTGCCGAGCATCAGGTCACCCGCCAGGGTGGCTCTGCCAAGTTCCAGGGTGGCTAATACAATAGCATTACCTTCTAGTTGGGCACCCATGTGGTTAGTTCTGCCCATAGCATTGCCAGTTCCCCAGGTGCACGAAGATGTTGGTCACTGTGGCGCCTGGGAGTCGCCTTGTGAGGGGGGGGGATACTGTCAGGTATTGCTGGGAGTCGAGCCGGGGACCTTTGGGTTTCTGGCTCGATACCCTAACCATTTGGCCAGGTGAGCAGCCTGTAGGGTTACTCACTGTGTGTAACCTGGCCTCTGCAGTCCCAGCCCAGCTGCCGCCTGATTGGCCTCTCCAGCTCAGCTGCTGCCTATCTTAATCAACCAATCTGGGCTGCCTCTTCCCTATTTAAGGGCAGCTCTCAGACCACTCCTTGCCAGAGCATTGCATGGTTTTCTAGTACTGCGGCATCGCCCCTAACTAGGTTTCTAGCTCTTGCCCCTTCTCCCTTGTTAGTCTGCCTTGTCTTGTCCTGCTTACCTTTCCTATCTTGTACCTTTCTAGCCTCGACCTTGTTCCAACCCTACCTTGTACTCCTCTCTTGCTATCCAGCTTCCAGCTCTCTAGCTATCCTGCTTCCAGTCCCTTCTTGCTATCCAGCTTCCAGCTCTCTAGCTATCCTGCTTCCAGTCCCTTCTTGCTATCCTGCTCCAGTCTCCCTCTCTTGCTATCCTGCTCCAGTCTCCCTCTCTTGCTATCCTGCTCCAGTCTCCCTCTCTTGCTATCCTGCTCCAGTCTCCCTCTCTTGCTATCCTGCTCCAGTCTCCCTCTCTTGCTATCCTGCTCCAGTCTCCCTCTCTTGCTATCCTGCTCCAGTCTCCCTCTCTTGCTATCTTGCTCCAGTCTCCCTCTCTTGCTATCTTGCTCCAGTCTCCCTCTCTTGCTATCTTGCTCCAGTCTCCCTCTCTTGCTATCTTGCTCCAGTCTCCCTCTCTTGCTATCTTGCTCCAGCCCTCTCTTGCTCCAGTCCTCTCTTGCTATCTTGCTCCAGTCCTGTCTTGCTATCCGCTCCTGTCTCCCTCTGCACTCTATCCCCCAGTTTGATCTACGCCCGCACCGTCCTGTCCCATCCAAGCCGTTCCACTCCTGCCACGTCCAGTCCTTTCCTGTTGAGTCGTCGCCCTCTTCTTCCTGTCTTGTCCAGTCCTGATCGTCGTCCTATCTGTCCTGTTCCAGTCTGACTCTTCGCCCTCATCTACCTGTTCCTGCTTCCCTTCAAGTTTCCCCTTGGCACATACAGCCCCTGCCTCAAGGACTCGCCCTTTCCCTTCAGACTCTACAGCGCCCCCTACCTAATCTTTGACACTGCCCCAGTACAGTATGTTAAAGGAACAGTAACACCAAATGTTTTAAAGGAGTGATAATAAAAACTGGTAAAACTGGTGTATTTGCTTCAGAAACACTACTATAGTTTATACAAACAAGCTGCTGTGTAGCCATGGAGGCAGCCATTCAAGCACAGGACACTCAGTAAATAACAGATAAGTTCTGAAGAATCCCATTGTAAACGACAGAGCTTATCTGTTATCTTCTGTGTATCCTGAGCCTGAGCTTTGAATGGCTGCCCCCATGGCTACACGAAAGCTTGTTGAAATACTATAGTAGTTTTTCTAAAAGCAAATGGATGGGTTTTAACAGTGCAGCACAATAGTACATTATATTTTCATTACTTTAAGGGACTTTCATTTTTTGGTGTTACTGTTCCTTTAAGCAAGGGCTGCTCTCTGATGTCAAAGCTGATGCAAGCCCATCCACACAAGAACGGTTTTATAGCCAAATTGGGCTATTTTAAGAACTTAGTGGCTGGTTTTAAAAGTCCAAGTGGCAGCTACATCAGCCCAAGAATGTAGGCAGAGACTTATCACTGGCATGACTCTAGGACGGTGAGTTAACCTGCAGCTGTTGGGAGCCTGGAATAAAGAGGACCTTGTGGAACAATGATTTATGCTAAACATCAATGGGTTTTTAATGTACAGGCAACATCACTTGATTTATGGGGTCCTAAAAAGAATTGTGGAACCTTTTATTGTCTCATTATGGCACTCATTTTGTGGTCTGAATTCTATGTATAATATCCAGAGAATAGATGTATACAGTATGCTTTGGATGTATGTGCATGTTAGCAGTATATGAGGGGACAGACATTGCTTGTCTGTGTTTAATATATCAGATGCAACATACCATTAGAAGAGTCTTTCTGTACCCTGCAGAGCAAATACAATCAGTATCTGGCGACCCTGTGTTTGAGGACTAGTATAATAACATTTGTGCTGCTGATGTTCTGCAGTATCATGTCGATTACACAGTAATCTCTTCCATACATGAGGAACTGGTATGTACAGTATGTCTTGTTTTCTATTATTAATGTTATGTTGGACAAGAAATGCCAGTTGTAATGGATCATCAATGCTCCATATTCTGGACTGAGGGAAAATTTGCAAGCTGGGTTGTTTCACACTGAGCTGTAGTGAGGTACAAATACACTGAGCTAGTCAACCAGTGACAGCCTGTGCAAATCCTACTCCACAGAGCATCTGATGCAGCAGTGCACTTTCTCAAGTCTATAGAAATCTGTCCCACCTTACAGGGAAAATGTAAAAATGTCCTCTTTAATGTAGAAAAGTTATTGGAAAATTCCTGACACTTCATTGATTTAATACCCTAAGGGCAGAAACACATACTCAGATTTGGTGAGATTTAGTCGCCCGGTGATAAATTGCATCTTCTTCAGGGCGACTAATCTCCCTGAGCTGCCTCCCGTCACCTACAATATAAATCGCCGGCTCGATGGCACTCGGAGCGATTCATTTCCAAAGAGGCAACTTCAGGAAAACAAACCGCTCCAAATGCCATCCAGCTGGGGATTTACATTCTAGCCGGCGGGAGGCAGTTTGGGGGAGATTACTCGCCTGAAGAAGAGGAGATTCTCAGTGTGTCTTGCCCTTATTGTTTTACTTTAAGATTTATCAGTGTCCAAATTTGGCTATTTTTGGGCTACTTTTAAAATGGCTTGGCTAGTTTTTTTGATAGTCCTTGGCTGGTTTTGAAATGTAAAACTGGCAACTCGTGAGTTCTGAAACCAGGTCCCAACTGTCCCTTTTTCGGAGGGACAGTCCCTCTTTTGACAGCTCAACCTGCCGTCCATCATTTGTACAGGAAAGTCCCTTTTTTCTCTGCATTGAACAGTCAGAAAAAGAAACAAAGTTTCTTACTTAATTGGCTTTTAGCAGAGAACACAGAACAGCCAACAGGTGCAAATAAGATACTTTGTAACAATTTTGAGACACAAAAAAAAATTTAGATAAGGAGAAATATTTTCAAACTTTCATAACCTGCCAAATTTTGTAAAATGAACATGGTAATTAGGGGGGGTGGCCACAGAAAGCGGCGTGGTCAAACAATGTCGCTGTTCTGCGTGCGAAAACAGTTTTTGTCCCTCTTTTTACTTCCAAAATGTTGGGAGGTATGTGAGCGTGTCTTTGCCCTTATTGTTTTACTTTAAGATTTCTCAGTGTCCAAATTTGGCTATTTTTGGGCTACTTTTCTAAAATGGCTTTTGGCTAGTTTTTTTGATAGTCCTTAGCTGGTTTTGAAATGTAAACCTGGCAACTCTTGAGTTCTGAAACCATGTGACTATAGGCAGTATAATCAAATAATTGTGCCTATTAGTGTGTAAGAACCTTCTACCAATAACCTGTTACTTTGAGAAATCGCTTAATGTGCTAGCTAGCGTATTAATGTGAGTGCCAGTTGTTGTGACACACAGCAGCCTTCATGCCCAGCACAAGTCCCACACTGACTGACATTCTGACAATTCCCACAGCTATAGCTCAGAGCTGACGTCAGAGTCATCGGTCGCTCTAGTCACGTGGTGTCAGAACCCAGAGCGCATCGATGCGGCCCTAGTGTACGTGTGAGTGAGCGGGCGCCGGTCGGACAACATGGCGGATGACAAGGTTAGTGGAAGAGTGGGTTTCACGCGGAGTTGAGCCAGGTTTATTCTGTGTCTAAGGTCCCCTGCCTGGGGCGTTGCCCTATTGCGCTTCCGAGTTATCCGCCTTCGTTTTGTGGCACTTTCCGACTCCTTGTGAAGCGGAGCTTGTGGTGCAGTTGATATAGATCCTGGGGCAGCAGCAGCAGCCTGTTCACTCAATGTGCGCATTGATACCGGGTTTATTCACGTGTATTAGAACAAGGCCTAAGCCGGCTACAAACAATTGTCTTTCCGTACAATTGTCGGAACCGTATTTAAATGGTTTTAAGTTCTTTGTAAATGAACTTGCAGTTGCTAGTGAAAACTTTACCTGGCGGACTTGTTTGTATTCTCTGCACTGCTGGTTCCCAATCCTGAAACAATGTAGCAGAAGCTAAGAGTCTCTGACTTCAATACACAGATCAGAAGGGCACGCCTACTGCTTTACTAGCTTTTCTCTTTACACTAACTATTGAAAATGTTCTTTATCTATTGCTGTGCCTCAAGCAGTGATGGCAACATAATGCAGCTTAATCAGAGAGGGATTGTTAACTTTTAAATTAACTTTTAGTATGATGTAGAGAGGGATATTCTGATACAATTTGCAATTGGTTTTAATTTTTTATGGTTTTAGCTTTTTATTCAGCAGCTCTCCAGTTTGTAATTTAAGCCATCTGGTTGCTAGGGTCCAAATTACCCTAGCAACCATGCTTTGCATTCAGAAAGGGACTGGCATATGATGGGGGGGGGGTCAGTGACCCCCGTTTGAAAGCTGAAAAGAGTCAGAAGAAGAAGGCCAATAATTCAAAAACTATAATAAAGAAAAGATTAAGGCCAATTGAAAGTTGCTAAGAAATAGCCATTCTATAATATACTAAAGGTTAACTTGATGGTGAACCACCCCTTTAATCGATATTCAGAATCCTATGATGCTGCATGTGCGTCTGTGTTAGATACAATCAGATGGATGTCCTTTACACGTGTGTGTGTAGAATAACCTTTAGGCTAAAGTCACTATGTGACGAGGGGGGGGGGTTCAAACAGAATGTGACAGTTGATATGGAAAGGGGAGGGCATTAGTGACACTTGCTGTAGAAAAGCTGAATGTCACTGACACTTGCACGTTGCTGCCTGAAGGAATTCCCAAACAGCCCTTCAGCTGCCTCCCTCCTCCTTACCTAGCTGAAGTGTGCATCCCATAATATCTATAGTATATAATATCCCATAATATCTGAAGCCTCAGCAGGTTCTGTCTTGCGCTTGGATCTCAGATTTTCCATGCCCTGGGCCAGTCAGCCACAATGCCACATTTATCTGAGCTGAGCAAAAAAGAATAATGTGCTGCAATAAGGTGTGTGAAGACAACAAATATCTCATGGATGGTCACTTCCAGACTACTGGCCTCTAGTTGGACAGTCTGAGGATAGTGTATGACTGCCTCTTTATGGCACACGGGCTGAAACATATCTGAAATTGCCTATCGGAGCATGATCTGACTTTTCATCCAGACAATGTGAGTTAAAGGTAAACTGTCATGAGAAAAAATGTTTTTTTTTCTTTTCAAAACACATCAGTTAATAACGCTGCTCCAGTAGAATTTTGCACTGAAATCCATTTCTCAAAAGAGCAAACAGATTTTTTTTTTTTGTATTTAATTTTGAAATCTGACATGAAGCCAGACATATTGTCAGTTTCCCAGCTGTCCCCAGTCATGTGACTTGTGCTCTGACAAACTTCAGTCACTCTTTACTGCTGTACTGCAAGTTGGAGTGATATCACCCCCTCCTTTTCCTCCCAGCAGCCTAACAAAAGAACAATGGGAAGGTAACCAGATAGCAGCTCCCTCAGCTGCCTAAGAACAGCACTCAATAGTAAAATCCAGGTCCCACTGAGACACATTCATGGAGAAAACAACAGCCTGTCAGAAAGCAGTTCCATCCTAAAGTGCTGGCTCTTTCTGAAAGCACATGACCAGTCAAAATGACCTGAGATGCACCTACACACCAATATTGCAACTAAAAAAAATACACTTGCTGGTTCAGGAAATACAGTTTACATTGTAGAGTGAATTATTTGCAGTGTAAAGAGTGTCATTTAGAAATAAAAAATACATCATAAAAATCATGAGAGAATCCCTTTAAAGGTGTTTTCCAACGCTATAGTATTTCCCACAACACAGGAGTGATCAAGTCCTCCACCCATTGCCTGTAATGAGGACTGCCTGAAAGCAACAGTCCTAGTTCTCAGCCTGAAAACTCACAGCAAAGTATAGGGGCATCTCCAGGAGGCCAGAGCCAAATATAATGTATTTCAGCTTAGGAAGATACCGCTCTATGCCACATGGAATCAGAATGAATGGAAACTGCCTGAAAAGCTCTGTGTGTGCCTTCAGCCTAATTTTTAGCTGGATAGCAAATGTGATACAGGTATAGGACCAGTTATACAGAATGCTCGGGACCTGGGGCTTTCCGGATAATGGATCTTTCTGTAATCTGGATCTCCAGTCTTGAAGCCTACTTAAAAAATCATGTAAACATTAAATAAACCCACTAGGCTGGTTTTTCTTCCAATAAGGATTAATTATATCTTAGTTTGGATCAAGTACAAGATACTACTTTATTATTATTATTATATAGAAAAAGTAAGTTATCATTTAAAAATTTGGATAAAATTGAGTTTATGGGAGACAGCCTTTTCCTAATTCTGAGCATTCTGGATAACGGGTTTCTGGATAATGGATCCCATACCTGTACTTTGAAGATGCAGAAAAGCACAGTAAATCGCCTCCTGCAACTTTGTGTGATTTCACACAGGGAGATTTCTTCTCATTTAGGCAGTGCGATTTTTTGGTGACAAAACACGATTTTGTTCCCTTTTGCTTCCTACTGTGGACAGTTTGGATTGCCCCAAGTATGGAACATCTAGCCCTCGGACCAGTCACTGGATCACATGGGCCCCTCGAGTCCCATCAGATGTGGATCATACCCACTGCTCGATGTGCTCCTCACCTGAAATGACAGGAGCAGGAAACCAACTGTTTCACAATTAAAAGGCTCAGATTAAAGATGCCATATTGTACCATGTGACACGGTCACATAAAATGATAAACCTGAGGATAATTCTAACAACATATGGGCAGGCTTCATGAATAATAATCAAATCAGGAGGTTTGTTTCTGTCAAATGACACCTAAAAATAACAAACGGAATGGCTGAAAATATATAACAGAGTTAAAATTGCAAAACTTATCATATTAAAGGGAAAATAAACCCTTTTCCTTTGCTGATCTTTTTCACAGTTCCTACTCTGGTGCACAAATCAAGTTAAAAATATGCCTGAAAATATGTGTTACGAAAATATTTTGTGTTACTAAACATCTTTATACTTTGCAGGGCTCCTCAAAGCTGAAGGATCTTGCCTTTCTGAAGGGTCAGATAGAAGTTCTGCAGCGCAGGCTAGAAGATGAGGTACAAGCCGGAGTGGCAAAAGTACGTTTTTCAAACAGTCACATTATTGCCGGTTTGTGAAGAAAAATCCTTGTATTTGAAAGCATATGCACTTTCATGGGTAAGGCCAGAGACACATTCTCAGATTCGGGGAGATTTAGTCACCGGTGATAAATCGCCTCTTCGGGGCAACTAATCTCCCGGAACTGCCTAGAATCTAAATCGCCGGTGGGATGGCACAGTGAGAGCTTTGTTTTCCGAAGTCGCACGAAGTTTCCTTGTGAGGCAACTTCGGAAGACTTTCGGAAAACGAAGCGCACCGATTGCCATCCTGCCAGCGTTTTACATTCTAACCAGTGGGAGGCAGTTCGGTGAGATTAGTCGCCCGAAGAAGAGGAGATTTGTCATTGTGCCACTAATCTCCCCGAATCTGAGCGTGTCGCTGCCCTAAAACATGGGGCCGCAAATTGAACAATACCAGTCTTTTCTCAGAATGTTTGTGTGTGATTACAGCATTCCAGGACAGATCACAAGATCCTTCCGCCATGGCTTAATATGCCATTCAGTGCTCACACAGTCTCTTTGTTATTCTGCAGTCACCTTACTCCTTGCAGGATAAACAGCTTTGACTATTTTTATGCTGTAGATATTAATAAAACAAGTCATTCTAATACTCTGGAAGCATGTCATAGGTCTTGTCATAACAGGTAAGAACTTAAAAACATCGAAATGATGCATATATTTGAAAGGATAATAAAAGCCATGCAATGTTTATGTCAGGTTATTCCTATGCAGTGCTGTTACTTGATTCCTTCATCAATGAGTAAAGGCTCTGCAGCTTCCCATAATCTGAAGTCATCACTGATTTGTATCTGCAGCATCCCTTAACCCCATATTGCATATCCGAAGGACATATGCTTCTTCGTAAAATTAAAATTTGAGCAATGTAAAAGCAATTAGATGTGACCTGCTTATGCACAGAATTCAGTTCACGGTTTCGCTAAATCCTAGCCTCTTTCAGCAGAATTCGGATTCAGCCAGGAGCCTTCCAGGGCAAATAAGCGTTTACATTAGGTTCAGGATTCATTAGGTTCAGGAATCCTTCCTGAAAGATTTGGGGTTCAGCTGAATCTCATAAATAGCTTGCAAGTTGTTTTTTTTTTTAACCCCTTCAATGCTTACCTTCAGGTTGTTGCAACTAGACAGGACTGTTTTATATTGTTCTGTTGCAGAAATTCTCAAGCCACCAAAGAAATGTTGTACAGGTATGGGACCCATTATCTGGAAACCCGTTATCCTAAAAGCTCCGAATTACGGAAAGGCTCCCATAGACCCCATATCTCCAATAGATCCTATTTTATCCAGGATTCGGTTCGGGATTCAGCCTTTTTCAGCAGGATTCGGCCGAATCCTTCTGCCCGGCAAAACCAAATCAGAGTCCTAATTTGCATATGCAAATTAGGGACAAGGAGGGAAATTGCATGACTTTCTGTCACAAAACAAGGAATTAAAAAAAATGTCCCCATCCCTAATTTGCATATGGAAATTCGGATTCGGTTTGGTATTCGTCCGAATCTTTTTTTTCGGATTCGGTTTGGTATTCGTCCGAAGGATTCGGGGGTTCGGCCCAATCCAAAATAGTGAATTTGGTGCATCCCTAATTTTATATTTCATTTGTGTTCCCCTCAGGAGGGCCTGCCTGATCATTATGTATTGAAAAATAAGTAACTGCTAAATGGTTTGAAGAGTACTTTACACATTTACTTCACTTATTGTGTGTCATTTTAGCTTGTTTTATAATGGAGATATTTATTGCATCTACTTTTTCTCTTGTTAACAGGATGGTTCATTTTTGAGCTCTCCATTTCTGAAGGGATTCCTGGCTGGATACGTTGTTGCCAAACTGCGAACCTCTGCTGTTCTGGGATTTGTGATCGGAACCTGCAGTGGTATTTATGCAGCTCAGTCATACGCTGTGCCAAATGTTGAGAAAACCATCAAAGACTACCTTAGCTCTCTGAGAAAGGGACCTGATTAAACTGGACGGAGCTTACACTCCATTCCCTGCTCCTCTCATGTATTAAGTGCTTTACTTGAACGATATAGTTAGAATTAGGGACCTATAACGTTGCACATTCACTGTGTGCGCTGTTACATGAACTGGATGTAAGGTCTGTAATACTCGGTATACTCAGCAGGCCTGACATCTGTTTACTTGCCTTTATACAAAGCAGAATGCAATTCGGTTGAACATTATGGTGCGTGGAACAATTCTCAGAGCAAAGAAGATAACATTATTGGAACGGCTAATACACTTGAGCTCCATCAATCGTAACTCGTGATATTTTATGCTTGCATGCAGTCCGAGTAGCAAAACTTGATTTATTTCTTTACCTGTTCGTATTTGTCAATGGTGTTTATTTCTAGTGCATAAGCATTTTATCCAGGTCTGTATATGAAATAAAATTTGGTACCAAAAACCACTGACCAATATAAATGGGCTTTGCTCCATAATTTCCAAGGATCGAAGAAATGTATTCCATTAACGTTGAACCTAATGGGTCGAACCTTTCTCTGGGTAAGAAAAAACTGAAACAGATATTATGGGGACTGATGTTAGTCCTGTCTGTTACCATTTATGGTTCTCATGCGCCTCTTATTTACCTCTGCAAAGTCAATGGTGAGATTCCCTTCAGTTCATCGGCTGTTGTTCTCCTAATTGAATTGAGCAAGTTTGTAATCTCCCTGGTATTCTTCCTCATTCAGGATCGGAAATCCCTGAAAGCCTCTCTCTCATGGCGTTTAGCAGCGCCTTATGCAGTGCCTGCTGTTCTATATGGAGCAAATAACAATTTAGTGGTTTACATTCAGCACTTTATGGATCCTTCTAGCTTCCAAGTGTTGAGTAACCTGAAGATTGTCAGTACAGCCATGTTGTACAGTTTATTCCTGCGCCAGAGGTTGTCCGTCCACAGATGGTTTTCTGTCTTCTTGCTTTTGGCTGCTGGAGTATTCTACAGCTATGGTGGAATCAAAGATATGGAAAAGGTGTCTTCAGACACAAATCTGTATGTCACGCTTCCAGGCTTGCTATTAATGCTTGCTTATTGCCTTATCTCTGGACTGTCTGCTGCTTACACAGAAATGACTTTAAAGACTCAGAAGATACCATTGAACATGCAGAATCTTTATTTATATTCTTTTGGCATAATTATAAACTTTACAGCACACCTGACCAACAGTCAATATGGTGACTTTTTTGATGGCTTTTCTGTTTGGGTTTGGGTGATTATCCTGAGCCAGGCGCTTAATGGCTTGATTATGTCTCTTGTAATGAAACACAGTAATAACATCACCAGACTTTTCATCATTTCTTTCTCCATGCTGGGAAATGGGCTTCTGTCTTTCATTTTGTTCCAGCTGCAGCTCACAGCACTCTTTTTCTTGGCAGTTCTCCTCATTGGCCTTGCTGTCTACATGTATTATGGCATGAAGTAACACCGGGTTAATACAGTACACCACCTTTTGATTCCATTCTCTAGAATTATAACCATGGGTGATGTGTTGGACACTGTTACTGGGAATGAAGGGCATAATAGACCATTTAAATATATGCCTGTCATGTGCCCATCCTAAGCTTGCACCATATTATCACCACATTATTAGGTGGAACGGACAAGGTTTTATTTAACCCATTAATACTTATTCAGCTAAATCAATGGCTTCCTTAAATTTAATAGACGTATTTATATTGCTGAGAAAATATACCCTGGACCCAAGGGACTCACAAAGAAATGTGCAAATAAACAGGTGCATAGCTTCCAGTTTACATTTGTACTTTGCTTTCCGCATTGAAATGCAATCCCACACCCTTATATCAAGTCAATAAGATCTAGTTCAGCCCAACTCTTGCCCAAACTGACATTATGGCTGGACTTTCAGGTGTATCCAGTAGGCATTCTCCAAAAATATCCCCCCCCCAGCCCTCTGCACATGGTTGTCTTTGGAAAATGTTAAAAGTCATAACTACATGGCAGTGAACCCAAACCAAAGAACAATTCTATATTTTGGGGGTGAAATATATATGATGCATGTTTGTTATCGCTGAGAAAAATGTTGGATATATTCAATGTAAGAGTGCTTTTTTTCCATGTCCTTTAATATGCTTTATTTTCTGCATCAATTAAACTATTTTTATGCAACTTGTGTATATGAAGTGACATTTCTTAATACGTTAAATAAGATATCCTAACTTGCATAACAAGTAGGATTTTTACTGGGGGGGGCACTAGAGTTTGATCTTTAAAGGGGTTGTTCATCTTTGGTTTATCTGTTAGTATGATGTAGGAAGTGATATTCTGACAACATTTGCAATTGGTTTTCATTTTTTATAATTAGTGGTTCTTGAGTCATTCAGATTTTGTATTCAGCAGCTCTCCGGTTTGTGATTTCAGCAATCTGGTTGCCAGGGTCCAAATTACATAAGGAATAAAAATGAAGTCTAATTTCAAATGGTTTTAGTATTCTGCTATTAGCACCCTGCAAACAACTCCTTTCATTACAGATATAACTGATCAAAGAAAAGTTAATTATAGATGTAAGAAAATTCAATGACAATGCAGCTTACCATCATGTAACCAGTTCGCTCTTGGTTAGTGTACTCCGCCTAATGTTAACTTGTAATAAACTCGTGTTATAAATAATCCATTGGAGACAATTTAAAGCAGTGCTACATCACGTCCATGATCAACTGCTTTCTCCCAAATGAATACACTTTACAGTTCTCCTTCACACCCAGGTGAGGAGAGCAAAACAGTCTGACTCACAAAAAATCCATGAAAGTGGTCATGTTTGGGTAACCCGTGTACAACTCCTCACTTACCCTATTTTATAGGAAGTTGACTGGCTTCCAACCAGTGGCATAACTAGATGTTATTTAGCAAATTCAATTTAGGGTTTAGTTGACCAATTGTACCAAGATATATTGAAATTGCTTATTAATTAAGGCCCTACTGGGTCCTCTACACTCCTCTGTAGTTATGCCCATGCTTCTCACCTCAATTGAATATGAATTTGGGCCTCATGGGGCCCCTATACCTCCTGGGCCCCCCTGCAGCTGCAGGGTCTGCTTCCTGTGTAGTTACGCCCATGGTTCCTATTAGAGGTGCCAGGACCTCCACCAGGGGGCACAGGGGGTACAAGTGTACTGGGCCCGGCCTAAAGTGGGGCCCGCTGTGCTGCAGTTTTTGAAATAGCCGGGCCCACCTTGGCAGGGCTGAAAATCTGCTGCCTCTTCGAAAGTCCTGAACCAGACGAAAAAAGCCGAAGTCCTGAACTGCTGATTCACGAAAAGACCGGAAGTCACGAAAGGAGCCGTGAGAAGCCATGAGTTCAGTTCTACTGAACACCAATGTGTGTTTTTTTAATTTTTTTAAAGCCACCAATGTATTATTTTAATACTCTACCGGCACCTGCCACCAAGGTTTCTAAATTGTCTCTCGTAAGAGGAGCCCTGACGCCAACATTTTTTTAACTCGTAAGAGGGGCCCTGACCACCAATGATTTTTAAAAAAAACTTTTATGCGACGCCCTGGCGCCATCGTTTTTTTTTAACTTATGGGGGGGGGGGATGACCATCAGTAGCTTTTTATAACTTGTGTGTGGGGGAGTTTACCGTTTTTAGTGCTAATGTCTGTGTGGTCTTTTAACTGTGGTGTGGGTGGGCGGGGCCACGTGATTTCTAATGGCGGCCAGGCTGCAGGTGGGGTTTCCAGTTCCACAGCAAACAGATCAAACTACATCACCTTGCATATAGCCCAGCAACAAAGTACCCATTCTAGTCAGAGGGCCCTCAAAGCAGCAACAATGTACCTCAAAAAGCTGCTGATGAATGACAAAGTAACATAACATGACATAACCCTTTCCTAGCAGAGCTCCTGATATCATTATCTATGGAACATAAGGACATATCGTTAGATATCCCAGCTGGAATGATTTATTAAACTGCACACGCAATAATAAAAGTTTTCCGCATACTGGCAGCTCTAGCAAAGCTGTATTGATTGAGTTAACCCCAAAAAACTACATTACCCAGCGTGCACTTGCTGAGGGAGAAAAGCTAGGTGTATGTATCACGTGAGTAATAAGAACCAATCACCACTGCGCCTGGCACCAAGCGGAGGACTTCCTGTTCAGTCAGGCAGGCATTGCTAAGGTAGGAACGAGTAAGAGACAGATCTGTTCCACGGGAAGGAGGCGTGGGTGGGGGCAGTTCGGGAGCTGCTCAGTTGCAGGGAATCATTATACATAAAGATTTTTCTTTATGAATTCTCATACCCATGTGGGAGAATGTGATGTCCTTGGCTGATATAAGCCGGTGCCAGTGTCACAATGGCTGCTATAAGGAACCTATTTATTTTTAGGGCTTTGAAGAGGTGCAGTATTTGGGGGGGTCCCTAATTTGTTCTGTGCAGATTCAGGGGTTGTTCACCTTTGCGCTAACCTTTAGTATGATGCAGAGAGTGATATTCCGAGACAATTTGCAATTGGTTTTCATGTTTTATTATTTGTGGTTTTTTGAGTTATTTAGCTTTTTATTCAGCAGCTCTCCAGTTTGAAATTTCAGCCATCTGGTTGCTAGGGTCCAAATAACCCTAGCAACCATGCATTAATTTGAACAAGAGACTGGAATAGGAGAGGGACTGAATACAAAGATGAGTAATAAAAAGCAGCAATAACAATACATTTGTAGCCTTATGGAGCATTTGTTTTATTTTTTAGATGGGGTCAGTGTTAGAAGTTAAACCCCAGTGCACTAATGCACTATTAAATACCCAAGTCGTTTATTAGCATAGTACAGAAATGTACCTTTTTTTTTTTTGTTAAAGGAGAATTCAACCCTAAATTTAAAAAAACCCTACCCCTCTACCCTACATAGACCCCCCCCTCCCTTCTCCCCCCCCAGCCTAAGTGTTACCCCGGGCAAATGCCCCTAACCTTTTACTTACCCCACGGTGCAGATTCAGGCATCGGAGTTCACAGACGCCATCTTATTTTCTTCGCAAATCTTGGAATAAGACCGGCGTGGCAGCACATGCGCAGTTGAAGCAATGTTCTGCTTCGTGACAACTGCACATGTGCCAAAACTCAAGAAAATTGCAGAATCGCCGGTCTCATTCTGAAGGTTACCAAAGTGGTTGAAGATGGCGCCTGTGAACTCCAAAGCCTAAATCTGCACCGAGGGGTAAGTAAAACGTTAGGGGCAGGAGGCTGGGGGTGGGGAGGAGGGAGGGGGGGTCTATGTAAGGTAGGGTTTTTTTAACTTTAGGTTTGAATTTTCCTTTAAGAGTTCATGCAGTTGGGCAATGATGCTGCATTTGGCATTGCAGTGTTTGTCCTGTTCCACCCTTTTGACTAAGGGGCAGATTTATTAAGGGTTGAAGTGAAAATTCGAATTTTCGAAAAAAAAAATGTTGGTCAAAACTCTCAAATTCAAATTGTTAGAGTTAGCACTATTAGAGTTTTAATTCAAAATCGAATTTCAAGATTTATCATACTCTGGCCCTTTAAGAACTGAAATTCGACTATTAGCCACCTTAAACCTGCCGAATTACTGTATAAGTCAATGGGAGAGGTACAGGGATCAATTTGGTGATGTTTGTAGCCTTCCTGGCATTCTGTTTTTTTTTTTTTTTTTCCGGAGAAAAAAAACTTGAATTGAGTTTTTTTAAATTTGAATCGAACTGTACAAATCGAAGTAAGCTCATTCGATCGAATTCGATCCGATTCCAAAAAAAACCTTTGATTTTTCAAAGTCCACAAATTGGCTCCAAATAGATTCTAGGAGGTCCCCCATAGGATAAAACAGCAATTAGGTTTTAGATGGCTAATGGTCAGAGTCGAATTTTTAAAGAGACAGTACATGATAAATTTCGATATTGGAATTTTCAAATTTTTTTCAAATTCGAAACGAATTTGGACTATTCCCTAGCTGAAGTACGCAAAAAATTTTATAATTCAGATTTTTACTTCAACCTTTGATAAATCTGCCCCTATATGTTGGAAGGGTACCTATTGGCACATAACACCTTGTTAGTGAATAAGATTTGGATGGTGTTGGAGAGTCTTTTTTCTTAATATAAAGGATAAAAAAGTTGATGGGGGGATAGAAGGACTACTCGCTTCTCATTAAGCATGACATTCCCTGCCTAAATGATGATGATTCGAATATATACATAACTAGATTTTCTTTTTTTGCAGGACTGGTGAAACAACCTGAACAGTGGGCATTCCTTTAATGAAGAAGGAAATCACTTTAAACAACTGCTTTGCAATGGATTGTCTAAAGACAGCATCTAATAAATAGAGAAGTCAGGATTTAGGATTGGATGCCCTATATGAAAGGTGGAGTAAATTTATTTGGTATTATATATTTTCTGTCATGGTAGGAAATTGTTTTGGGCAATGCCTCATGGTTTGATTTTGGTTACCATTTTAATAGCTCAGAAGCCAGATGCCTGAAAAAATCCTCTATAAGCATCACCTGTAAGTGTTTGTTCAAGAGCTTGTCATATTAATCTCACCTAAATACTTCAACTGTCTGACTCCAGTGGAAGACACAAAGGGAAGGATATTTTTAATTGGGGCATTTGTTAGTAATCACACAAAGTTTTTGTAAAATGCAAATGTAGAATATATATAGAGTCTGTGTTGTGTTTTTGTCCTAGGATCCCTACCCTGCTGAGAGTATGCCAAGACTTGCATGAATATTTTGCTAAAAATGTGGAGAAGGAGAAAACAGAGAGATTTGTCAGCCCCAGTATTAAGAGCACAATGGAGAGAACGGAATGCAGGTAAGGCCACCAGGAAAGCCCATCAAGACAGAAAAGGGGGATCCAGATATATCTTAAATTAACAGCCGTCGGAAAGAGAGTCTTTTATGAAAGCTGAAATATAACATAAACAAAAAAATATATATAAATAATAAAAAAAAATAAAAAAAATTGTTGTCTACTGCAGAGCTCAAAAAGGTAAAAATACATATGCACAGAATGTAAAAATAAATACTATGTTAAGACAAACATCTGTCTAAGTTGCATTTAATAAGTAGATACAAATTCAATTGAAGAACAAACCTACAGACCCTATCTCGTATGTAACCCAGGGACTACCTATATATATTATTAATTATAGCGGACACACTTGATTGGATTTCAGAGAATCCTTGGTTAAAGCGTAAAATTAATTTACTACTCCTATTTTAATGATGCTCAAGAAAATCTCCTGTCCTGTTTAATCTTGGCCCTAATCTCTGTGTCTGTGTTGAGAAATCCTGTACTATATCAACTATGCATTGTTAATGGATGTAGGATATAAAACTTTTTCTGTGGATTGTTGTATTAATGAGTGAAGGTACGTAAAAAAGGGAATCACACATGTTTACTCTACTCACAGCTCTGAGAAAAGCAAGGAGAGAAGACCAGCTCATCAGTAAGAGACTGTTACAGGATATTACTGAAGACGATGTGGAAGGCAGTGATGATCATATGCTTGTGGAAGATGCCCAGTCACATTTAATGTCTGAGGAGCAGGTCAGCTAATCAGTCCAGGGCTCTTTTGTGTGTGAAGGCATATGTCTGTTATCCTGGACCTGCTTAAATGCATTCATTTCTTAAGGCTGTTATATGTCAAAGAAGCAGGAAGAGTAATTTTGATTCCTAAAACATTGCAAAAATATGTTCTATTTTGTTTTGTGTTATGATGGGGCTGCTTGTTTTTGGAAATCAGTTACACTTTTATACAATTTCGTTCAGAAGGAAAACATGGCAGATCTTTCACTGCAAAGGAATTCCATTGCCAAGTTTATTTTACTTGCCTTTAGCCTAAGACAATGTGAAATTACAACTCAGCTGTGCTAAAGGGATGCAAAGGATTGTAGCATGAATTGCAGCAATTTATCTAACTGTCCTTCTGCTAAGTGGTGTCAGTGGATACTTGAGCAGGGCCACAGATCATGTGACTTCATCAAGTGAATGTGCTGCTGTAGGGGTCGATCTCCTGCAACTTTCAGCATGTGTTTAAAGACTGCTGGTTGGTGGTAAAAATATGTGGTGTATTCGTAGTTACTGACATTTACCACAGAGACCAGTGCAAAAGAGGTAATTCACGGGAGCCACTACACAATGCTCTGTGTACATTAGGTACCCAGCAGTACAAAGCAGATTTACTCTCTGTTCTTGTGTATGTTTGTAGTCTGTGTAGTACAGTGATGAATTCTTGTTTGTCAGGGTTTGTGTTGAGTAATGTAACCTAAACCTATTTTCGAAGGTTGCACAGCTAATCGAGGATCTCCAGCGCGATCCAGAACAGATGATTACACCTCTTACTGCTCTTCGACACAGTCTCCGTAGAAATGATATGCGTCTACTGTTTACCAGGTAGATTTTACATTAGATGAATTATTTGTGTGTGATAAATTATTTAAAGGAATAAGAAGCGACTCAGCATAAATAGTACTGCTCAAATACATTAGAGGCTCATAGGTGTACAATCTTGAAATCACTGTAACAAAGGTTTGTTTATACTTTCTGTGCATACCTCACTGACAAACAAATCAGTTTTGTTTGTAGAAGTATTTTGAAGAAATGTTGCCACAGTAAGTAATAGTGATTTGATGGATAGTGTATTGTGGGTGCTAAGACTAAATGGAGTGTCTAAATTGAATGCATCTATATTTCAGATCTGAGAATTTTTGATGAGACCCTTTGTAGGCCTTCCATATTCAGCCCAAGTTTGTTGTAAACAAACTGGAATTTACATATATCAGGAAACTAATGATTATAAAGATGTAGCCAGAGTTATCCCAAGTTGATGTCTAAAGGTGAACATACACGGGCAGATTAAAGCTGCCGATATCGGTCCTTCAGACCAATTCGGCAGCTTATCTGCCCATGTGTGGGGGCTCCCGACGGGTCCTCCCGATCGATATCAGGCCAAAAATCGGCCAGATATCGATCAGTGAAGGGTTAATAAAGGATAAGATACTGGACTTTATAGCTAATCATAATACTATGAGTATGCCAGCATGGTTTTATGCGTAATTGATCTTGCCAGACTAACTTAATTTCTTTTTATGAGAAGGGAAGCAGGGACCTCGGTTCTGGGATGGCAGTGGATGTGATTTACTTAGACTTTAGTAAAGCATTTGATACAGTGCCCCACAAAAGGTTACTGGTTAAATTAAGGAATGTTGGCCTGGAACTGGCCAAAAGATAGACCACAAAGAGTGGTGGTAAATGAGGTTTAATGTTAATAAATGCAAGGATTTATTTAATTATTTACTTTGGCAAAAATAATATAAATGCAAGTTATACACTACATGGCAGTGTGTCATTCTGTGGCTACTAAAGCAAATAAAGTTCTGTCTTGCATAAAAAGGGCATTAACTCAAGGGATGAAAACATAATTCTGCCTCTTTATAGGTCCCTGGTAAGGCCTCTCCTGGAGTATGCAGTGCAGTTTTGGACTCCAGTCCTTAAGAGGGATATAAATGAGCTGGAGAAAGTGCAGAGACTAAGTGCAACTAAACTAGTTAGAGGGATGGAAGACTTAAATTATGAGGGGAGACTGTCAAGGTTGGGGTTGTTTTCTCTGAAAAAAGGCGCTTGCGAGGGGACATGATTACACTTTACAAGTACATTAGAGGACATTATAGACAAATAGCAGGGGACCTTTTTACCCATAAAGTGGATCACTGTACCAGAGGCCTCCCCTTTAGACTAGAAGAAAAGAACTTTCATTTGAAGCAACGTAGGGGGTTCTTCACAGTCAGGACAGTGAGGTTGTGGAATGCACTGCCGGGTGATGTTGTGATGCTGATTTTTTGGACAGACATAATATCAAAGGCTATTGTGATACTAAGCTCTATAGTTAGTATAGGTATGGGTATATATAACTTATGTGAAAGTAGGGAGGGGTGTGTGTGGATGCTGTGTGATGTGTGTGATGTTGGACTGCTATTATTCTGAACAACTGTATATAGGTGATAGTTTGTAAAAGTTGATCAGATCAAACATGAGAGGGAGCTGCGAAAAAAAAACAAGGTCCCATATACAAATCTGTGAATGTGTTCACCTTTATATTTTGTACAGAATAATGGTTTTATTGAATAAATCTGGCAGACCTAGTAGTGTAGGTTTCCAGTTTTTAGCTATCGACCATTAAAGGTCCATTGGTTGTGCTGACAATGCTCCATACTGTACTGCATCATTTTTATCATCTGCCCATTAGTTAGCTGTGATCTCTGCTGATGTTACTCTACTCAGGGTGAAAGACAGCATAAGGGTTTTGGTTGCACAGTTCACATGCCCCTTTACGGATATCCAGATGGAGGCAGCCAGGTGCTTGCATGAACTGTCTCATTCCAATGAACCACAAATCTCCAACGCATGTCTCCCAGCAACACCGTACCTTCTTACATATCTAACAGGAAATAGCCAACAATTTACGGTAAGCAAGGACATTACATTGTTTTGTTTTTTTTGTGTGTGCAATATTAGGTTAAGGGAGCTGCTTCATTGTCAGAGTTTTCTGCAGATGTGTGATTACTATATTGGAATACCTGCGCTGACATCGTTTTAT
Organism: Xenopus laevis; assembly: GCF_017654675.1. Taxonomy (NCBI): domain Eukaryota; kingdom Metazoa; phylum Chordata; class Amphibia; order Anura; family Pipidae; genus Xenopus; species Xenopus laevis. The sequence continues at coordinate 120,400,933 of NC_054376.1, forward strand.
GATACAGGTCTGGGATTCATTATCCTTAAACACGTTATCCTCGAAGCTCTGAATTAACGGCAAGGCCGACTCCTGTAGACTCCCATTATAATGAAATAATCAAAATTTGAAAAAATTATTTCCTTTTTCTCTGTAATGATAAAACTGTACCTTGTACTTGATCCAAACTAAACAACATTAATCCTTAGTAGAGGCAAAACCAGCCTATTGGGTTTATTTAATGTTAAAATGGTTTTCTAGCAGACTTAAGGTATGAAGATCTAAATTACAAATAGATCCTTTATCTAGAAAACATTAGTTCCTAAGACTTACGGATAATAGGTCCCATACCTGTACATTCAATTTATCACAGGTTCAGTCACAAACTTTGTACATGTACAGTAAAATGTATATGGGCAGAGATTTACCCCAAGCTGTTATATATTCAGCATAGAGAAACTCTGGCCCAGCGTTTAAGGTATAGCGATTGTAGTACCTTTAGGAATGCATAATATATCCGCACCCCAAGCAGTTACACCTGAGATTTAAAATAGACCCTTGTATTTCAAGTTCACAGATGCCAAGCAGACCTCACATGCACACTAAGTAGTGACTGTTTATGGCAGGGCTGCCCAGGATGTTGATCGAGGTCTACCAGTAGATCCCCGTAATGTTCCAGGTAGACCGCGACTTGCCTGGACCAGAGAGGAGGGGACGTGGAAGGGTCTAGAAGGGCCCCGTTGTTGCGACGGCCGTGCGTTCCGCTGTGAAACACACGGTCCCTTAGTAAAGATGGCTGCCTCGGCTCCTGCCTATTTCTATCAAGGTAGATCTCATGACGGAGGCCAGGTGTCAAGAGTAGATCCCAGGGTAACAAAGTCTGGGCACCCCTGCTTTATGGCATTTTATAGCAGCCCATCTGGCTTTTGTTAGAATCTACTGACTGCCTTGCAGGAAAAACATTGTCTTATAAAACCCTCTAATGCTGAGTAGGAAAGCCTGTGCCCAGATCTCTCTTGGTTTCATCTTTCATCATTCATCTTTTTAGGTTCTATGCTTGTACACCTTGGGTAATCTCATTGTGGATAGTGAAGAAGTGAGGAACCGGTTGCTTCTGCAAGGAGTCATCCCAATATTTGCAAAATGCACTCAGGTAAGAATTCCATTCCATATGATCTAGATCATAATCATACCAGGAGCTCAAAGTATTAAAATCACTGAAGGATCTTGATAAAATGTCATATTAGCTGGAATTGATTATTTTGTGATGTTCAGATTCTGAATTGGGAATATTTGTTATATTAAATTGGGCATATTCCTGTTCTGTTTTATTAACTGCAGTGTTTTATAATTATTTTTGGTGCCACTTGAATGACAACATTTAGAGTCGACTAGTACATTTTAATTAAAATTTAGAGTGTCAAAATCCACACATTCGAGTTTTAATCCCCCCCTTCTAGAATGTAAATTCTAATGTGATATTTATCACACCTTGACCATGGAAACAGTCCTAATTCGAATATTTGCCACCTAAAACCTGGCGAGTTCATGTACAAGTCAATGGCAGAAGTCCGTTGAGTCATTTGTAGATGTTATAATAGCCTTCCTGACAAGTTTTTTTCGGGAGATAAACTTAATTTGTATGAATTGAATACGAATCGAATATGATTAGAATTTTTTTGTCTGAACCATTCTATCGAAATAGTAGCCAAATTCTTTCTTAAAAGACCTCCCAGTCGAACTATGAGTATATTCGGATTAAAAAAAAAATCACATTAATTCGAAATTTGACCTGTGATAAATGGGCCTCCCAATATATGACTAATGTACAGCAGCATAAATAATTATTGACTTCTCCCTTGTTCATTAGTCCCCACACATGGATGTACAGGAAGCCCTTGGCTATGCACTTTCTCAGCTACTTCAGTCAAAAGAAGCACCTGAGAAGGTTATTCCGTAAGTATTTTATTCCCAGAGGCATTTATTTTTTAGATTTACAGTATTACAACTTGTAATTAAAATTTATGAACACCTTAAAGAAGAACTAAACCCTAAAAATGAATGTGGTTAAAAATGCCATATTTTATATAATGAGCTTATTGCACCAGCCTAAAGTTTCAGCTTGTCAATGGCAGCAATGATCCAGGACTTCAAACTTGTCACAGGGGGTCACCATCTTGGAAAGTGTCTGTGACACTCACATGCTCAGTGGGCTCTGAAGCTAAGCTTAGGGGTTGTCGCAAATTATCAATGAGGTTTGTCTGTAATATAAACTGATGCTACAGGTCTGATTATTAAATTCTGATGATAGTTGCACTGGTTTCTGTGCTGCCATGTAGTAATTATCTGTATTAATTACTAATCAGCCTTATATTGTGACATTTCTATTCTATGTGTACTGTATATTGTGAGTGGGTCCCTAAGCTCAGTAAGTGACAGCAGCACAGAGCATGTGCAGTGAATCAGCAGAAAAGAAGATGGGGAGCTACTGGGGCATCTTTGGAGACAAAGATCTTTACTGATAAAGGGCTGTGGTTGCCTTGGGCTGGTACAGAAGCACAAAACATCATGTACAACATTTCTACCTACTTCTTTAGTTCTCCTTTAAATCAGAGATTCCCAACCAGTGGCTCGTGAACAACATGTTGCTCACCAACCCCTTGGATGTTGCTCCCAGTGGCCTCAAACCAGGTGCTTTTTGAATTCCTGGCTTGGAGGCCAGTTATGGTTGCATAAAAACCTGGTGTACTGCCCAAACATAACCTCCTGTAGGCTGCCAGTTCACAGAGGATCTAATAGTCAATCACAGCTCATAATTTGCATCACCCCAGTCACTATTTGCATTCTTGTCTTGCTTCCCAATTCTTTTTACATTCAAATGTGGCTCAGGGGTAAAAAAAAAATAACAAAAAAGGCAGGGATCCCTGCCTTAGACCTTCATTAAATGGATAGTAGAAAGCAATTTCCAAATAGCATACTTGAAATAATGAATATGTGTGTGAAGGGACCCTTTAGTTGTAATAAAGTGAAAACTCGAGTGCGTTAACCCGAGATATATTACTGAACACTAAGGGGCTGATTCACTAAGGGTTGAATATCGAGGGTTAATTAACCCTCGATATTCGACTAGGAATTGAAATCCTTCGACTTCGAATATCGAAGTCGAAGGATTTAGCGCAAAATACTGCGATCGTACGATCGAAGGATTATTCCTTCGATCGAACGATTAAATCCTTCAAATCGAACGATTCGAAGGATTTAAATCCAACGATCGAAGGAGTATCCTTCGATCAAAAAAAGTTAGGCAAGCCTATGGGGACCTTCCCCATAGGCTAACATTGACTTCGGTAGCTTTTAGATGGCGAACTAGGGGGTCGAAGTTTTTTTTAAAGAGACAGTACTTCAACTATCGAATGGTCGAAAAGTCGAACGATTTTTACTTCGAATCCTTCGATTCAAAGTCGTAGTCGAAGGTCGAAGTAGCCCATTCGATGGTCGAAGTAGCCCAAAAAATACTTCGAAATTCGAAGTTTTTTTACTTCGAATCCTTCACTCGAATTTAGTGAATCGGCCCCTAAATGACGAAAATCTTTCAGCAGTATGATCATTCTTGTTGTAATAGAATGTATTTAATTATAGTTATCTGATTTTGTGTGGCAGTATGTTCAAGTCTATATTTAATGTTTCATTAAATTCCATTTACTCACTATTATGATGTGTGTTTTCTTGGAACAGAATGGCTGTAGAATCTGGCCTAACACAAGATATTCTAAGAATACTACTGTCCTGCTCTGAAGAGTGGCTTGGAGTGGCTATTGAGATGGCTTGGTGTCTTCATTATATTGTTAGCAGGTATAATCCACTAACCCCAGTCATACTGCCTATGGATTTGTTCTCCACTATAAAATACTGCATTACATTAAAACAAATGTCTACTGTATTCTGTCATGTTTCTCTTAAATGTTTACTTTCATCGTATTTCTTTTGAAGCCTTCCAACTTCATTTTAGACCTTCTCATTATATCTTTTTAGGTTTATACAGGTTTTTTAAAATTAATCTAGAGTTGTTTCCTTTGTTTTACTAAGCCCGTCTAATTTTCATATTGGATCATGTCCTATGTGACAAAATGCTGTTTTAATCTAGAATCGGAGCCATGAAGCACACAATAAAAAAAAATAAAATTGAAGGGGTGCATAAAGATATGGTTGGTCAAAAAAAGTACACAAATATTTTAATTTAAACATTGGCGTTTAGCTATTGCTTAAGTGGGATTACCCATATATTTTGTAAAATATTAGAAACAAGAAACCTCCAATATTTTTTTCCAGTCTTCAGAGAAATGTAGAATTTTTTTAATTCTTAAGCTTATAAATTAAAGCCTAAGTACATACGACCTTAAATTCTCTGTATGTGCTTATACATTGCTTGTAATGGTGAGGCTAATGGCACACCAGGCTGTTTCTCCTACTGCGGATAAAAAAAAGTCCACACTTCTTCTGTTAGTACACAGACAGGCACAACTGGGGCTCATTTATCAACACTGGGCAAATTTGCCCATGGGCAGTTACCTATAGCAACCAATCAGTGATTAGCTTTTTGAAACCCAGTTTAGCTTTTTGCCGAGTGTTGATAAATGACCCCCAATGTGTCCACACAAGGAGCAGATTTCGGTAGAAAAATGAGCACACATGGGCTGATGCCGTGCATTGATCTAAATGTGCAACGTTTTGTGTGCATATTTTGCTACATAAAATTGAATGCGAGACCTTGATTTTTGCAAAGCTGTTATGAGTAGTTGCAAAATAGTCTCAAAATACATAGCGGTACAGGAATTACTGCTAGCTGTCAGTACATTTCTAGTATTGGTGTGGGATCCGTTATCCAGAAACCCATTATCCAGAAAGCTCCAAATTACTGAATTGACTCAAATGTATCCAAATAATCCAAAACATTTTTTTAAAAAATTCAGTTTTGTCTGTAATAATAAAACAGAACCTTGTACTTGATCTAAACAAAGATATAATTAATCCTTATTGGAAGCAAAACCAGCCTGTTGGGTTTATTTAATGTTTAAAGGAGACGTAGGATAAATGAAAAATCCCTAATTTTGTAGGCAAATTAGAGTAATATATGGTGTTGCTTTTACATGGTGCTAAAAATTAATATTATCTTTAAAAATCACCCCTTTATCAGAGCTCCCTATAGATGTTCTCAGGTCCCTGTCTGTGTTTCAAATGAGGGGTGGGCGTGTCCTAAAGGCCCCTGCCAGAAGCACATTAGGAAGGGGACAGACAATCACAGCCCTGCAGTCACACAAGCACAGACAGGCTTCAGTTCCCTATCAGGTCCTGCTAGCTACTGATTGGTTCCTGTCCTACAGTGCCGTGAGCTGACAGCCGCCGGCTCCCCTGTACAGCCTGGGAATTCAGAGAACAGGAAGTGGAAGGGAGGGATTATTAGGTTTTTGCAGAAATATTCAATAAAACAGCCTGAAACACTACTTTTTTAAGCACAATTCTTCTATATCTAAATGAGTATAATGCACTGGTACATTCTTATTTTTTTGCACAAAATGTTTCCTTTAAAGGAATTTCTAGTAGACTCAAGGTATGAAGATCCAAATTACAAAAGATCTGTGATCTGGAAGACCTCATGTCCCGATAACAGGTCTCATACCTTTACTTTACATTAATTGTGCTTTTACTAAAAACTCCACGTCCTGCAATTTGCAGTTGTGTATTTTATTGCTTATTTTATGAGTATCATCCTAAACATTTCCTTTTTTTATATTGCAGTCACGTAAATAATGCATTGCTGATATCACAGGGTATGGTGTCCAAATTAGTCCCGTTTCTAATAGAAAAATCTGCACTTATTACAAAACAAGAATGTTTGGATCTTGAACTGGTGAGTACATTGATTGTGAAGCATAGTTCAGTATATGATATTGGGTAGATAATAAGAAATGACTACAAAAGTGTAAAAGTTCTGTTTAATTAAATTTGTCATAATCTATGAATAGTGGGACACAATGATCTATATGGTCCAAAAAGTGCTTTTCTTAAATTATGTCATAAGAGAAGGGGAGGAACATTTATGGAGAAGGAAAAGAAGTTAACAAATCCCTTGTGGTCAGGATGAGTGTATCATAAAGAGGACAATTCAAATTTACTCTGTAAGGGGGATGGCAAGTGGGGCGAATGCTAAGAAGAGAAGCAGCGAAGCATTTACTGAAAGATATCCAATGGCCATTAACTCCAATGGCCATTAAAGTACATGGCATCTTCTATGTGTATTGGCCTCCCACACTCCATCTCTTCCTATTTTACATGCTGTTCCTCAGCTTCAGCCATTCCTGGAGTCTGTTATTCCCACGGCTGCTATGGATACCATCTCTCCGTACTATACTGTACTTGGTTTGCATAGTTTCTTTTTATTCCCATAGACTGTTATGCCATTACTACACAAATACATACCATACCTACTATCCTGTATGTTCTTTGTATGGAGAGCAGGTAATTAGTGTGTTATATATATAAACAAGCATTGTTATTAGACAAAAGCTGAATTATATAGTGTGTGTTTAATTCTGTTTTGAAGCTGATCTGCCCAGTGATACGTTGTTTAGGAAACCTGCTTGGAGAAGTAGACTCGTCTGGTATGAAGATTGAGGTCCAAGATGGCCGTCTCCTAATAGCTTTGTTTGTGTTCATACAACATTTCAAGGATGAACATGCATTTATGGTACGGGAGTGTCTATGGGCCCTTAACAATCTTACAGGTAAAAGAGAATTTCTGCAGGAACTGTGCCCTTGTCTTCATCTTTCAATTAGTTGGAGATGCATATAAACTAAGCAAATTTGCATTCGATCTTCATTCTGAATCTCGTCAACATCAAATTTAAAATGATATGGGGTTACTGGTTTCACTGATCTTTGCATCCATGAAGCCTACTTGGTGGGCCTGTAGAAACTGCTTTACTTTTGCTAGGTGAAGTTAATGGAGGCTGAGCAGCTGTAAATTGCCTCAGCCTGAACAAGTAGCCCCCTGATTAGCATGGCATGGGACAGAACTGGCTGCCTAGACCCTAACAGAGAAGGTTATAGTAATTAATAATGATGATGTGGGGATGGCAAATAATATAACTATTGATGCGTGGGCGATTAAGAAGGTAAACCAAGAGACTAATACATGAATACAGAAGGTTGAGCACCAGATGGCATTCATTCCATGGCATTAAACAAGCTTACCTCTTTACTTAATTACTTATGGTATGGCATGGTGCGAAGAGGTTGGGCAAATCGCTATATGGTCCCCCATTTAAAAAAAATCCCATTCTCAGACTGTAAACTATAGGCTTGTTAGTTTAACATTAGTGGTAAGGAAACTTTTGAAAGAGGTAAGTGATATGAATCTTAAATACATTAAAAATCATAATACTATAAGTTTGTGCCAACATGGTTTTACATGGAGTAGTAGATCTAGTAAGACTATTTTAATTGCCTTCTATGAGGAGTTGAGCAGGAACATAGACTCTGGGGTGACAGTGGATGTGATATACTTAAATTGTGCTAAAGTATTTGATACAGTACCATATAGAAGGTTACTGGTTAACTTATGGAATATTGGTCTGGAACATATTTCCATTTGGTTAGAGAACTGGCTGAAGGATAGATAACATAGTGGTGGAGCATTTTCTAATAAGAACAGTCTTGTCAGTGTTTGATTACTGCAGGGGTCTTTCCTTGGTCCTTTGCCTTTTTTTACTGTTTATTAATGACCCTGAGGTGGGCATTGAAAGTACTGTCTCTAATTTTGCTAAATTGTGCAAAAAAGATAAGTTCATGCAGGATGCTGCTACTTTGCAGAGGGGTTGTACAAACCTGGGAAACTGGACAGTAAACTGGCAAATGAGGTTTAATTTTGATAAGTGCAAGTTTGGTAGACTTTGGTAGACCGAACATAAATATAAGTTAATGTCACTCAGTGGCTACTAAAGCAAAGTACTGCCTTGCATAAAAAGGGGGCAAACCAAGTTGGGTTGAAAAAAGTAATTATGCCTCTTTAAAAAATTGTGCCTTGTTTAAAAAGTTGTTTGTGGTCATTTGGTGGCCTGGTTGCCAGGGCTAATTCATGGTGACAACAGAACACCCAGTATGTCATTACTCTGCAGTGAATGCTAGTGTAGTATCTTATAGAAAACAAAAAGAACTTAATATATAATGTATATAATATTAATAATAAAAATATTAATAACTAATTAAATAAATTCATATTACAGCAACTGATCTATTAGAGTTACTTGCTTAATGCTTGCAATGGGTTAGCATTTTGGGAATAAAAATACTCCACTTTTTGTTACCTTCCTTAAAATTGACGTGTTTGATGGTTTATTTCCCCAACACAAAGTGCATGAATACACTGGATTTTCTCTTTTGTTTTACAGCTCAAGATCCTGTTTGGACCTCAGCATTACTAAACTTCAACTTATTGCCTGCCCTGCTACAGCTGCTGACCCATTCAAAAGATGTCTTTCTCATAGTATGTCATGACTGTCTTCCATCTGACTTATGGGGATTTAGAAGAGCATGTTAATTCATGTTATATTAATTCATATTATGTTTTAGATGATTATGGCAGAGCTTATGGCAAACGTTCTGCAATAAAAAAATCGCTAAATAAAACATTTTATATGTAAATGATGTCATAAATGGTTTGCCAATTCAAAATATTAAAGTGGTCCTCCATCCCAAAACTTTTTTGCATAATGAAGAAGATAGTTACATAGTTACATAGTTACATAGTTAAATTGGGTTGAAAAAAGACAAAGTCCATCAAGTTCAACCCCTCCAAATGAAAACCCAGCATCCCTACACACACCCCTCCCTACTTTTAATTAAAATTCTATATACCCATACCTATATTAACTATAGAGTTTAGTATCACAATAGCCTTTAATATTATGTCTGTCCAAAAAATCATCCAAGCCATTCTTAAAGGCATTAACTGAATCAGCCATCACAACATCACCCGGCAGTGCATTCCACAACCTCACTGTCCTGACTGTGAAGAACCCTCTACGTTGCTTCAAATGAAAGTTCTTTTCTTCTAGTCTAAAGGGGTGGCCTCTGGTACGGTGATCCACTTTATGGGTAAAAAGGTCCCCTGCCATTTGTCTATAATGTCCTCTAATGTACTTGTAAAGTGTAATCATGTCCCCTCGCAAGCGCCTTTTTTCCAGAGAAAACAACCCCAACCTTGACAGTCTACCCTCATAATTTAAGTCTTCCGTCCCTCTAACCAATTTAGTTGCACGTCTCTGCACTCTCTCCAGCTCATTTATATCCCTCTTAAGGACTGGAGTCCAAAACTGAACTGCATACTCCAGATGAGGCCTTACCAGGGACCTATAAAGAGGCATAATTATGTTTTCATCCCTTGAGTTAATGCCCTTTTTTATGCAAGACAGAACTTTATTTGCTTTAGTAGCCACAGAATGACACTGCCCAGAATTAGACAACGTGTTATCTACAAAGACCCCTAGATCCTTTTCATTTAAGGAAACTCCCAACACATTGCCATTTAGTGTATAACTTGCATTTATATTATTTTTGCCAAAGTGCATAACCTTGCATTTATCAACATTGAACCTCATTTTCCAGTTTGCTGCCCAGTTTTCCAGTTTAGACAGATCACTTTGCAAAGTGGCAGCATCCTGCATGGAACCTATAGTTCTGCACAATTTAGTATCATCTGCAAAAATAGAAACAGTACTTTCAATGCCCACCTCCAGGTCATTAATAAACAAGTTGAAAAGCAAGGGACCTAGTACAGAGCCCTGCGGTACTCCACTAACAACACTGGTCCAATTAGAAAATGTTCCATTTACCACCACTCTTTGTAGTCTATCTTTTAGCCAGTTCGCTATCCAGTTACAAATACTATGTTCCAGGCCAACATTCCTTAATTTAACCAGTAACCTTTTGTGTGGCACTGTATCAAATGCTTTAGCAAAGTCTAAGTAAATCACATCCACTGCCATCCCAGAATCGAGGTCTCTACTTACATTCTCGTAAAAAGAAATTAAGTTAGTCTGGCAAGATCTATTACGCATAAAACCATGCTGGCACAAACTCATAGTATTATGATTTGCTATGAAGTCCAGTATCTTATCCTTTATTAACCCTTCGAAAAGCTTTCCTAATACTGACGTCAGACTAACTGGCCTATAGTTTTGAGGCTGAGAACGGGATCCTTTTTTGAATAGAGGCACCACATTAGCAATTCGCCAGTCTCTTGGCACAATACCAGATCTCAATGAATCCTGAAAAATTAAGTAAAGAGGTTTGGCAATCACAGAGCTAAGCTCGCTAATTACCCTGGGATGAATACCATCTGGCCCTGGACCTTTGTTAATCTTAACCTGTTCAAGTCTCTTTTGAATTTCTTCTTGTGTGAACCATGCATCATTAGTTGTATTACTAGAATTGGGAGTGTTAAGAAGGAAACCTTCACTTACTGGTTCTTCATTTGTGTAAACAGATGAAAAATACGAGTTCAGAATCTGCGCTTTTATTTTGTTTTCATCAACCAGCTGATCCCCCTCTGATAGTAAGGGTCCCACCCCTTCCTGCTTCATTTTTTTACTATTGACATATTTAAAAAATAATTTGGGATTTTTTTTACTGCTTGCTGCAATATCCTTTTCTATAGCAATTTTAGCTTGCCTTATAGCTTCTTTGCATGATTTATTGGCCTCCTTGTACCTTATAAATGTTTCGGCTGTACCAGCTAACTTGAAAGCCTTAAAAGCACGTCTTTTCTTACCCACCTCAACACCAACGCTTCTATTGAACCAAAAAGGTTTTGCTTTGCAACGACGTTCCTTGCTTACAAGTGGAATATACTGACAAGTATATTTATTAAGCAGCATTTTAAAGACTTCCCATTTTTGTTCTGTGTTTAACCCTGTGAAAAGCATTTCCCACTTAATATGTTGCAGAGATGCCCTTATACTGTCAAAGTTTGCACGTCTGAAATTTAGTGTTTTAGTTACTCCCTTATAGAATTGCTTCTGCAACAGAATCTCAAAGGAGACCATGTTATGATCACTATTCCCTAAATGCTCACCCACACAAATGTTAGAGATGAGTTCAGTATTGTTAGTTATTACAAGGTCCAAAAGAGAGTTATTCCTAGTAGGTTCTTGAACGAGCTGGAATAAAAAGTTGTCATTCAGCATATTTACAAACCTACTAGCTTTTTCTGTCTTAGCAACCCCATTACCCCAGTCAATGTCTGGATAATTGAAGTCACCCATAGCAACAACTTGACCCAGCTGTGAAGCCGCTTGTATCTGCAAGAGTAGCTGGGCTTCATACTCGACACTTATACGAGGTGGTTTATAGCATACACCAATGATAATTCTTTTTGATACCTTTTGCCCAGTCGAAATCTCTACCCAGAGTGATTCTACACCCTCACCAGTGCCAGCTATTTTTATTTCTTTAGCGCATGGCTTTAATTCAGGCTTTACATACAAACCCACTCCTCCACCCTTTTTAATTCCTCTGTCCCTCCTAAAAAGGGTGTAACCATTTAAATTCACAATCCAGTCACATGTTTCATCCCACCAGGTCTCAGTGATACCAATTATATCATAATTTTTAGAGCATGCAATTAATTCTAGGTCTCCCATTTTACCTGACAAACTCCGTGCATTTGCCAGCATACAGCGGAGGTTACTACTTTTACTTTTGAAATGTGCATTACTTAGTGAAGAATTATACGTTAAGTTAGTATTATTCTGTTTTCCTTGTAACAGAGGGACCTCCTTAGCTGGTAAACTGTATGCCCCCCTCACTCCTCCCCCATGACCCCTTACTAACCCCACTACCCCGTCTACACTAGCTTCCCCATAATCCTTTATCTCACCCACCCCCCTCTTGCCTAGTTTAAACACTCCTCCAACCTCTTAGCCATTCTTTCCCCTAGCACCGCGGACCCCCTTCCATTGAGGTGCAAACCGTCACGGCTATATAGGTTGTACCCCAACGAAAAGTCAGCCCAGTGCTCTAGGAACCCAAACCCTTCCTTCCTGCACCAAGACTTGAGCCACGCATTAAGCTCCCTAATCTCCCGCTGTTTTCCTAAACTTGCACGTGGCACAGGCAAAATTTCAGAAAAGATTACATTGGAAGACCTTTCCTTGATCTTAGAGCCTAGATCCCTGAAATCATTCTTTAAGGTCTTCCATCTACCATTTATTTTGTCATTAGTACCGATATGCACTAAGACAGCTGGGTCGTGCCCAGCCCCACCCAATAATTTGTCTATCCGATCAACCACATGCCGAACCCTGGCACCAGGTAGACAGCAAACTGTTCGGTTGTAGCGATCCGGACGACAAATTACCCTATCCACTTTCCTAATAATTGAGTCCCCTACAACCACAATCTGCTTAGGCCTGACTCTACTCTCCCCCCCACCACTACTAGAGAAACTGGTCTCCCGGCTGTTAGAGAGATCAGCCCCATCTAGAATTGCCAATCCAGAGTTCATACTCCCATCATCTTCACACAATCTGGCAAATTTGTTGCGATGTATAATCTCCGGATCAGCCTCCATTTTCCTTTTGCCCACCTTAGATTTTCTAACTGTCACCCAGCTAGCTGCCTCAACATCCTGCTGCTGTTCTGTTCCCCCCAAACTAGATGTAATTCTCAGAAGCTTTCGAATATGTATCAGTTAAAATTATTAATTCACTTTAAAGGTACAGGTATAGGATCCCTTATCCGGAAACCCGATATCCAGAAAGCTCCGAATTACGGATTGGCTGTCTCCCATAGACTCCATTTTATCCAAATTTTTAAAAATTATTTCCTTTTTCTCTGTAATAATAATAAAACAGTCGCTTGTACTTGATCCCAACTAAGATATAATTCATCCTCATTGGAAGCAAAACTAGCCTATTGGGTTTATTTAATGTTTTAATTAATTTCTAGTAGACTTAAGGCATGAAGACCCAAATAACGGAAAGATCCATTATCCGGAAAACCCCAGGTCCCGAGCATTCTGGATAACCGGTCCCATACCTGTATTTGTAAATGTATTTGCAGTTGAAAGTAGTAATTGTTTATTTCTTTCTCGTTTATGGTTCTGACTTTTGAAACATTGTAGCAGAAGTCAATTTTCCTCCAGGGCTTTTACAGGAGAACTCAAGCCCCCAATTAAGAAAAGCCCCTACCTACTAAGCTAGATAGTCCACCTCTCTGCTTCCCCCGCATACTTCAATAGCCCTGAAAATGTCCCTAAAATATTTCTCACCTAACAGTGCAGAGTAAGTGCAACGGAGCTTGTGGATGTCCTCTTCCGGATCTTTTCGGGTTCTCATAAGCAATTCAGGTCCACTTCGGCACTTTTGGCGCATGCGCAGCCGGTGCGAACTGAAAGACTGCTCCAACTGCGCAGATGAAGACCGGTGATCCGGAAAATGTTGCCCACAAGCTCCGCTGCACTTACTCTGCACTGTTAGCCCTGAAAATGTTCCTAAAATATTTCTCACCTAACAGTGCAGAGTAAGTGCAGCGGAGCTTGTGGGCAACATTTTCCGGATCACCGGTCTTCATCTGCGCAGTTGGAGCAGTCTTTCAGTTCGCACCGGCTGCGCATGCGCCAAAAGTGCCCCTGAATTGCTTAAGAGAACCCGAAAAGATCCGGAAGAGGACATCCACAAGCTCCGTTGCACTTACTCTGCACTGTTAGGTGAGAAATAATATAGGGATATTTTCAGGGCTATTGAAGTATGTGGGGGGGTGGACTATCTAGCTTAGTCGGTAGGGGCTTTTCTTAATTGGTAGGTTGAGTTCTCCTTTAATCAGCTTCTGCTACATACTCTTCCAGGAATCAAAAAACAGGAAGGCAGAGAATATTATCAGCCAGACAGATATTAAAAAGTTAAATAACTTAAATTTGTAAGTGATTGTATACTGAGAAGTTGCCTAAAATGTCGTTTTCTTAAATTACGCAGGTGGAATTCCACTTTCATTTTCTTTTTTTGTTGTTTTTTATAACCGTTCTTTGCCAATGCCTAATAGAAGCTAGTGCCTGATGGGTGACTAAATGAATTATAAAAACATGTATTTTTTTTTTCTGTAGGTTACCAGAATTTTGTATAACACCGCAGACTTGGGACCTGCTTATTGTCAGCAACTTAGGGAAAATGACATTCTGCCATGTTTAATCCCAGCTCTGCGTGATGATGACATACAAGTGGCTAAATTAAGCCTAGAATTGCTGAACAAGCTTTTAACATATTGTCCAGATGTAAGTGATCTTTTTTTTTTTTTTTCTAACTGTGCACATTTCATGGCTTGGTTACTTTAAGAACTTCTCAGTGTGTTAAAGGAACGGTAACACAAAGAAAATGAAAGTGTTTTAAACTACCTGCACTGGTAAAACTGGTGTGTTTGCTTCAGAAACACTGCTATAGTTCATATAAACAAGCTGCTGCACTATGATGTTCCTTTCCTTATTTCACTATGCATGTTCGTCTCCTTATTGAAATCACATGTGCAGGGAATTGTGGGGTTTGGAGGATGCAGGATGAGGACAGATGGTTGTTTATACAAAGTAACAGTAGTCAGCCAGCTCAGCAAAGTAGTCAGACAGATCTGCAGGGAGCTAGGCTTAGGGAACTGTCAGAAAGCATTAAAAATCATGAAAAGTCTGCATATTTTTCTATTGATGTTTATTGCAAAGTTGCTTGAAATTATGTTTACTTTTCAAAAAGCTTAAAGGGATACTGTCATGGGAAAAAAAAATTTTTTTCCAAAATGAATCAGTTAATAGTGCTGCTCCAGCAGAATTCTGCACTGAAATCCATTTCTCAAAAGAGCAAACAGATTTTTTTTATATTCAATTTTGAAATCTGACATGGGGCTAGACATTTTGTCAATTTCCCAGCTGCCCCATGTCATGTGACTTGTGCCTGCACTTTAGGAGAGAAATGCTTTCTGGCAGGCTGCTGTTTTTCCTTCTCAATGTAACTGAATGTGTCTCAGTGGGACATGGGTTTTTACTATTGAGTGTTGTTCTTAGATCTACCAGGCAGCTGTTATCTTGTTTTAGGGAGCTGCTGTCTGGTTACCTTCCCATTGTTCTTTTGTTTGGCTGCTGGTGGTGAAAAGGGAGGGGGGTGATATCACTCCAACTTGCAGTACAGCAGTAAGGAGTGATTGAAGTTTATCAGAGCACAAGTCACATGACTTGGGGCAGCTGGGAAATTGACAATATGTCTAGTCCCATGTCAGATTTCAAAATTGAATATAAAAAAATCTGTTTGCTCTTTTGAGAAATGAATTTCAGTGCAGAATTCTGCTGGAGCAGCACTATTAACTGATTCATTTTGGAAAAATTGTTTTTCCCCATGACTATCCCTTTAAGTTATGTTTTTGTGGAGTTCCCCTTTAATTTGCATCTACATTGAAACATATACATTTACTTATTAAATGCAACTTAGACAGATGTCTGTCTTAACATAGTATTATTTTTACCTTTCTGTGCTCTGCAGTAGACAGGCAGGTGGTTTATTAAAGCTAAATACTAATAAAGGCCAAGAAAACCACTGTACATTACTGCAATAGCCTCTGTATGAGTTGTATGTAACTCGAGGACTACCCTGTATAT
Source organism: Xenopus laevis (assembly GCF_017654675.1). Taxonomy (NCBI): domain Eukaryota; kingdom Metazoa; phylum Chordata; class Amphibia; order Anura; family Pipidae; genus Xenopus; species Xenopus laevis. Next base: position 120,416,600 of record NC_054376.1, read on the forward strand.
TCATTGTGTTTAAGGCTGTTGGAGACTTTTTTCAAAACTCTGGTCTGCAGATTCTTGAGTTACATAAGGATAAGCCTGATCTTCAGCAGCAAGTTCAAGCAGTCTGGAACAAATATCAAGAACTGGTAAGGCTCTAGTGCTGTGTCTCATATGCATACATCAGGATCTTGTTATTTACGTCGATTAAATGCTCAGCAAATGTTGGGGTCAGAGCCATTTAATTAGACGTCTGCAACTTGTATTGGCTTAGGTGCCTCTCTGAGAATGTCACCGTAGAACTGCTCCAATGAGAGAGAACTGAATATTCTATATGGTACTAAATTGTGTTGCTGCAGCGTGAAAACATAAATAACTTCTTAATCCCTGCATTTTTGGGGGGAGTTGAATTTAAACACTAATATTGGGCCCCAGCCTTGTACTAGTATATGATATTAAACATCACCGTTTTCAAATGCAATATTGTAAATTTACAGAATTACCTTTTCTCCTCAATTCCTAGATGAAAGAAACCTGTGGCCCTCCCAGCACAGACTGATGAACAGAAATCATATGAAATTGAGAACTACCATTGGTTTTATGGATACGTTAATATTTATCTTTCTAATAAAACAAGGCTGAATTGCACAATTATTAACTTTATTTTGATATATGACGGAATAACGTGAATATAATGTAATGTCCATGGAAGGCTGACACTTTCTGTGTTTTTTCTGCAATTATTTTGTCCAAAACGAATCGGTTCTCCTTCATGGTTTACGGTTTACTGGTAACTACAGACTCCAGAGCCCGGGCAACTTGGTCGACATTGAGGTTATTTAATGAGACATTTGTCTCCTTCCCAAAGTCTGAAGGGGAGAGAGAAAAAAAAAAACAAGCTTTAATAATTATTTATGCTATAGCAATGGTTCAGATTCCATATAGGTATATATAATTTAAAATAATGTCATTGGGAAAAAAGTTTTTTTTTTTTTTTTTTTTTTGAAACACTTCAGTTAATAGTGCTGCTCCAGCAGAATTCTGCACCAAAATCCATTTCTCAAAAGAGCAAACAGTTTTTTATATTTAATTTTGAAATCTGACATGGGGCTAGACATAGTCCGTTTCCCAGCTGCCCTCAGTCATGTGACTTGTGCTCTGATAAACTTCAGTTACTCTTTACTGCAAGTTGGAGTGATACGACCCTCCCCAGCAGAACAATGGCAAAGGTAACCAGATAGCAGCTCTCTAACAAGATAACAGCTGCCTGGTAGATCTAAGAACAGCACTCAATAGTAAAATCCAGGTCCCACTGTGACACATTCAGTTACATTGAGTAGGAGAAACAGCCTGTCAGAAAGCAGTTCCATCATAAAGTGCTGGCTCTTTCTGAAAGCACATGACCAGGCAAAATGACCTGAGATGGCTGCCTATAAGCCAATATTATAAATTAAAAAAAAAAAATACACTTGCTGGTTCAGAAATTAGATTTTACATGGTAGAGTGAATCATTTGCAGTGTAAACCGTGTAATTTTGAAATAAAAATGACATCATAAAAATCATAACAGAATCCCTTTAAACATTCAATTTTTTTTTTGTGCTCTATTGGGCTTTATGCCATAATTAATGACAGGCATTGTCTGACATGTGACAACATTTAAGCTAAAGGAAAAATATGAATGAGCAAATCTTTAATCAAGCTTTCGCTCCCAGACTTTCTGGCCACATCCATCTTTACTGACTATTTTCTGCTTTGTTTGGAGATTTAACACAAACTGCACGTTATTATTCTTGGACTAACTGTACTATATCCCATAGTAACAAACACATGTTGAACTTTTATTGATTAGGACCAAAAAAATTAACTGTATTGAGAGGAGAGTGACCGTTTTGTTTGGGGAGGCTACAGACAATAGGCTTTCTATTAAAGAATTTATAATTATATAAGAAAATATAGTGAAGGCTTTGTCTCTGTAAATCTTCATCAATTTCTGTTAATGTCTGTGTGCATTTATATATACACTGCACTTTTGAAGGTCCGGTTTCATTTTAATAATAATTTGAGCCATGAAAAAGTATTATCCAACAACAATAGCCCTATGGATAGGTGACTGTGGAACAGGAAATAGATCCAAACAACTGATATCCATGAAAAATCTGCATTTGCAGTTCAGATAAAGCATGTAATATGTTCAGAATAATAGCAGTGTGTTTAAAAAGTGAATAAAGCTTACGATAATAGATTTAATTTCCATACACACACAAATGCATTGGGAACACCACATTCTATTCCAAATCAAAACTTGAAGAAAAATGTGTTATTCCTTTAAAGAAAAGTGATTATTAGGCTGTTCCCAAAAATAGCAGTGTCTGCATTCTTTACAAACTCAAACATTCACTGTATAAACTCAAAAGGAAACACAATCATGGAACATTTTTCAATCCATGAACTAATATCATACACATGAGGGGGGTCCATCCCGTAATAGGAGGTTTAAAGAAATCGCAATACTCCGCAAAAAGAGTTGCCTCTCTCCATCATCATCATCATTTTCCTGGCAATCAAGTGAGGAAAACAACAGTGTAAAGAGGGAACACGTCTTCCCTTTGACGGTTTCTTCTCGCTATTTAGTCAGACAAACACACAAAGCTATACACAGCGCTGTTTAGATGGAGTGGGTGGCTCTGAAAAGAGCCTTTGGGTTGGTAGTTGTTTGGGCGGCGGCAGCAGCAGCAGCAGCTGCTCACTTGCTCTTGGCAGATTTGGCGCTCTCGGTTTTCTTGGGGAGCAGCACAGACTGGATGTTGGGCAGGACACCGCCCTGGGCGATGGTGACCCCTCCGAGCAGTTTGTTGAGCTCCTCGTCGTTGCGCACGGCGAGCTGCAGGTGCCTGGGGATGATCCGAGTCTTCTTGTTATCCCGGGCAGCGTTGCCGGCCAACTCGAGGATCTCGGCGGTCAGATACTCGAGCACTGCTGCAAGGTAGACCGGTGCTCCGGCTCCCACCCGCTCGGCATAATTGCCTTTCCTGAGCAGCCGGTGAACACGGCCGACTGGGAACTGAAGGCCGGCCCGAGATGAGCGAGTCTTGGCCTTAGCCCGGGTCTTGCCGCCTTGTTTGCCTCTTCCTGACATAATTGCAAGCCTGTCGTTCGACGCAAAATGACTCAACGATGATCCTTTGGAGCGCGCACTTTGCTTCTTATAGGCAGCCGGGACCGTACGTGTCTTCGTTGATTGGCTAGGATTCATTGCAGCCAACGAAACACGAGCTTTGCTTCTCACCAATCGTCGGGGCGCAAACGTGGGCCAAGACGTCGTCGATCAGAGCCAGCCAATGGGAATCAGTGACAATGCCCGGCCTTATTTGCATGGGCAGGGTATAAGAGGAGCTGCAGCCGGAGGAGCGACTTATTGTTTGCGTGCAGACTCTGTCACTTGCGAAACATGCCTGAACCCGCCAAATCTGCTCCAGCCCCAAAGAAGGGCTCCAAGAAAGCCGTGACTAAAACCCAGAAGAAGGATGGCAAGAAGCGTAGGAAGAGCAGGAAGGAGAGCTACGCCATCTACGTCTACAAAGTGCTGAAACAGGTGCACCCCGATACCGGCATCTCTTCCAAGGCCATGAGCATCATGAACTCCTTCGTCAACGATGTGTTCGAGCGCATCGCAGGGGAAGCCTCCCGCCTGGCTCACTACAACAAGCGCTCCACCATCACCTCCCGGGAGATCCAGACCGCAGTCCGCCTGTTGCTGCCTGGGGAGCTGGCCAAGCACGCCGTGTCCGAGGGCACCAAGGCCGTCACCAAGTACACCAGCGCCAAGTAATCTCTCTCTCTCTCCCCATTCCCTGGCCCACCAACCCAAAGGCTCTTTTCAGAGCCACCCACTTTCTCTCTACAAGAGCCGCACCTGCTGTTCTCCACTATCCATTGGTGCAACTTACAATCACCTCCATATGCTTCACCTGTGTGTGTGTGTGTGTGTGTGTGTGTTTGTATACACACACACAAAAACCTGGTTTGCTCCTGAAAAATAATTGCCATTTCAACGCAAAGATAAATGTATCCAAAACACTCGAGGTAGAGTAGGGAGTTGTGCACTTCTCGTCATTACCGCGCGCAAATCTTCACACGCTGCTTGTATTGGACAGAGGCCTCCTAAAAATGAAGTTTATTCATAAAATAGGTACACACAAAAAAGGGGGGGGGGGATACGTCTATTTTTTTTTAGTCTCAAGTCGGCCATGAAATCCGTTAGGACCTCCATTCAGTTAGGAAAGGCTGCCGTGTGAAACAAATGGCCTCCAAAGAGAGATATATTTTTTATTTCAAATAAAGCGGCTTCGGTATTGCGATGAATCAAGTTTCTAGAGGGCTCCGCTTTCTAAGACTTCGATTGGTTATTTCTTTTGACGGCAGATCGAGTCAGGCTTCATAGTAGAGACCGTCTGCTGCTGCTCCGTGTAAGGCAATACGTGTTCCCTCTTGGAGCTTTTGGTGAAAGATTTAGGATTAGTAGAAGGGGATGTAACCTATTGGAAGGAGAGATCCAGCGCTTTTGTGGAATAGGTGGGTGGCCCTTAAAAGGGCCGTTTTGATGAGGAAACAGAAGCGAGCCTTTAACCTCCGAATCCGTACAGAGTGCGTCCCTGGCGCTTCAGAGCATACACCACATCCATAGCGGTGACGGTCTTCCTCTTGGCGTGCTCGGTGTAGGTGACCGCGTCCCGGATAACGTTCTCCAGGAACACTTTCAGCACCCCGCGAGTCTCCTCGTAGATGAGGCCGGAGATGCGCTTGACTCCCCCTCTGCGTGCCAGGCGGCGGATGGCGGGCTTGGTGATGCCCTGGATGTTATCCCGCAGCACCTTCCTGTGGCGCTTAGCGCCTCCTTTGCCCAGACCCTTTCCGCCCTTGCCTCTTCCAGACATGATTCTTCTACTCGCAAAGATTTCTTTGAAAGATGCAGGCTCGCGCTCTCGTCCCCCTTCATATACAGAATGACTCGACCTGATAGGGAACTGCGAGGACTGACCCCCCCCCCCTTTACCCTTTCCCCTAGCGGCTGGCATGTGAAGATGAACTCAACACGGCTGCTGTTAATGTCGAACAGCCCGCCAAAAATGTTTGCCTTCAACTGGTTACAGGCCAGTGTCATATCGTTCTCTCTCTCTCTCTCTCCAGCATTCCGCCATGATGAAATTCTATGCTACCTAATCGCCTCCGCCGGTCCATTGACTCATCCAGGTTCTTATTGATTTATTATCAACGCTTGCGGCAAAAGCAAACCGCTACGTCTACTCCTTTCTCGCCAACCGCTTGCAGCCCCTTCCCAGCGGCACCCCAATGAGCCTCTCAGCTGAGGTTCATTGTTATTCTGCCTCTTTCACCCGTTTGTTACTTCTCTAGAAAGATTTCACTAGCACTTTGCCACATTGTTACTTACTGGGGCATTTTCGCAGCACAGGATCCAAGTGGCAACAAGTGCACCAGCGGTGCGTGTAATTCAGCGCACGTTTGTCCCCAAAGACGCTTTTTTCCTGACAACGAGAGCCTGTCAAGATTATTAACGGAGAAGAGATACTACTACTACTACTACTAACTACTAACTACTAACTACTAACTACCACTACGAGCCGGATGGATAGTCGTGTTCGTAAGAAAGCTAGTAGGTAGGCAGAAGCAGAGGAGAGTCGCTATAGGACAACAAGCTGCTCTTTCAGGGGGATGTGGTGGCTCTTAAAAGAGCCTTTGGTTGAATTGGGCAGTGGTTCGCTCGCTCGCTCGCTCATTTCTTCTTGGGGGCGGCTTTCTTGGTTTTGACCACTTTGGCCGCTTTGGCCTTTGCTGGGCTTTTGGCAGCAGCAGCTTTGGGCTTGACGGCGGTCTTTTTTGCGGGGCTCTTGGTGGCCTTCTTGGGCTTGGCAGCTTTGGTTTTTTTCGGGCTCTTTGCTGCTAGCGCCGCCTTTGCGGGTTTCTTGAGCTTCTTCGGGCTCTTGGCGGCTGCGGAGACTTTCTTGGGCTTTTTCGGAGACTTTGGCGCCTTCTTGGCTGCTGCCGCTGGTTTCTTGGCTTTGGCCGCTGCTAGCGGCGCCTTCTTCTTGGCGGCGGCCTTGTCCTTGCTCTGCAGCTGCTTCTTGTTGAGCTTGAAGGAACCGGAGGCTCCACTGCCTTTGACTTGGAGCAGGGTCTCCTTCGTGACCAGAGCCTTGAGAGCCAGCTTGAGGCGGCTGTTGTTCTTGTCCACATCGTAGCCTCCCGCAGCCAGAGTCTTCTTGAGCGCTGCCAGAGACACCCCGCTGCGCTCCTTGGAAGCGGACACGGCTGTGACGATCTGCTCGGACACACTGGGCCCAGACGACGGCTTCTTGGCGGACTTAGCGGCCCCCGCTGCTTTCTTGGGCTGCTGCTTCTTTTTCTTGGCCGCGGGCTCAGCCGGGGGAGGAGCGGGCGCGGATTCGGCGGCTTCAGCCATGGCAGATTCTCGGTCTATCTTTTTTCCGGAAATGATAAAACACAACTCTCGCTCAACTCCACTTCTCCTTATATACAACCTTTTCTGTCTGTTGATTGGCTCAGTTGCAATAAGCTATGGCCTTGTCATTGGACAAAACCTAGGCACGCCCATAGCAAACCTTCTGGATACGGCTTTACGGGAGCTTTCCTTCTGTGCTTCCAGCGTCTCAAAAAGCAAAGTTATTCCTAATATCTACTTTGACAAACAGCCCAGCGAGTGTATAGTCAGCTGCCCGCTAAATGCCCGTGTCCCTGGCAGCCATTGTCTGCACGTTGCTTGCACGGACCGGCCCCAAACAGCCCCTGGCAGCTCAGCTTCACTCCTGTCAGTCTGGGGCATCGTCACTGAAATCTTTCGTTTGACGCTCTCATTTTCGTCTGTTTCTTCCAGCCCTTTTCCCGGACAGAGAAAAGGTTATGGGCTAAGACATCAGCGAGACAGTGAGGGGTTTGGAAGCTACACAAGAAATCCCTGGGCTTTGCACTGCGGCAAAAGTAGCACAGAAACCCAACGCTGCTGTAATCCAGTGACTGCAGCCTTCATGCAAGTGGGAGCCAGCAGTGTGCATTGTAGTTTGTCATGAGATCCACTATCAGATTCAGCAGGGGTGATTCTGGCCTTTCTGCTGCCTGAGGCGAAAGTATGGCAATGCGCCCCCTGTGCCACGCCCCTGTGCCACGCCCCTGTGCCATGTTAGGAAATGTAGGAGGGAAGGAGGGTACCCCCAAAAAATGTAAACGTCGCCTGGTCTGAGCTGGCGAAGTCAAGTCTGGCTCAAGAGGTAACGTTCAGTAAAATCTGCAAATTAGCGTAGTTACGTCACTTTTTCAGAGCGCAACTTCACCTGGCGAATTTACGCCAGCACCCGTTAAATAGGCAAAGTGCAAAAATTACATTATGCTGGCGAATTTTCACTAGCGTTAGCCACTTTGCCTTTTAGTAAATTTCCCCCTTAATTTCCACAAAAACGTTGAATTTCGTCTTTATGTATTAACCAGGGAACATACATCTTTTTTTTTTTTTTTAAATCTAATTTTTTTTTTATTTTTTAACTTTTCTATACTTTTTTTTAACTTAAGCCTTGACTTTTTTATGACACACACACAGTGGGAGTGGAACAGACAGGGGTAGTACAACTATTATTTATTACAAATATTTGTTATTAACTTTTCTGTAAGTACAGTCAGTACAGTACCTGGTACTTCTTGTGAACAAACTCAGGCCCTAGACAGATGCAGCAACAGCCAGCCAGCCGCCCCAGGCACTAGTCCAAAAACAAATCCAGGCACTGCTGCAGCCTGCAGTCGAAACTCCAAAAGCCAGCGACCCAGCCAGCGACCCTGGAGATAGTGACGTCACCGGCGTCACGTGAGCAGGGACAGGGAGCAGGCAGCGGAGCGCAGCGCCAGCACGTAACAAAGTCACGTGACGCATGCGCACTGGCCTGACTCCGTCTCCGCACTCCGCACAGGCACATCATAGGAGGAGTTAAGGGCGGCACTGAGGCAGCCGCCCGTCAGCAGCAGTAGAAGAGGGGATGGAACAACTGTCAACTGACATGACAAGGTGAAAGTCGCCGGTGCAGGCGCATTACACGCAGCGCACATTTAAATTTTTTCTAACTTCACAGCACGCCAGGCCAGCCAGCACAGCAGTCCAAATGCCGCCCCTTCAACTAACCGACATTTTGCCGCCTGAGGCGAGATTCTCAGGCGGCCTCATTATAGAAGCGCCCCTGACTATCAGCAGCAGCACCAATAGGTCCCTGTGCCATCCTAGGGCACTGCTAGGAAGCAAAGTCGATTGTAACATTTGCCTAAACGGAATTAAGGATGTTTGGCTGTGTAGACATCATCATCATCATCATCATCATCATCACACCCTTTCAGCAATTACTGTGCTCTTACAGTCACTGCCTGGAAGTCATTATCCAACAGATGTGTCTCATACAGATTGCTGCAAATAAACTGCTAGAAGAGTATTCCTCTTAAGAACCAGATCTATGATCTGCCAGCTCCATTTGTTCTGGGGCAGTGATCCTCAACCAGTGGCTCATGAGCGAAATGTTGCTCACCAACCCCTTTGATGTTGCCCCCAGTGCCTTCAAAGATGCTGCTTCTGTTTGAATCCCTGGCGTGGAGGAATGTTTTGGCAGGGCATCTCTCTCTCTGTTTTTTTTTTCTTTTTATGCAACCAAAATGAGCTTCCAGCAGGCTTATCGACCAATACAGGAGCTAACAAATAACCCTGAATGACTATTTTATGTAATATTACATGACTGTATTAAAAAAAATAATAACGTTAATAATAATAATAATAATTCTGTTATGGGAAAATACATTTTTTTATTTTATTAACATTTATTTATATAGTGCCAGCATATTTTGCAGCGCTGTAAAGTAAATGTGCTTCTACAACTAAATCACATGTATGCAATTCATCACAACCAGTACTGGTACAAAAGGTGAGGAAGGCCCTGTGCAAAAAAAGCTTACAATCTTAAGGGAAGGGAATAAGACACCAAGGTGTGGGTGTGGGTGTGGGAAAGATCAGAATTAAGTGAGTGAGAGTTGTACTGCTGTATGTGGTATGTCATTTGGTAGTTAAGCAGAGTGAGAATAGGCTTCTCGAAAGAAGGGCGTTTTAAGAGATCTTTTGAAAGCAGAAAGGTTGGGAGAAAGTCGCACAGGCCGTGGGAGAGAGTTCCAGAGGAGGGGTGCAGCCCTTGCAAAGTCTTGAATGCGAGCATGTGAGGAGGTAATGAGAGAAGAGTTGAGTAGCAGGTCAGTAGAGGAGCGTAGTAAGCGGTTGGGTGAGTATATAGAGATGATGACATATTGTCAATTTCCCAGCTGTCCCTGGTCATGTGACTTGTGCCTGCACTTTAGCAGAGAAATGCTTTCTGGCAGGCTGCTGTTTTTCAATCTCAGTGTAACTGAATGTGTCTCAGTGAGACATGGGTTTTTACTATTTAGTGCAGTTCTTAGATCTACCAGGCAGCTGTTATCTTGTGTTAGGGAGCTGTTATCTGGTTACCTTCCCATTGTTCTTTTGTTTGGCTGCTGGGGGGGGTGATATCACTCCAACTTGCAGTACAGCAGTAAAGAGTGATTGAAGTTTATCATAGCTCAAGTCACATGAATTGGGGCAGCTGGGAAATTGACAATATGTCTAGCTCCATGTCAGATTTCAAAATTGAATATAAAAAAAAAAATCTGTTTGCTCTTTTGAGAAACGGATTTCAGTGCAGAATTCTGCTGGATCAGCACTATTAACTGATTCATTTTGGAATTTTTTTTTTCCCCATGACAGTATCCCTTTAGTTGGAGCAAAGAGAACCATTTCCGTTTTAGAGAATTTAAATAATTATATAATCAAACTTCTTTGTAGCCATGGAGGCAGCCATTCAAGCAATGGGTACCCAATGGAAAACAAATACGTTCTGGAGAATCCCGTTGTATACTGCATAGCCCCTCTGTTACCTGCTGTGCATCCTGCGCCTTTTCACCTTCTTCAGCTTTGAATGGCTGCCCCCTTGGCTACACAGCAGCTTGATTATACCAACTTTTATAGACTTGCTGAAGCTACCATGGTAGTTTTAACAGTGCAGCACAACAGTACAAAAAAACAAAGAAAGACACCATTATGAAGTGGCAAAGGAAATGAATAGGAAGCAAGGGCAGAAATCATGTGCGCTTCTTTCGCGGTGGGGTGACCGCCATCAGAGCAGGGGTTGCAAAGAAATTCAAACAACAGCACAGCAAGCCCTATGTATTCAATTGGCAGATGGAGCTCCCAGCCAGCACTTAATCCTCCTGGTATTGCTAGAACCTTTGCTTGCAGAAGAGCAGTCGCCATGTATACTTGTTCGAGTCTTGGATTGCACAGAAGCAGCAGGGAAAAAGACATCCCTGGGTGGGCTCGGACCGGCAACCTTTCGGTTAACAGCCGAACGCGCTAACCGATTGCGCCACAGAGACGACGCTTGCCACCAGCCACCAGGTGTCGCCTTAAGCGCGTGGAAACGCCAGAGTTTTCCATCTTCAGGCATTTGTCTGCTCTAAACATGGAACCATATATTAGTCACCGAGGATTGCCACTACAAATGAGGCCTCTAAAAGCCTCTTTGTATTCTTAGCGTCTTTGGATTCCAGAGAGCCGGAAGGGAGAGGACTTCTGTTGCCCCTTCGCTCCCTTGTATCGGAAACCCAAGCTGTATGTTAGAAGTAAGCTATCAACGTCTTTTTTTTTCAGATGGTAGAGCGTGCTACCTAGACATTCCCCTCTATACTTAACGCCGCCAGTGTCTGCAAACATTATTTGAAGGGAAACATTCTGCTCCAAAATACGTGACCTGCACGTTAAAGCAGCGGCCTTAAAGACCCGCCGGTGGAGATGCTGGGGATTGAACCCAAGACCTCATACATGCAAAGCATGCGCTCTACCACTGAGCTACACCCCCACCGCCGGCGTTTGAGCCCCGTTTTGCTTATGGCCTCAAACATGAGAACAATCTCTGCGGCTCACTCTTCAAAAGAGCCGGGGAAGCCTAAGTCATTATGATCCATCTATCTGTCAGAAGCAGACGGCAGAGGCGCTTATGAAGGCTGGCCTCCACCCTCACAACGGCTGGCTTTCGCAGTCAGGATGGCCGAGCGGTCTAAGGCGCTGTGTTCAGGTCGCAGTCTCCCCTGGAGGCGTGGGTTCGAATCCCACTTCTGACACGGAACTTCTTTGCTGCCAAACACGAATCTGGACTTTCAGACCAAATGAATTCCTTAGAATAAAAAGAGGAGACTTGCGCTTTCCCGTCCATCGATCCAAGCGCGACTCCTTTTGCGATATTGCCGTTCCTCCCAGATAACGGATACCGTTGTAAATTCGGGCGAGCCTTCGTAATTCCTGGTGCCCAAATGTGAATTTCCAAGAATGGTTAAAACAAACCCTTACCCCCCCCTCTACCGCATGCTTCCTGTGGCCTAACCGAAAGGCCATTAAAAGCGGCGGAGGTACGAGTGACGCAGTGCCCGGATAGCTCAGTCGGTAGAGCATCAGACTTTTAATCTGAGGGTCCATGGTTCAAGTCCCTGTTCGGGCGACGCGGCCTTCTCTGAAGTGACGTGTAAAGCCTTAAGTTAGGTTGAAAATAAACACACGTCCATCAAGTTTAACCTTTTAACTCTTTTTCACCTGCCTAACTGCCAGTGTGTTCCGGGAAGCTTTTCCCAAGGGACACCCCAGGAAATCAGAAACCGCAGGCATGCTTCCGAGTGCCTTTTTGCTCTTCTGGAAGTGAGGTCGGTCCCATTGGTTCCCAAAAGCGGCCCGGGAGGAAGATCTTTCTCAGTCGGAGCCCTGCTTAGCAGGGCCGATCTTCCGTATAGCGCCTTTGCCAACGTGTGGCTACATTCGTGTACCAGAGCCTACTTAAATTGGTCCCAAAAGCCAACGACGGCTCCTGACGTGTAAAGCCTTAAGTTAGGTTGAAAATAAACACAAGTCCGTCAAGTTTAACCTTTTAACTCTTTTTCACCTGCCTAACTGCCAGTGTGTTCCGGGAAGCTTTTCCCAAGGGACACCCCAGGAAATCAGAAACCGCAGGCATGCTTCCGAGTGCCTTTTTGCTCTTCTGGAAGTGAGGTCGGTCCCATTGGTTCCCAAAAGCGGCCCGGGAGGAAGATCTTTCTCAGTCGGAGCCCTGCTTAGCAGGGCCGATCTTCCGTATAGCGCCTTCGCCAACGTGTGGCTACATTCGTGTCCCAGAGCCTACTTAAATTGGTCCCAAAGGCCACCGACGGCTCCGTGGCCCCACCTGCCGAAACCCGGGATCGAACCAGGGACCTTTAGATCTTCAGTCTAACGCTCTCCCAACTGAGCTATTTCGGCACCGGGTGCGCCACCCTGTAGCAGCTGAACAATTGAAGTCCACCAAGTCACGGGCGATGGGTGCCCCACCGGCCTTCGATAGCTCAGCTGGTAGAGCGGAGGACTGTAGGTGTGATCGAGCAATCCTTAGGTCGCTGGTTCGATTCCGGCTCGAAGGACGCTTTGTTTTCCAAGAAGGAGATGAGTGGCATTTCAGGAAAGCTCTTTCTGCACCATGTGGCTGAGGACGAATGCTGAGGACACCACACCCCGTCAAGCGCTAAGCGCGATTAGACGCTTCCTTCTTTTCTGGCCCATTATCCAACCACGACACCACATGAGCCACTCACGTGCCTCCCAACAAATGGATACTATTGCAGGTTTGGGCCACCTTTCATTACGACTAACAAGAATGGTGACAACCAATGGCACCCCCCCCACACACACGCACACACACACTGTTGAGGGCACCACACTTCGAGGGTGTAGCTTCTGCCCTCTAAAAGGAGACACTATGCATCCGATTCTTTGCAGTCAGTCAATTGCAGGGACCTTTCTTGTCCCTTTGCTACCTTATGTTGGAAACATTAGCTGCATGTCTTAGAAGCAACGTAAAGGAAGAGAATCACCCAAAGGACGGCAATCAGCAGAGTGGCGCAGCGGAAGTGTGCTGGGCCCATAACCCAGAGGTCGATGGATCGAAACCATCCTCTGCTAAAACTTTTTGGCAGAAGAAGAAAAAAAAAACCCACAATGTGGGGTCTATGTCCATTGTCAAGAACGAAGAAGGGAGAGTTTTGAGTCAAATGGGTTTGCGGCCGTAGGATGCATTTCTCAAAAAAATGTGTTATTCCCCAAGGATTGCTTCCACAAATGAGGCCTCTAATTTTAGCTACTTAAGACATAAGGGAAGATGTATTTTTCCGGCGAGGCAGCCACCCCCCCTCGCCTCCGAAGGCTGACAGGACATAAACCATGTTGGGAAAAGTTATTGCCCACCCCCACCCCCATACAATGCACAGCGCAGCAAGAATACCTGCGTGTCCAGCTGTGATTAACAGAGTGGCGCAGCGGAAGCGTGCTGGGCCCATAACCCAGAGGTCGATGGATCGAAACCATCCTCTGCTAAAACTTTTTGCCAGGCAGAAGAAGAAAAAAAAAAACCACAATGTGAGGTCTATGTCCATTGTCAAGAACGAAGAAGGGAGAGTTTTGAGTCAAATGGGTTTGCGGCCATAGGATGCATTTCTCAAAAAAATGTGTTATTCCCCAAGGATTGCCTCCACAAATGAGGCCTCTAATTTTAGCTACTTAAGACATAAGGGAAGATGTATTTTTCCGGCGAGGCAGCCACCCCCCCTCGCCTCCGAAGGCTGACAGGACATAAACCATGTTGGGAAAAGTTATTGCCCACCCCCACCCCCATACAATGCACAGCGCAGCAAGAATACCTGTGCGTGCCAGCTGCGATTAGCAGAGTGGCGCAGCGGAAGCGTGCTGGGCCCATAACCCAGAGGTCGATGGATCGAAACCATTCTCTGCTAGATTTTTTTTTTTTGGGAGGGGGGCAGGCCGGGAAAAAAAAACGCCCTCGAAACTGGGTTTAAATCCTTTGTCTAGAGCAAATGAAGGAGGTTTTCAGTCAAAGGGTGGCAGGCCTCTTGATTTCTAGCGACACAGATTGTCAATGCTTTGAAAGACACCATTATGAAGTGGCAAAGGAAATGAATAGGAAGCAAGGGCAGAAATCATGTGCGCTTCTTTCGCGGTGGGGTGACCGCCATCAGAGCAGGGGTTGCAAAGAAATTCAAACAACAGCACAGCAGGCCCCATGTATTCAATTGGCAGATGGAGCTCCCAGCCAGCACTTAATCCTCCTGGTATTGCTAGAACCTTTGCTTGCAGAAGAACAGTCGCCATGTATACTTGTTCGAGTCTTGGATTGCACAGAAGCAGCAGGGAAAAAGACGTCCCTGGGTGGGCTCGAACCACCAACCTTTCGGTTAACAGCCGAACGCGCTAACCTATTGCGCCACAGAGACGACGCTTGCCACGGGCCACCAGGTGTCGCCTTAAGCGCGTGGAAACGCCAGAGTTTTCCATCTTCAGGCATTTGTCTGCTCTAAACATGGAACCATATATTAGTCACCGAGGATTGCCACTACAAATGAGGCCTCTAAAAGCCTCTTTGTATTCTTAGCGTCTTTGGATTCCAGAGAGCCGGAAGGGAGAGGACTTCTGTTGCCCCTTCGCTCCCTTGTATCGGAAACCCAAGCTGTATCTTAGAAGTAAGCTATCGACGTCTTTTTTTTTCAGATGGTAGAGCGTGCTACCTAGACATTCCCCCTCTATACTTAACGCCGCCAGTGTCCGCAAACATTATTTGAAGGGAAACATTCTGCTCCAAAATACGTGACCTTCACGCTAAAGCAGCGGCCTTAAAGACCCGCCGGTGGAGATGCTGGGAATTGAACCCAAGACCTCATACATGCAAAGCATGCGCTCTACCACTGAGCTACACCCCCACCGCCGGCGTTTGAGCCCCCGTTTTGCTTATGGCCTCAAACATGAGAACAATCTCTGCGGCTCACTCTTCAAAAGACCCGGGGAAGCCTAAGTCATTATGATCCATCTATCTGTCAGAAGCAGAAGGCAGAGGCGCTTATGAAGGCTGGCCTCCACCCTCACAACGGCTGGCATTTGCAGTCAGGATGGCCGAGCGGTCTAAGGCGCTGCGTTCAGGTCGCAGTCTCCCCTGGAGGCGTGGGTTCGAATCCCACTTCTGACACGGAACTTCTTTGCTGCCAAACACGAATCTGGACTTTCAGACCAATTGAATTCCTTACAATCAAAGAGGAAACTTGCGCTTTCCCGTCCATCGATCCAAGCGCGACTCCTTTTGCGATATTGCCGTTCCTCCAGATAACGGATACCATTGTAAATTCGGGGCGAGCCTTCGTAATTCCTGGTGCCAAAATGTGAATTTCCAAGAATGGTTAAACAAACCCTTATATCTTCCGTATAGCGCCTTCGCCAACGTGTGGCTACATTCGTGTCCCAGAGCCTACTTAAATTGGTCCCAAAAGCCACCGACGGCTCCGCGGCCCCACCTGCCGAAACCCGGGATCGAACCAGGGACCTTTAGATCTTCAGTCTAACGCTCTCCCAACTGAGCTATTTCGGCACCGGGTGCGCCACCCTGTAGCAGCTGAACAATTGAAGTCCACCAAGTCACGGGCGAATGGGTGCCCCACCGGCCTTCGATAGCTCAGCTGGTAGAGCGGAGGACTGTAGGTGTGATCGAGCAATCCTTAGGTCGCTGGTTCGATCCGGTGTGAAGGACGCTTGTTTTCCAATGCGAGCCTAAGAAGGAGATGAGTGGCATTTCAGGAAAGCTCTTTCTGCACCATGGTGGCTGGAGGACGAATGCTGAGGACACCACACCCCGTCAAGCGCTAAAGCGCGATTAGCGCTTCCTTCTTTTTCTGGCCCATTATCCAACCACGACACCAATGAGCCACTCAGTGCCTCCAACAAATGGATACTATTGCAGGTTTGGGCCACCTTTCATTACGACTAAAAAGAATGGTGGAAACACCAAGGCACCCCCCACACACACACACGCACACACACACTGTTGAGGGCACCACACTTCGAGGGTGTAGCTTCTGCCCTCTAAAAGGAGACACTATGCATCCGATTCTTTGCAGTCAGTCAATTGCAGGGACCTTTCTTGTCCCTTTGTTACCTTATGTTGGAAACATTAGCTGCATGTCTTAGAAGCAACGTAAAGGAAGAGAATCACCCAAAGGACGGCAATCAGCAGAGTGGCGCAGCGGAAGCGTGCTGGGCCCATAACCCAGAGGTCGATGGATCGAAACCATCCTCTGCTACAACTTTTTGCCAGGCAGAAGAAGAAAAAAAAAAACCACAATTGGGGGTCTATGTCCATTGTCAAGAACGAAGAAGGGAGAGTTTTGAGTCAAATGGGTTTGCGGCCGTAGGATGCATTCTCAAAAAAAATGTGTTATTCCCCAAGGATTGCCTCCCACAAATGAGACCTCTAATTTTAGCTACTTAAGAACATAAGGGAAGATGTATTTTTCCGGCGAGGCAGCCACCCCCCTCGCCTCCGAAGGCTGACAGACATAAACCATGTTGGGAAAAGTTATTGCCCACCCCCACCCCCATACAAATGCACAGCGCAGCAAGAATACCTGCGCGTGCCAGCTGCGATTAGCAGAGTGGCGCATGGAAGCGTGCTGGGCCCATAACCCAGAGGTCGATGGATCGAAACCATTCTCTGCTAGATTTTTTTTGGGGGGGGGGGCAGGCGGGGAAAAAAAAAACGCCCTCGAAACTGGGTTAAATCCTTTGTCTAGAGCAAATGAAGGAGGTTTTCAGTCAAAGGGTGGCAGGCCTCTTGATTTCTAGCGACACAGATTGTCAATGCTTTGAAAGACACCATTATGAAGTGGCAAATAGAGATGTCGCGAACTGTTCGCCGCGAACTTGTTCGGCGAACATCGGGTGTTCGCGCTCGCCGGAAGTTCGCGAACGTCCGCGACGTTCGCCCTTTTGGGTTCGCCATTGTTGGCGATTGCCCTCTCACCCCAGCCAGCAGGTACATGGCAAACCAATCAGGAAGCTCTCCCCTGGACCACTCCCCTTCCCTATAAAAACCGAAGCCCTGCAGCGTTTTTTCACTTGCCTGTGTGTGCTGAAGAGATAGTGTAGGGAGAGAGCTGCTGCCTTTAGTGATTTCAGGACAGTTGAAAGTTTGCTGGCTAGTAATCGTTTTGATACTGCTCTGTTATTGGAGGGACAGAAGTCTGCAGGGGTTTGAGGGGCATTTTAGCTTAGGGTAGCTTTGCTGGCTAGTAATCTACCTTCTACTGCAGTGCTCTGTATGTAGCTGCCCTGGGCAGCTGTCCTGCTTCTGATCTCATCTTGCTGACTGCTGCAATAACAGTAGTCCTTGTAAGGACTGCTTTTATTTTTTTTTTGTTGTTTTACTACTACTACTACTACTACTATAAGAGCCCAGTGCTATTAGTCTAGCAGTGGTTGGGGAGTGGGACTGGTGTGCTAATCTGCTGCTCCTAGTAGTTCAGCAGCACCAACTTTAATTTTTTTTTTAATATTCATTTTTTTTTTATTTTACTTTTTTTTATTTTAACTAAACCGCTGTAGTAGTGTATAAGTTGACCTTTTAGGCATTATTTGCCCTGTAGGCATTATTTGCACACTGTTTTCTTCAACCCGCCATCTAGCTGTGTGACCTTGTTCACATTCTGTCTAAATATCCATAATATTACCGTCTCCAGAAAAAAACACCGGAGTGACTTTTTTCAAGCAGCCATAATATATTTTACGTAATCCGTATCCACCGCTGTAGTAGTGTATACGTTGACCTTGTAGGCATTATTTGCACACTGTTTTCTTCAACCCGCCATCTAGCTGTGTGACCTTGTTCACATTCTGTCTAAATATCCATAATATTACCGTCTCCAGAAAAAACACCGGAGTGACTTTTTTCAAGCAGCCATAATATATTTTACGTAATCCGTATCCACCGCTGTAGTAGTGTATACGTTGACCTTGTAGGCATTATTTGCACACTGTTTTCTTCAACCCGCCATCTAGCTGTGTGACCTTGTTCACATTCTGTCTAAATATCCATAATATTACCGTCTCCAGAAAAAACACCGGAGTTGACTTTTTTCAAGCAGCATTATATATTTTACGTAATCCGTATCCACCGCTGTAGTAGTGTATACGTTGACCTTGTAGGCATTATTTGCACACTGTTTTCTTCAACCCGCCATCTAGCTGTGTGACCTTGTTCACATTCTGTCTAAATATCCATAATATTACCGTCTCCAGAAAAAACACCGGAGTGACTTTTTTCAAGCAGCCATAATATATTTTACGTAATCCGTATCCACCGCTGTAGTAGTGTATACGTTGACCTTGTAGGCATTATTTGCACACTGTTTTCTTCAACCCGCCATCTAGCTGTGTGACCTTGTTCACATTTTGTCTAAATATCATAATATTACGTCTCCAGAAAAAACACCGGAGTTACTTTTTTCAAGCAGCATCAATATATTTTACGTAATCCGTATCCACCGCTGTAGTAGTGTATACGTTGACCTTGTAGGCATTATTTGCACACTGTTTTCTTCAACCCGCCATCTAGCTGTGTGTATTATCGTTTCCAGAAAAACCAACTGAGTTTTTGTTGTTGTTGTTGTTTTTTTAAAAAATAATGCCAGGCAAAGGCAGGCCGCCACGCAGAGGCCGTGCTAGGGGCCGTGCTGCTATGCAATCCTGTGGCCCTAGCAAATTGCCCAGTTTTAAAAAGCCAATGACCCTGAACTCCCAAAATGCTGAAGAGGTAGTTGACTGGCTTACACAGCACACCCCATCCTCTACCGTTTCTAACTTTACCACAACATCCTCCTCATCCTCCACTGCTATGGCCACCCCACGTAACACTTCCTCCACCACCGGTGCCCCTTCTTCACTGGGGTCAGAGGAGTTATTTTCCCATGAGTTTCTTGAACTGAGTAATGCGCAACCATTATTGCCAGAAGAAGATGAAGGAGATGAGGACCTTACACCAGATTTAATTCTGGCAGAGAACACGATAGAGATGGACATAATGAGTGATGAGGAGGAGGTCCCCGCTGCTGCTTCCTTCTGTGATGTGTCAGAAGAAATTGATGCATCTGAGGAGAATGATGATGAGGAGATTGATGTTTTGTGGGTGCCTAGTAGAAGAGAGCAAGAGGAGGGTAGTTCAGATGGAGAGACGGAGAGTCAGAGAGGCAGTAGGAGAATAAGACTTAGAAGAAGCAGGGAGGACAGCCCGCAGGGATCAGTAGGGCAACAACATGTATCGGCACCTGTGTTCAGCCGGCCAACGCACCCGCCATTGCCGCCAATGCCGCCAACTTCTACTGTTACCGCCAGATCGCACACTTCCAAAAAGTCAGCAGTGTGGGATTTTTTTAATGTGTGTGCCTCTGACAAAAGCATTGTAATTTGCAATGAGTGCAGTCAGAAACTGAGCCTTGGTAAGCCCAACAGCCACATAGGTACAACTTCTATGCGAAGGCACATGAGCGGCAAGCACAAAGCACTTTGGGAGCAACACCTCAAAGGCAACAGGCAAACTAAAAGCCACACTCCTTCTGGTCCAGCATCTTACTGCTCTACCTCTGCTCTCCTTGACCCGTCTGAACCACCCTCCACTCCGCCTTCCACCTTGACCACCTGTTCCCATTCCCAGTCATCTGCCACCAGCCAAGTTTCTGTGAAGGCCATGTTTGAGCGTAAGAAGCCAATGTCTGACTGTCACCCCCTTGCCCGGCGTCTGACAGCTGGCTTGTCTGCACTCTTAGCCCGCCAGCTTTTACCATACCAGCTGGTGGACTCTGAGGCCTTCCGCAAATTTGTAGCAATTGGGACACCGCAGTGGAAGGTACCCAGCCGCAATTTTTTTTCTAAAAAGGGAATACCACACCTGTACCAACATGTGCAGAGCCAAGTTACCGCATCTCTGTCACTTAGTGTTGGGCCAAAGGTCCATATGACTACTGACGCATGGTCCTCCAAGCATGGTCAGGGCAGGTATGTCACCTACACTGCCCACTGGGTGAACTTGGTAATGGCTGGGAAGCAGGGAATGGGTAGCTCAACAACAACAGTGGAGTTGGTGTCACCGCCACGGATTGCACGCGGTTCTGCCACCACCTCTACTCCTCCATCGCTCTCTACCTCGTCTTCTTCTTCTTCTTACTCTGCTGCTGGGTCCTCCTTCTCCTCCTCCACACCTGTGCACCCCCAGCTCCCCCTAGGCTATTCGACGTGCCAGGTACGCCGTTGTCACGCTGTCTTGGGATGACGTGCCTGGAAAGCAAAAACCATACCGGATCTGTACTCCTGTCATCTCTGCAGTCACAGGCCGATCGGTGGCTGACCCCACACCAACTGCAGATCGGAAAAGTGGTGTGTGACAATGGAAGCAATCTGTTGGCAGCGTTGAGACTAGGCAATTTAACACATGTGCCCTGCATGGCACATGTGTTAAATTTAATAGTCCAACGTTTTGTCTCCAAGTACCCAGGATTCCAGGACGTTCTCACCCAGTCCAGAAAGGTGTCGGCCCATTTCAGACGTTCCTACACAGCCATGGCACGCCTTGCTGACATTCAGCAGCGCTACAACATGCCAGTCAGGCGTTTGATTTCTGACAGCCAGACTCGCTGGAATTCAACGCTCCTTATGTTGGAACGTCTGCTGCAACAACAAAGGGCCGTCAACGAGTACCTTTTTGAACTGGGTGGTAGGACTGGATCTGCACAGCTGGGGATTTTTTTCCCCCGTTACTGGGTGCTTATGCGCGATGCCTGCAGGCTCATGCGACCTTTTGAAGAGGTGACAAATATGGTCAGTCGCACCGAAGGCACCATCAGCGACCTAATACCCTTCGCTTTATTCCTGGAGCGTGCCGTGCGACGAGTGACAGATGAGGCTGTAGACCAGCGTGACGAGGAGCTGGAAGCGCACGATTTCTGGTCGGAATCACCAGAACGAACCCAGGCACCTGCTGCAACGCAGGGAGAGGTGCCAGAAGTGGAGTCAGAGGAGGAAGGTGGCTTTGTGGAGGAGGAGGAGGAGGACCAACAGGAGCAGGCTTCCCAGGGGGCTAGTGGTGACCTTTTGGGGACCCCTGGTCTTGTACGTGGCTGGGGGAGGAGACCGTGGATGATGCAGTCCTTGATAATGAGGAAGCGGAGATGGATAGCTCTGCATCCAACCTTGTGAGAATGGGGTCTTTCATGCTGTCATGCCTGTTGAAGGACCCCCGTATCAAGAGGCTTAAGGAGAAGGACCTGTACTGGGTCGCAACGCTACTAGACCCTCGGTACAAGCATAAAGTGTCAGAAATGTTACCAACATACCACAAGTCCGAAAAGATGCGGCATTTACAAACCAGCCTGCAAAACATGTTGTACAATGCTTTTAAGGGTGATGTCACTTCAGGAACTCATCAACATTCCAGGGGCAGAGGTGCCAGTAATCCTGCCACGAGCACACCTGCAAGGACAAAGCCCTTTGGCCAGTCTGTAACGTCAGACATGCAAATGTTTTTCTGTCCAAGGCAGCGCCACAACCCTTCTGGATCCACCCTCAAAGAACGCCTCGACCGGCAGGTAGCGGACTACCTGGCATTAACTGCAGATATCGACACTCTGAGGAGCGATGAACCCCTGGACTACTGGGTGCGCAGGCTTGATCTGTGGCCAGAGCTGTCACAATTTGCCATGAACCTCTTGTCTTGCCCAGCCTCAAGTGTGCTCTCAGAAAGGACCTTCAGTGCAGCAGGAGGGATTGTAACTGAGAAGAGAACTCGCCTAGGTCACAAAAGTGTCGATTACCTGACCTTTATTAAAATGAATGAGGGTGGATCTCGGAGGGTTACTGCCGCCGGAAGACTTGTTCTGACTTCTATGCAGCTGTCCTTCTCTTCAAGCCTCATGACTCCACACACAGCTGTCCTTTAGCGTCCTCCTCCTCCCTCCGCCACCGTTACAAACTAGGGTGCAAACCCTACTGGTTTAATTTTTTCTGGCCTCTGTGCTTCAGTGGCTGCAACCAAAAAAACTGGGCAAACAATGTCTACAAGGTCAACGTATGGCAAAAAATGACTATTTTCAGCATTTATATGGCATATTTTTCTGGCAACTGTGCTTCAGTGGCTGCGTCCAAAAAAATGCATATTTTCTGCATTATAGCAAATTTCTCTCTTGCCTCTGTCTTCATGCTGCAACCCAAATACTCCACACAACTGTCTTTAGGTCACTCCTCCTCCGCAACAAAATGAACTATTTTAATTTTTTCTGGCTTTTTCTGGCAACTGTGCTTCAGTGCTCGTCAACCAAAAAAATGATATTTTCAGCATTTATATGGCATATTTTTTCTGGCCCTGTGCTTCAGTGGCTGCAACCAAAAAAATGCATATTTTCGCATTTATATGGCATAATTTTTCTGGCCTCTGTGCTTCAGTGGCTGCAACCAAAAAAATGCATATTTTCAGCATTTATATGGCATAATTTTTCTGGCCTCTGTGCTTCAGTGGCTGCAACCAAAAAAATTATATTTCAGCATTTATATGGCATAATTTTTCTGGCAACTGTGCTTCAGTGGCTGCGAACCAAAAAAATGACTATTTTCAGCATTTATATGGCATAATTTTTTCTGGCTCTGTGCTTCAGTGGCTGCGACCAAAAAAACTGGCAAAATGCTACAAGTCAAGACGTGACTTGTATGATTGGCCAGTTATTTTTGCCGCAGCCACTAAGCACAAGCAGAAAATTGCCTATACATGCTGAAAAGTCATTTGCAACGTTGACCAACGATATGGCAAAATACTATTTTCAGCATTTATATGGCATATTTTCTGGCTCTGTGCTTCAGTGGCTGCAACAAAACAAATGCAATTTTAGGCATTTATATGCCATATTTTTCTGGCTCGTGCTCATGCTGCACAAAAAATGACTATTTTCAGCATTTATATGCATATTTTCTGCCTTGTCAGTGGCTGCGCCAAAAAATAGTACGTGCATTTTTGGCCATATTGGACTCAACGTATATGGGCAAAAAATACTATTTCAGCATTATATGGCATAATATTTTTTTGCAACTGTGCTTCAGTGGCTGGACCAAAAAAATGCAATATTTCAATGCATTTATATGCATATTGTCTGCAACTGTGCTTCAGTGCTGCAACACAAAAGAATGTGACTATTTTCAGCATTTATATGGCATATTTTTCTGGCAACTGTGCTTCAGTGGCTGCAACCAAAAAAACTGGGCAAACAATGTCTACAAGGTCAACGTATGGCGAAAAATTACTATTTTCAGCATTTATATGGCATATTTTTCTGGCAACTGTGCTTCAGTGGCTGCGTCCAAAAAAACTGGGCAAACAATGCCTACAAGGTCAACGTATGGCAGTTGTTTAAAGAGAACAGTAGATTACTAGCCAGCAAAGCTACCTAAGCTAAAATGTCCCTCAAATCCCTGCAGACTTCTGTCCCTCCAATACAGAGCAGTATCAAGCAGATTACTAGCCAGCAAACTTACTATCATCTGTCCCTGAAATCACTAACAGCTCTCCCCCTACACTATCTCTTCCAAGCACACACAGGCAGATTTTTCAGATACATTTTTGCCCTTGATCCCCCTCTGGCATGCCACTGTCCAGGTCGTTGCACCCTTTAAACAACTTTAAAATCATTTTTCTGGCCAGAAATGTTCTTTTCTAGATGTTAAAGTTCGCCTTCCCATTGAAGTCTATGGGGTTCGCGAACGGTTCGCGAACCGCTCGCGTTTTTGCGCAAGTTCGCGAATATGTTCGCGAACTTTTTTTCCGACGTTCGCTACATCCCTAGTGGCAAAGGAAATGAATAGGAAGCAAGGGCAGAAATTCATGTGCGCTTCTTTCGCGGTGGGGTGACCACCATCAGAGCAGGGGTTGCAAAGAAATTCAAACAACAGCACAGCAGGCCCTATGTATTCAATTGGCAGATGGAGCTCCCAGCCAGCACTTAATCCTCCTGGTATTGCTAGAACCTTTGCTTGCAGAAGAGCAGTCGCCATGTTATACTTGTTCGAGTCTTATATTGCACAGAAGCAGCAGGGAAAAAGACGTCCCTGGGTGGGCTCGAAACCACCAACCTTTCGGTAACAGCCGAACGCGCTAACCGATTGCGCCACAGAGACAACGCTTGCCACCGGCCACCAGGTGTCGCATTAACCGCGTGGAAACGCCAGAGTTTTCCATCTTCAGGCATTTGTTGGTCTAAACATGGAACCATATATTAGTCACCGAGGATTGCCACTACAAATGAGGCCTCTAAAAGCCTCTTTGTATTCTTAGCGTCTTTGGATTCCAGAGAGCCGGAAGGAAGGAGGACTTCTGGTGCCCTTCGCTCCCTTGTATCGGAAACCCAAGCTGTATGTTAGAAGTAAGCTATCGACGTCTTGTTTTTTTCAGATGGTAGAGCGTGCTACCTAGACATTCCCCCTCTATACTTAACTCCGCCAGTGTCCGCAAACATTATTTGAAGGGAAACATTCTGCTCCAAAATACGTGACCTGCACGTTAAAGCAGCGGCCTTAAAGACCCGCCGGTGGAGATGCTGGGGATTGAACCCAAGACCTCATACATGCAAAGCATGTGCTCTACCACTGAGCTACACCCCCACCGCCGGTGTTTGAGCCCCGTTTTGCTTATGGCCTCAAACATGAGAACAATCTCTGCGGCAAAACTCTTCAAAAGAGCCGGGGAAGCCTAAGTCATTATGATCCATCTATCTGTCAGAAGCAGACGGCAGAGGCGCTTATGAAGGCTGGCCTCCACCCTCACAACGGCTGGCTTTCGCAGTCAGGATGGCCGAGCGGTCTAAGGCGCTGCGTTCAGGTCGCAGTCTCCCCTGGAGGCGTGGGTTCGAATCCCACTTCTGACACAGAACTTCTTTGCTGCCAAACACAAATCTGGACTTTCAGACCAATTGAATTCCTTACAATAAAAGAGGAGACTTGCGCTTTCCCGTCCATCGATCCAAGTGCGACTCCTTTTGCGATATTGCCGTTCCTCCCAGATAACGGATACCGTTGTAAATTCGGGCGAGCCTTCGTAATTCCTGGTGCCCAAATGTGAATTTCCAAGAAATGGTTAAAACAAACCCTTACCCCCCCCTCTACCGCATGCTTCCTGTGGCCTAACGGAAAGGCCATTAAAAGCGGCGGAGGAACGAGCGACGCAGTTCCCGGATAGCTCAGTCGGTTAGAGCATCAGACTTTTAATCTGAGGGTCCAGGGTTCAAGTCCCTGTTCGGGCGACGCGGCCTTCTCTGAAGTGACGTGTAAAGCCTTAAGTTAGGTTGAAAATAAACACACGTCCGTCAAGTTTAACCTTTAACACTTTTCACCCTGCCTAACTGCCAGTGTGTTCCGGGAAGCTTTTCCCAAGGGACACCCCAGGAAATCAGAAACCGAGGCATGCTTCCGAGTGCCTTTTTGCTCTTCTGGAAGTTGAAGGGTTAACATGCCTACGTGCCGACCCTTGTAGGCCTCTGTGCTTGTTTTTCTGTACGACGCTGTACTGTCTCTTTCTTCTTAGACAACCTTGCATAAGTATCATCATGTACTAAAAACAATATTATCAGCTTGCCTCAGACAAAATATCTTAGCTAACGCGAATGCACATATTTGTCTCTCTTCTCCATCCTGAAGGAATATACCTATTACAGACATATACTTTGCTAATAACTATGCTGATACGTCACTATATTGGCAGGGGACGCTTCTATAATGAGGCCGCCTGAGAATCTCGCCTCAGGCGGCAAAATGTCGGTTAGTTGAAGGGGCGGCATTTGGACTGCTGTGCTGGCTGGCCTGGCGTGCTGTGAAGTTAGAAAAAATTTAAATGTGCGCTGCGTGTAATGCGCCTGCACCGGCGACTTTCACCTGTCATGTCAGTTGACAGTTGTTCCATCCCCTCTTCTACTGCTGCTGACGGGCGGCTGCCTCAGTGCCGCCCTTAACTCCTCCTATGATGTGCCTGTGCGGAGTGCGGAGACGGAGTCAGGCCAGTGCGCATGCGTCACGTGACGTTGTTACGTGCTGGCGCTGCCGCTCCGCTGCCTGCTCCCTGTCCCTGCTCACGTGACGCCGGTGACGTCACTATCTCCAGGGTCGCTGGCTGGGTCGCTGGCTTTTGGGAGTTTCGACTGCAGGCTGCAGCAGTGCCTGGATTTGTTTTTGGACTAGTGCCTGGGGCGGCTGGCTGGCTGTTGCTGCATCTGTCTAGGGCCTGAGTTTGTTCACAAGAAGTACCAGGTACTGTACTGACTGTACTTACAGAAAAGTTAATAACAAATATTTGTAATAAATAATAGTTGTACTACCCCTGTCTGTTCCACTCCCACTGTGTGTGTGTCATAAAAAAGTCAAGGCTTAAGTTAAAAAAAAAGTATAGAAAAGTTAAAAAATAAAAAAAAAATTAGATTTAAAAAAAAAAAAAAAAGATGTATGTTCCCTGGTTAATACATAAAGACGAAATTCAACGTTTTTGTGGAAATTAAGGGGGGAAATTTACTAAAAGGCAAAGTGGCTAACGCTAGTGAAAATTCGCCAGCATAATGTAATTTTTGCACTTTGCCTATTTAACGGGTGCTGGCGTAAATTCGCCAGGTGAAGTTGCGCTCTGAAAAAGTGACGTAACTACGCTAATTTGCAGATTTACTGAACGTTACCTCTTGAGCCAGACTTGACTTCGCCAGCTCAGACCAGGCGACGTTTACATTTTTTGGGGGTACCCTCCTTCCCTCCTACATTTCCCTAACATGGCACAGGGGCGTGGCACAGGGGCGTGGCACAGGGGGCGCATTGCCATACTTTCGCCTCAGGCAGCAGAAAGGCCAGAATCACCCCTGTATATTGGACGTCTTTACTTATAACCTATATAAGCCTATGTTTGACCTTCAATAAACGGAACTTGTTATTCTGACCCACTCGTTGGTGTTTCTTTGTGCAAGTTTCCCGGATCCGGAATACGAGCATTGTTGGACAGCTAGAATCCAAAGTTCCAGTGGCAGTCGGTTCGTTGTCCCCTTCAGTCTGGTGTCAGAAGCTGTAAATAGCAAGCGGCACGGACAGTAAGAGAACATCTGTCTTATAGACGATATTTTTCTTACCATCTTAATGCTGTATTCTTAAGCTTAAAGGGGAGACAAAAGAAATCCCTGACGAGGATTTCAAAAAAAAAAACAAGGAAATCCCTGACGGGGGATTCCAAAGGAGTTTTAGGTAAACTCCCGGTTTCACAAGTTTTAGGATCCCGGTTCATATATTATTACTCCTGGAACGGATTTCTGCTGTAACGTCACTGCCTTGTATTCAACTGCATGTTGTCTGTGTCTGTGTTTTACTGTTTGTATGTTATGACAATGTTTAAAGGTTAAGGCATATTTTTTGTTGTGTATAATACATGTAGAACGATCGCTATATTTAAGGAATACCTCTGTGAGTTGACAAGGTTTTGTTGGGACCCTCGATCCCAAGACAGCTCGTAAATTGTTTTGATTTATTGCGATCGCTTTACTCTATTTCTTTTTGACGTCTTGCTTGTGCCCAGTAGTAGATGTTTCAATATCCACTACTGCTTGTTTTGCGGTCTATTTCTAATTTAACTAGTTTCCAATTCACCTTTTTCCTCAAAGAAATGTGACTTTTCAGTATATTGTGGATACTCATTCATCCCATATTTGGAACCAACCTGATAATAGTAATAATATCTCGATACCTTTAAGTCACACCCTTGTGATCACTAATCATACTCCGATTATTAATCGTACTTGGTTTATTATAGCGGTGACTTGTCTTAATCAAACTATTGTCGAGCATCCTAAACACCATAATTATTCTATTATACCTAGACCTCCCACTTGTGTTAACACTACTATTATCAAAAAGGCTATACATGTTATTCTTAATATCTCTACTCCACCTGTTACCTTTTGTCATGCAATTTCACGCAAGCGGCGCGCATGGTATGACACCCTTTTAGGTGGCACAGGCACAGCTATGGGAGTCCTTAATGGAGTAGACATGGAAATTTTACGTAATAAGCTTTCAACCACTGCCTCTCACCTTAAAACAGCCTTCCATGTTACTGCCCAATGGGCCCCTACTGTTGTAAATTCACAAATTACTCAGCTAACACTAGATAAACAAATGCTTACATATTTAGGTAATCTTACCTATGCTATCACTAATTTACATTAGGGTCCTCTGATTGGTCTATGTGTGCTATTCGCTACTTATGGATGTCACAACAGAGATTAGAACTAGAGAACATGCTTCTTATTCCTAAATTCACAAAGCTTTCTAAGTTACTTTCATGGGGATCCTCTGATTGGATAGATTACTCCCCTACTAATTCTTATTGTATTGAACATATTAATTCATCTGTGTCTTATTTCACCTGTCAAACCTCTTTCACTTGGTATAAGGTTCTTCCAGATGATGTCTCTTTAGCATGTAAATTTACGGTTCTTCCTTTTCCTCATTATAATGGCTTAGTTCAAAACCTTACATGGTGGACTCCTACATTTATCGGTGACTATGTCTTACCTCACAGTAATACTACCTTCTCTTTATCACATTGTTCTTCAACTAATTTTGGGTTTGTCTGTCGTCATTCCAGTCCTGTTTATGAACCTTGCTTACTGCACAGAGATTTAAATATTTGCAATTGGCATATATATCCCTAGTGATTACAGTATTATGATTGAAATAGCACCTCAATATGTATGTTTTGCTACTAATCTCCCGACAGGCATTCCTTATGTTGATGATTCCTTACCTTTTGCTGGTTGTCTTTCTAATTTAACTATTCTTCAATGGGGTAATTTATCTTATTATTTCTCTCCTATACCATCTATTATCATTCTATGCAGTACAACATCAAACATCTACCTTTATCTGCCTATCAGTTACCTACTACAGTTGTTCGCTCTCTCCTTCAAACAAACACTGAAACTATTGCTACTTTTCGTAAACATTTACACCAATTACATGATACTGCTGTGAAGACCGTTGCTACTAAAAGTGAAATTATTTCTTTAGGTTCACAACTTCAACAAGATCTACAGCATCATTGGTATGATGTCTTCACTGGTTGGTCACCTACTGGTTCTGCTATCATGCATTCTATTTTTTATCCTCTTGTTATTGTTACTATCATTCTTGTTCTTCTTGTTATTTTCAATTTATATCTTTCCTGTTCTTTTAGGAAGCGTATCCGATCTATGATACGTACTTCAGAAAACTCTCAGTTAAAGAAAATACATTCTCATATGTCTTTTTCACATTAGATGATCATGTTATGATCAAAGAGGGGGTTGAAGGGTTAACATGCCTACGTGCCGACCCTTGTAGGCCTCTGTGCTTGTTTTTCTGTACGACGCTGTACTGTCTCTTTCTTCTTAGACAACCTTGCATAAGTATCATCATGTACTAAAAACAATATTATCAGCTTGCCTCAGACAAAATATCTTAGCTAACGCGAATGCACATATTTGTCTCTCTTCTCCATCCTGAAGGATATACCTATTACAGACATATACTTTGCTAATAACTATGCTGATACGTCACTATATTGGGACGTCTTTACTTATAACCTATATAAGCCTATGTTTGACCTTCAATAAACGGAACTTGTTATTCTGACCCACTCGTTGGTGTTTCTTTGTGCAAGTTTCCCGGATCCGGAATACGAGGCATTGTTGGACAGCTAGAATCCAAAGTTCCAGTGGCAGTCGGTTCGTTGTCCCCTTCAGAAGTGAGGTCGGTCCCATTGGTTCCCAAAAGCGGCCCGGGAGGAAGATCTTTCTCAGTCGGAGCCCTGCTTAGCAGGGCCGATCTTCCGTATAGCGCCTTTGCCAACGTGTGGCTACATTCGTGTCCCAGAGCCTACTTAAATTGGTCCCAAAAGCCACCGACGGCTCCGCGGCCCCACCTGCCGAAACCCGGGATCGAACCAGGGACCTTTAGATCTTCAGTCTAACGCTCTCCCAAATGAGCTATTTCGGCATCTGGTTCGGCACCGGGTGCGCCACCCTGTAGCAGCTGAACAATTGAAGTCCACCAAGTCACGGGCGATGGGTGCCCCACCGGCCTTCGATAGCTCAGCTGGTAGAGCGGAGGACTGTAGGTGTGATCGAGCAATCCTTAGGTCGCTGGTTCGATTCCGGCTCGAAGGACGCTTTGTTTTTCCAATGCGAGCCTAAGAAGGAGATGAGTGGCATTTCAGGAAAGCTCTTTCTGCACCATGTGGCTGAGGACGAATGCTGAGGACACCACACCCCGTCAAGCGCTAAGCGCGATTAGACGCTTCCTTCTTTTCTGGTCCATTATCCAACCACGACACCACATGAGCCACTCACGTGCCTCCCAACAAATGGATACTATTGCAGGTTTGGGCCACCTTTCATTACGACTAACAAGAATGGTGACAACCAATGGCACCCCCCCCACACACACACGCACACACACACTGTTGAGGGCACCACACTTCGAGGGTGTAGCTTCTGCCCTCTAAAAGGAGACACTATGCATCCGATTCTTTGCAGTCAGTCAATTGCAGGGACCTTTCTTGTCCCTTTGCTACCTTATGTTGGAAACATTAGCTGCATGTCTTAGAAGCAACGTAAAGGAAGAGAATCACACAAAGGACGGCAATCAGCAGAGTGGCGCAGCGGAAGCGTGCTGGGCCCATAACCCAGAGGTCGATGGATCGAAACCATCCTCTGCTAAAACTTTTTGCCAGGCAGAAGAAGAAAAAAAAAACACAATGTGGGGTCTATGTCCATTGTCAAGAACGAAGAAGGGAGAGTTTTGAGTCAAATGGGTTTGCGGCCGTAGGATGCATTTCTCAAAAAAATGTGTTATTCCCCAAGGATTGCCTCCACAAATGAGGCCTCTAATTTTAGCTACTTAAGACATAAGGGAAGATGTATTTTTCCGGCGAGGCAGCCACCCCCCCTCGCCTCCGAAGGCTGACAGGACATAAACCATGTTGGGAAAAGTTATTGCCCACCCCCCACCCCCATACAATGCACAGCGCAGCCAGAATACCTGCGCGTGCCAGCTGTGATTAGCAGAGTGGCGCAGCGGAAGCGTGCTGGGCCCATAACCCAGAGGTCGATGGATCGAAACCATTCTCTGCTATATTTTTTTTGGGGGGGGGGCAGGCGGGGAAAAACAAAACGCCCACGAAACTGGGTTTAAATCTAGTGATGGGCGAATCTGTCGCGTTTCGCTTCGCCGAATAATTCGCGAATTTTCAGCGAAATTCGCGAAACGGCGAAAAATTCGCGAAACGAGTCGCGCGGCCCGATTTTGTCGCGCGTCAAAATATTTTGTCGCGGACGCAAGTAAGTGTTTTAACGCGCGACGTTATTTTTGACGCGCAGTGCAATTTGATGAAGCCCATCTTCTATGGGTGTTTTGTTTGTATAACCTTTTTTCATCTTTGGGCCTACAAATAAAAATTTTCCCCTTAGTTTCAAGCTTTGTAGTCTGTGATGATAAATGCTTTGTGTCTGAATGTGCTGAATTGGATTGGACTCCATGGGAAGACCAATACACATGCGTGTTTCACTTAGTATACTGCTACACACATGCCCTGCATTGTTAGAGGACTCCTATCTTGAAAAAATGGCTCCCATTTTGCAAGTTTCTTAAACTTTTAACGTTTGTGGATTTTTTCACATTACCTCTGGTCAACTGGTAATGGTATCTACTACTACTCTATATCTCCGTTTAACCAAAAAGTACCATCTGTACTTCATATATCTAATAGTAGATTACTAACACAAGTACAACTAATAAATCTGAACAGATAGTATCTGGATGCTTTGTATCTCAGATAAAAATGAATAAACCATATGTTTATGTGAATGAACCTTATATTTACATCATGTTATTGTAATGATTCTGAAATACTATGTAATGTAATTTTAATGACTACGAATAAGAATAGTCATCGTTGTGTTATTAGAATCCAAACAATTCCAAGTATCATGTGAGTATTAGTTTAGTCAAATGAAAAATGAACTCAAAATATAGAGATATAAAAAATTTTTTTAATTTACAACATAGCACAACGGTGCTGCAAGATTAAATAAATAAATTAAAGTGGAGGAGGAGGAGGAGGAGGAACTACCCTCTGCCCGGACTCAACCATGTCCCTGAGCTCTCCCAGCTCCTGCCGCATGGCATTAACTTGGTGGACCAGGGTGACCAGGAGCTCAGTCTGGTCGTAGTAGGCATGCTCTGTCTGAGTGCCTACACTGAGCCCCTGGTCGTCCGCTGGTCGTGCCGCCTGGTGAGGTGGTGGTGCCGCCTGGTGAGGTGGTGGTGCCGCCTGGACAGGTGGCAGTGCTGCCTGGTCAGGTGGTGGAGGCAGTGCTGCCTCATCAGGTGGAGGCGGTGCTGCCTCATCAGGTGGAGGCGGTGCTGCCTGGTCAGGTGGTGGTGGTGGTGGTGGTGGGACATTATCCCCATCATCATCAGGATCATCTTGGATCCATTCAGCTGGCAATGAATAAATTTCAGTTTGAGTAACGCAGCAATTGCATTTGTACAGTATAAATTATACAGGATAAGGTGTCATGTTGTAACTACAGGAAAATTAACTTTATTGTAGTTAAGAAGGGAAACCTATTTTTTCCGTTTAAATAAATCTACCTTTATGTGAAGTAAAATTCTTATTAGCCTTGTCACAGGCCTAAACAAATACACATTTGCTCCAAAATACCAAAATAAATAGGAATCAAGTGCAGGGCAAGATTTACATAGTAGGCACCCCTAGGCCCACTGCCATTCGTCGCCCCTGTCCCCTCCCCTTTATTCGGGCAAATTTTTATCATCTGGACAGGAGCAATGGGGATTGCTGCATGGGAAACTATTGTATCTCCTGTGCATCCCCAGTTTTTCTGAACCAATATGGGTGTGGTTGGGCAGCATGCCGCCACCCTAAAATCTTCCAGCCCTAGGCCCGGGCCTTGGTGACCTTTCCACAGATCCGAGCCTGATCAAGTGGCTTTATTGTAGTTAAGAAGGGAAACCTATTTTTTCCGTTTAAATAAATCTACCTTTATGTGAAGTAAAATTCTTATTAGCCTTGTCACAGGCCTAAACAAATACACATTTGCTCCAAAATACCAAAATAAATGGGAATCAAGTGGCTTTATTGTAGTTAAGAAGGGAAACTCATGTATTGCATTTAAATAAATCTATTATAATCTGTTTAAATAATCTCCATTTGACAGCTCATTTACTTGTTATTTAACTTGTCTGCAATTATGTCAGTCAGTCAAAGTCAACTGTTCCAATCCTAATTACAGTATTCACTTAAATACATTTTTGCTGTAAAATAGCAAATCATTATAAGATGTTTTCTTTTTAAATAACTCTACCTTCCACCTCCACGCGCAGCTCATCTACAAATGCGCTGTGGCGTCTTTTGAGATCGCTCCAGATCCTCTGGAGCTCCCGCAAACATAAGCGCAGGCGGTACTCCCTCCGCAGCCTGCGCCTCAGCCGTTCCATTATGCTCCTTCGGAGCGCCTGGATTCCTCTCACTCCAGGAGGGATATTGTCGTATCCCTCCTGGTGCAGGTACCTGACGAAGTACCTTAGCTGGTCCCTGTTCATCATGCCAGGTCCTGCCATTTTCAAACTGCACTCCTACCAATGTAAGCACGGGCGGGGCTATTTATAGTGGTGACGCCCATTTTTGACGCGCGTCACATGACGCGTGCGCGCGCACGACGCGCGTCACATGACGCGTGCGCGCGCACGACGCGCGTCACATGACGCGCGCGCGCATGCGCAAACACAGTTTTGATATGGCGCGCGGCGACGAACCTCGTCGCCCCGGCGACGAACCTCGTCGCGACGGCGACGAAATTGATAAATTGACTACACTCAATACATTGATTTTTTAAAATAAATTATGATATTAAGTCACACTATATTTGGCAATTAGGCACTATTAGAAGTAACATTATTCCCCCAGCAATCATACATTGATTTTAATAAGAGAATGGAATATGAATAGGAGAGGCCTAAATGTAAAAAAGTAGCAATGACTAACAATACATTTGTAGCCTGACATATTATTTGCTTTTTAGTTGGGGTCAACTCATTGACCCACATTTAAAAGCTGCAAAGAGTCTGAACTTAGAAGAAAAAGGCAAATAAGTAAAACCAAATTAAAAGTTGCTTAGAATTTGCCATACTATTGCATACTAAAAGTTACCTTAAAGGTGAACCACCCCTTTAAGGGCTTTGCACTGGATCTATGAATACGTTGTGTAAAGTGTTTGGAAACAAAGGATGGCGTTTGTTCTCTTTGAAGGTTATGGACAGCAAACTGGGACAAGACTGCTTGTGAAGTTGAAAGTTGCAAAATAACAGATGCAGCTGAAAGTGGGATGTAAGATGGACATCATCTAGGAATGAAATTCCTCTTTCCATTAAGCAAACTGTGTTGTCTCGTTTATTTAACTCAAGGACAAAAGCATTCATAGAGGACAAATTCAATCTAAATTATTACTTACAGCATGAATTTAAGTAGAGTTTATGGCTATGTTTGCGTCACCCAGGGTTGCCAGGTTGGTTGGTTTCCAGTCAAATTTACTGGGCTGATGTTTGAGGCCTGTTTGGGCCTCTGTGTAATTTGAATGCAAGGGCCTATTTTGACTCCCAGACCAGACATGGCTTTGGGACTACCATTAAAACATTTCCCTTACTTTTGTACACAGTGATGAATGTATATATGCCATGTTTTGCTTTGGAATCAATGGGAAGAGCAATTCGCACCTATGTTCCACTCAGTTACTGCTACACACACATGCCCTCCCTGTATACATTTTTTAGAGCACTCCTATCATTTCAAAAGAAAGAATAATGACTGAGGCAAAGGACTTTTGGCCGCAGTCGTTTCAGGGGTAATAATAGTGTGAATACATTTGACAACCAAGCAGCAAGCATTGTTGTAATCAATTGTATTAGAGCCAGAAGAATTAAATGAGGCAGGCCTCAACCCCCAGAAGAAATTAGCCAACAATGTGGCAGTATTCGAAGAAACATTTTTAGAAGCCATGATAGGCCTCAACCCCCAGAAGAAATTAGCCAACTTAGCGGCAAAATTACAAGCAACCTATTTAGAAACCATGTTAGGCCTCAACCCCCAGAAGAAATTAGCCAACAATGTGGCAGTATTCGAAGAAACATTTTTAGAAGCCATGATAGGCCTCAACTACAAAACAAAATTGCCGACAATGCAGCAGTAGTGTCAGCAACAGCAGTAGGAGCCTTGATAGACACCCACCAGAGTTTTGCCAAATAATGAGGCATTAGTAGCATCAGCAGCGGCAGTCATGTTTGTAACTTTTAATCAACTCTATATTAGAGCCAGAAGAATTAAATGAGGCAGGCCCCAAACAGAAGACGTTTGCCAAATAATGAGGCATTAGTAGCAACAGCAGCAGCAACAACAGTCATGCTGTAACTTTTAATAAACTCTATATTAGAGCCAGAAGAATTAAATGAGGCAGGCCCCAAACAGAAGACGTTTGCCAAATAATGAGGCATTAGTAGCAACAGCAGCGGCAACAACAGTCATGTTGTAACTTTCAATCAACTCTATATTAGAGCCAGAAGAATTAAATGAGGCAGGCCCCAAACAGAAGACGTTTGCCAAATAATGAGGCATTAGTAGCAACAGCAGCGGCAACAACAGTCATGTTGTAAATTTCAATCAACTCTATATTAGAGCCAGAAGAATTAAATGAGGCAGGCCCCAAACAGAAGACGTTTGCCAAATAATGAGGCATTAGTAGCAACAGCAGCGGCAACAACAGTCATGTTGTAACTTTCAATCAACTCTATATTAGAGCCAGAAGAATTAAATGAGGCAGGCCCCAAACAGAAGACGTTTGCCAAATAATGAGGCATTAGTAGCAACAGCAGCGGCAACAACAGTCATGTTGTAACTTTCAATCAACTCTATATTAGAGCCAGAAGAATTAAATGAGGCAGGCCCCAAACAGAAGACGTTTGCCAAATAATGAGGCATTAGTAGCAACAGCAGCGGCAACAACAGTCATGTTGTAAATTTCAATCAACTCTATATTAGAGCCAGAAGAATTAAATGAGGCAGGCCCCAAACAGAAGACGTTTGCCAAATAATGAGGCATTAGTAGCAACAGCAGCAGCAACAACAGTCATGCTGTAACTTTTAATCAACTCTATATTAGAGCCAGAAGAATTAAATGAGGCAGGCCCCAAACAGAAGACGTTTGCCAAATAATGAGGCATTAGTAGCAACAGCAGCGGCAACAACAGTCATGTTGTAAATTTCAATCAACTCTATATTAGAGCCAAAAGAATTAAATGAGGCAGGCCTCAAACAGAGAAGACTTTTGCCAAATAACGAGGCATTAGCAGCAACAGCAGCGTCAGCAACAGTCATGTTGCGACTTTTAATCAACTCTATATTAGAGCCAGAAGAATTAAATGAGGCAGGCCCCAAACAGAGAAGACTTTTGCCAAATAACGAGGCATTAATAGCAACAGCAGTGGCAGCAACAGTCATTTTGTAACTTGTAACTTTTAATCAACTCAATATTAGAGCCAGAAGAATTAAATGAGGCAGGCCCCAAACAGAAGACATTAGCCGCAAAATTGTAAGAAAAATATTTAGAAGCCATGTTAGGCCTCAACTAGAAGAAATTAGCCAACAATGTGGCAGTATTCGAAGAAACATTTTTAGAAGCCATGTTAGGCCTCAACCAGAAGAAATTAGCCAACTTAGCGGCAAAATTATAAGCAACATATTTAGAAGCCATGTTAGGCCTCAACCAGAAGAAATTAGCCAACATTGTGGCAGTATTTGAGAAAACATTTTTAGAAGCCATGTTAGGCCTCAACCAGAAGAAATTAGCCAACTTAGCGGCAAAATTATAAGCAACATATTTAGAAGCCATGTTAGGCCTCAACCAGAAGAAATTAGCCAACAATGTGGCAGTATTCGAAGAAACATATTTAGAGGCCATGTTAGGCCTCAACTACTAAAAAAATTTGCCGACAATGCAGCAGTAGTATCTACGATAGCAGTAGGAGCTTTGATAGGCCCCCACCATAAAAAATTGCCGACAAGGCAGCACAGCAGCAGTACTACTAGGGCTAGTAGCAGGCTACAGCAGCAGCAGCAGCAGCAGCAAGGGCAGCAGGTGCAGACAGATGGGGAATGGGCAATACTACTGAGGAGGAGAGTATGGGCAGCAATGGAGAGAGGAGGATAAATCTGTGGAGGAGAAGGAGGAGAGGAGGCTAGTCTCTGCTGTCTGCAATGGGCACTTGGATATCCCCGCTTATCCATGCCTCATTCATTTTAATGAATGTCAGCTTATCCACGCTGCCAGTGGATAGCCGTGTCCGCTTCTCAGTGACCACCCCACCTGCGGCACTGAAGACACGCTCTGACAGGACACTGGCAGGGGGGCAAGCCAGCATCTCCAGAGCGTACTGTGCCAGTTCTGGCCACTGGTCGAGCCTCGAGACCCAATAATGCATGGGGTCATCGTCAGGGCGAATGGCATCCTGCACGCTGACTGACCCCATGTAGTCAGCCACCATATGCTCCACCCGCTGCTGGTGGTGGCTTTGGGTGCTGACTGGGCCTGCTGCTGGCCGTTGAGGCTCGAAAAAGCTCTTCCACACACCCATGAGATCTCCGCCCTTGCTGCTGCTGCTGCTGCTGCTAGGCCCCCGTCTCTGCTGGGTGTGTGGAGTAGTGGAGGCCTGAGAAGTGTCAGACTGGGGGAAGGCCTCCACTAATTTTGAGCACAGAGCCTTCCTCAATTGACCCATCCTCCTCTCTCTCTGGCTGGGTACAAGGAACTCCCCCACCTTTCCCTTGTACCGTGGGTCAAGCAAAGTAGCCACCCAATAATCCTCCCGGTCTTTGATAGAACAGACCCGGGGATCGCTTCGGAGGCAAGTCTGCATATGGGCAGCCATGTAAAAGAGGTGCCCCCGACCAACCTCTTCTTGACTGCCCTCCAGATGCAGCAGGTCATCTGGCTCGACCTGCCCCTGCCCTGTACCCTCCCAGCCGCGGACAATAGCTGGGGTGGTTGGGTGGCATGTGCCCCTGCTCCCCATGCTGCGCAGGCACCCAGTCCTCCTCTCCCTCATCCTCCTCATCAGGCACCATCTCCTCCTCAGCCCCCTCTGCCTGCCTACGGGGCCTACTCTCCTCCTCCTCCTCCTCAGGCACGTCACCCTCCTCTAGCAGCCCATCCAACGTGCGCTTGAGGAGGAACACCAGGGGTATGACATCGCTAAGACACGCATTGTCCCTGCTAACAAAGCGTGTCGCCTGCTCAAAGGGGGCAAGTACTTGGCAGAGCTGCCTCATTTGCTGCCACTGCTCTGCACTAAAGTACCCCAAATCCGCCCCCTGAGTACCCCTGGCACTGTGCTCCAGCAGGTAATTGCTGACCGCCCAGCGCTGCTCTACGAGGCGCTCCACCATGTGCAGGGTGGAATTCCAGCGCGTCGGCAGGTCACAGATGAGGCGGTGGGGTGGCAGACTATGCTGCCGCTGCATCCGTGCCAAAGACGCGCTGGCGGTGGGGGACCTGCAAAAATGGGCACATACCCTACGTACCTTCTCCAGCATGTCACCCAACCCTTGGTAGCTCTTGAGGAAGCGCTGCACCACAAGGTTGAGGACATGTGCAAAGCAAGGCATGTGGGTCAGGTGCCCTAGGCGGATGGCGGCCAGCAGGTTGCGACCGTTGTCGCAAACAATATTACCTGCTTGGAGCTGGCGGGGAGTGAACCACCGCTGCACCTGAGTCTGGAAGGCAGCCATGAGCTAGTGGAGGAGGAGGAGGAGGAAGTGGACATGTGGGGTTTGCCCTGTACCCCACGGGGAGGCACCTGTAGCCTGAGGGGAGCGCCCCGGCTTGCACCCTCCCCAGCACTCATGAGGGTGACCCAGTGCGCAGTGTAGGTTATGTACCTCCCCTGCCCATGCCTGCTGGTCCACGTGTCAGTGGTGCAGTGCACCCTGCCGCCAACAGCATGATCCAGCGACAGGGACACATTCTCAACCACATGCTGGTGGATGGCAGGGACGGCCTTCCTGGCAAAATAATGGCGGCTGGGGATCCGCCAGTTAGGGGCAGCGCAAGCCATCAGCTGTCGGAAGGGGGCTGCTTCGACTAGCTGATAGGGCAGCAGCTGCACTGCCAGAAGCTTTGCCAGGCAGCCATTAAGCCTCTGCACTTGGGGGTGGCTGGGGGAGAGAGGCGTCTTGCGGCTGAGGAACTGGGGGAGGGAAACCTGGCGGGACAGGGGCCGCATTGAGGAGGAGGAGGCTGCAGAAGAGGCTGAGCTACACAGTGGCTGCCTCCGACTGTGAGCCCCAGAATCCTCTTCACTTGCTGCAGGGTCTGGGGAGCTAGCACCTCTTCCCTGAGGAATGGGAGGAGGTGGACAGGAAGCACCACTGCCACCCGGTGCCCTGCCACTTTGGTGCTGCTCCCACGTCATCCTGTGATGACGTTTCATATGGGAACTTAAAGCTGATGTTCCCATATGTGACCCTGCCTGCCCCCTTCGAACCTTCTGCCGGCAGAGCTGGCACACTGCTACTGCCTGGTCCTCTGCCTGGCACGTGAAAAAAGCCCACACTGCTGAAGTGCGGGCCACTGCCTTGCCTGCTGTGGAGGGTTGAGGATGGTCCCCACCCGTACGCACATAGGCTTTGGACCTAGGCGCAGTGCTGCCCTGTTGCCTGCCCCCCCTAGCAGTGGTCGGTGGAGCCGGCTCTTCATCCTCATCAACAACAAACAATTCCCCCCCTGAACTGCTGCTGTTATCCTCTGGAGCCGGCTCCCAGGGTCTGTCCCTGTCATCGTCCTCCCCCAGACCAGACCCTGCCTCATACATGGCATCAATACCCACATCCAGCATGCTGGTGTCTGACCCCACACCAGCAACTTG
Organism: Xenopus laevis; assembly: GCF_017654675.1. Taxonomy (NCBI): domain Eukaryota; kingdom Metazoa; phylum Chordata; class Amphibia; order Anura; family Pipidae; genus Xenopus; species Xenopus laevis. The sequence continues at coordinate 120,456,632 of NC_054376.1, forward strand.
CTGCCCTGCCATAAGGGGACCCTGCCCAATATCCCCTACTGATGTGGGCTGTGACATGACCACCTCCTCCTCTTCATCAGACATGAATGCCCCCCCCATTCCTGCCTGATCATCAAAAAGATCCAGGGTGTCTGGCCCAAGTCCACCTCAGGATCAAATAAGAGGGATGGGGGTGTCATCCCACACTGAGCTAGCAGGTGATGCCACCTCCTGCTGCTCACTGGTGCCCGCTGCAGATGAGGTAGCCTGGGTCAGCCAGTCTACCACTGCCTCTGCCTGCTGCGAGCGTATGGGTCGCGAAGCAGTGGCAAAAAAATCGGGCACAGTCCTACGTGGACCAGTTGCCCCGCTGCTGCGACCCACAGCCACCTGCTGCTGTGGCATTTGCTGCTGCAGCTGCTGCTGCTGTTGTTGCAGCTGCTGTGATGGCAGCTTGTGCTGGGGATTGAACCCAAGACCTCATACATGCAAAGCATGCGCTCTACCACTGAGCTACACCCCCACCGCCGGCGTTTGAGCCCCGTTTTGCTTATGGCCTCAAACATGAGAACAATCTCTGCGGCTCACTCTTCAAAAGAGCCGGGGAAGCCTAAGTCATTATGATCCATCTATCTGTCAGAAGCAGACGGCAGAGGCGCTTATGAAGGCTGGCCTCCACCCTCACAACGGCTGGCTTTCGCAGTCAGGATGGCCGAGCGGTCGCAGTCTCCCCTGGAGGCGTGGGTTCGAATCCCACTTCTGACACGGAACTTCTTTGCTGCCAAACACGAATCTGGACTTTCAGACCAAATGAATTCCTTACAATCAAAGAGGAGACTTGCGCTTTCCCGTCCATCGATCCAAGCGCGACTCCTTTTGCGATATTGCCGTTCCTCCCAGATAACGGATACCGTTGTAAATTCGGGCGAGCCTTCGTAATTCCTGGTGCCCAAATGTGAATTTCCAAGAATGGTTAAAACAAACCCTTACCCCCCCTCTACCGCATGCTTCCTGTGGCCTAACGGAAAGGCCATTAAAAGCGGCGGAGGAACGAGCGACGCAGTGCCCGGATAGCTCAGTCGGTAGAGCATCAGACTTTTAATCTGAGGGTCCAGGGTTCAAGTCCCTGTTCGGGCGACGCGGCCTTCTCTGAAGTGACGTGTAAAGCCTTAAGTTAGGTTGAAAATAAACATACGTCCGTCAAGTTTAACCTTTTAACTCTTTTTCACCTGCCTAACTGCCAGTGTGTTCCGGGAAGCTTTTCCCAAGGGACACCCCAGGAAATCAGAAACCGCAGGCATGCTTCCGAGTGCCTTTTTGCTCTTCTGGAAGTGAGGTCGGTCCCATTGGTTCCCAAAAGCGGCCCGGGAGGAAGATCTTTCTCAGTCGGAGCCCTGCTTAGCAGGGCCGATCTTCCGTATAGCGCCTTCGCCAACGTGTGGCTACATTCGTGTCCCAGAGCCTACTTAAATTGGTCCCAAAAGCCACCGACGGCTCCGCGGCCCCACCTGCCGAAACCCGGGATCGAACCAGGGACCTTTAGATCTTCAGTCTAACGCTCTCCCAACTGAGCTATTTCGGCACCGGGTGCGCCACCCTGTAGCAGCTGAACAATTGAAGTCCACCAAGTCACCCCACCGGCCTTCGATAGCTCAGCTGGTAGAGCGGAGGACTGTAGGTGTGATCGAGCAATCCTTAGGTCGCTGGTTCGATTCCGGCTCGAAGGACGCTTTGTTTTCCAATGCGAGCCTAAGAAGGAGATGAGTGGCATTTCAGGAAAGCTCTTTCTGCACCATGTGGCTGAGGACGAATGCTGAGGACACCACACCCCGTCAAGCGCTAAGCGCGATTAGACGCTTCCTTCTTTTCTGGCCCATTATCCAACCACGACACCACACGTGCCTCCCAACAAATGGATACTATTGCAGGTTTGGGCCACCTTTCATTACGACTAACAAGAATGGTGACAACCAATGGCACCCCCCCACACACACACGCACACACACACTGTTGAGGGCACCACACTTCGAGGGTGTAGCTTCTGCCCTCTAAAAGGAGACACTATGCATCCGATTCTTTGCAGTCAGTCAATTGCAGGGACCTTTCTTGTCCCTTTGCTACCTTATGTTGGAAACATTAGCTGCATGTCTTAGAAGCAACGTAAAGGAAGAGAATCATGCAGAGTGGCGCAGCGGAAGCGTGCTGGGCCCATAACCCAGAGGTCGATGGATCGAAACCATCCTCTGCTAAAACTTTTTGCCAGGCAGAAGAAGAAAAAAAAAAACACAATGTGGGGTCTATGTCCATTGTCAAGAACGAAGAAGGGAGAGTTTTGAGTCAAATGGGTTTGCGGCCGTAGGATGCATTTCTCAAAAAAATGTGTTATTCCCCAAGGATTGCCTCCACAAATGAGGCCTCTAATTTTAGCTACTTAAGACATAAGGGAAGATGTATTTTTCCGGCGAGGCAGCCACCCCCCCTCGCCTCCGAAGGCTGACAGGACATAAACCATGTTGGGAAAAGTTATTGCCCACCCCCACCCCCATACAATGCACAGCGCAGCAAGAATACCTGCGCGTGCCAGCTGCGATTAGCAGAGTGGCGCAGCGGAAGCGTGCTGGGCCCATAACCCAGAGGTCGATGGATCGAAACCATTCTCTGCTATATTTTTTTTTTTGGGGGGGGCAGGCTGGGGAAAAAAAAAACGCCCACGAAACTGGGTTTAAATCCTTTGTCTAGAGCAAATGAAGGAGGTTTTCAGTCAAAGGGTGGCAGGCCTCTTGATTTCTAGCGACACAGATTGTCAATGCTTTGAAAGACACCATCATGAAGTGGCAAAGGAAATAAATAGGAAGCAAGGGCAGAAATCATGTGCGCTTCTTTCGCGGTGGGGTGACCGCCATCAGAGCAGGGGTTGCAAAGAAATTCAAACAACAGCACAGCAGGCCCCATGTATTCAATTGGCAGATGGAGCTCCCAGCCAGCACTTAATCCTCCTGGTATTGCTAGAACCTTTGCTTGCAGAAGAGCAGTCGCCATGTATACTTGTTCGAGTCTTGGATTGCACAGAAGCAGCAGGGAAAAAGACGTCCCTGGGTGGGCTCGAACCACCAACCTTTTGGTTAACAGCCGAACGCGCTAACCGATTGCGCCACAGAGACGACGCTTGCCACTGTCCACCAGGTGTCGCCTTAAGCGCGTGGAAACGCCAGAGTTTTCCATCTTCAGGCATTTGTCTGCTCTAAACATGGAACCATATATTAGTCACCGAGGATTGCCACTACAAATGAGGCCTCTAAAAGCCTCTTTGTATTCTTAGCGTCTTTGGATTCCAGAGAGCCGGAAGGGAGAGGACTTCTGTTGCCCCTTCGCTCCCTTGTATCGGAAACCCAAGCTGTATGTTAGAAGTAAGCTATCGACGTCTTTTTTTTTCAGATGGTAGAGCGTGCTACCTAGACATTCCCCCTCTATACTTAACGCCGCCAGTGTCCGCAAACATTATTTGAAGGGAAACATTCTGCTCCAAAATACGTGACCTGCACGTTAAAGCAGCGGCCTTAAAGACCCGCCGGTGGAGATGCTGGGGATTGAACCCAAGACCTCATACATGCAAAGCATGCGCTCTACCACTGAGCTACACCCCCACCACCGGCGTTTGAGCCCCGTTTTGCTTATGGCCTCAAACATGAGAACAATCTCTGCGGCTCACTCTTCAAAAGAGCCGGGGAAGCCTAAGTCATTATGATCCATCTATCTGTCAGAAGCAGACGGCAGAGGCGCTTATGAAGGCTGGCCTCCACCCTCACAACGGCTGGCTTTCGCAGTCAGGATGGCCGAGCGGTCTAAGGCGCTGCGTTCAGGTCGCAGTCTCCTCTGGAGGCGTGGGTTCGAATCCCACTTCTGACATGGAACTTCTTTGCTGCCAAACACGAATCTGGACTTTCAGACCAAATGAATTCCTTACAATCAAAGAGGAGACTTGTGCTTTCCCGTCCATCGATCCAAGCGCGACTCCTTTTGCGATATTGCCGTTCCTCCCAGATAACTGATACCGTTGTAAATTCGGGCGAGCCTTCGTAATTCCTGGTGCCCAAATGTGAATTTCCAAGAATGGTTAAAACAAACCCTTACCCCCCCTCTACCGCATGCTTCCTGTGGCCTAACGGAAAGGCCATTAAAAGCGGCGGAGGAACGAGCGACGCAGTGCCCGGATAGCTCAGTCGGTAGAGCATCAGACTTTTAATCTGAGGGTCCAGGGTTCAAGTCCCTGTTCGGGCGACGCGGCCTTCTCTGAAGTGACGTGTAAAGCCTTAAGTTAGGTTGAAAATAAACACACGTCCGTCAAGTTTAACCTTTTAACTCTTTTTCACCTGCCTAACTGCCAGTGTGTTCCGGGAAGCTTTTCCCAAGGGACACCCCAGGAAATCAGAAACCGCAGGCATGCTTCCGAGTGCCTTTTTGCTCTTCTGGAAGTGAGGTTGGTCCCATTGGTTCCCAAAAGCGGCCCGGGAGGAAGATCTTTCTCAGTCGGAGCCCTGCTTAGCAGGGCCGATCTTCCGTATAGCGCCTTCGCCAACGTGTGGCTACATTCGTGGTCCAGAGCCTACTTAAATTGGTCCCAAAAGCCACCGACGGCTCCGCGGCCCCACCTGCCGAAACCCGGGATCGAACCAGCTGAGCTATTCCCAACTGAGCTATTTCGGCACCGGGTGCGCCACTCTGTAGCAGCTGAACAATTGAAGTCCACCAAGTCACGGGCGATGGGTGCCCCACCGGCCTTCGATAGCTCAGCTGGTAGAGCGGAGGACTGTAGGTGTGATCGAGCAAACCTTAGGTCTCTGGCTCGAAGGACGCTTAGTTTTCCAATGCGAGCCTAAGAAGGAGATGAGTGGCATTTCAGGAAAGCTCTTTCTGCACCATGTGGCTGAGGACGAATGCTGAGGACACCACACCCTGCTAAGCGCGATTAGACGCTTCCTTCTTTTCTGGCCCATTATCCAACCACGACACCACATGAGCCACTCACGTGCCTCCCAACAAATGGATACTATTGCAGGTTTGGGCCACCTTTCATTACGACTAACAAGAATGGTGACAACCAATGGCACCCCCCCACACACACACACGCACACACGCACTGTTGAGGGCACCACACTTCGAGGGTGTAGCTTCTGCCCTCTAAAAGGAGACACTATGCATCCGATTCTTTGCAGTCAGTCAATTGCAGGGACCTTTCTTGTCCCTTTGCTACCTTATGTTGGAAACATTAGCTGCATGTCTTAGAAGCAACGTAAAGGAAGAGAATCACCCAAAGGACGGCAATCAGCAGAGTGGCGCAGCGGAAGCGTGCTGGGCCCATAACCCAGAGGTCGATGGATCGAAACCATCCTCTGCTAAAACTTTTTGCCAGGCAGAAGAAGAAAAAAAAAACCCACAATGTGGGGTCTATGTCCATTGTCAAGAACGAAGAAGGGAGAGTTTTGAGTCAAATGGGTTTGCGGCCGTAGGATGCATTTCTCAAAAAAATGTGTTATTCCCCAAGGATTGCCTCCACAAATGAGGCCTCTAATTTTAGCTACTTAAGACATAAGGGAAGATGTATTTTTCCGGCGAGGCAGCCACCCCCCTCGCCTCCGAAGGCTGACAGGACATAAACCATGTTGGGAAAAGTTATTGCCCACCCCCACCCCCATACAATGCACAGCGCAGCAAGAATACCTGCGCGTGCCAGCTGCGATTAGCAGAGTGGCGCAGCGGAAGCGTGCTGGGCCCATAACCCAGAGGTCGATGGATCGAAACCATTCTCTGCTAGATTTTTTTTTTTGGGAGGGGGGCAGGCCGGGAAAAAAAAAAACGCCCTCGAAACTGGGTTTAAATCCTTTGTCTAGAGCAAATGAAGGAGGTTTTCAGTCAAAGGGTGGCAGGCCTCTTGATTTCTAGCGACACAGATTGTCAATGCTTTGAAAGACACCATTATGAAGTGGCAAAGGAAATGAATAGGAAGCAAGGGCAGAAATCATGTGCGCTTCTTTCGCGGTGGGGTGACCGCCATCAGAGCAGGGGTTGCAAAGAAATTCAAACAACAGCACAGCAGGCCCCATGTATTCAATTGGCAGATGGAGCTCCCAGCCAGCACTTAATCCTCCTGGTATTGCTAGAACCTTTGCTTGCAGAAGAACAGTCGCCATGTATACTTGTTCGAGTCTTGGATTGCACAGAAGCAGCAGGGAAAAAGACGTCCCTGGGTGGGCTCGAACCACCAACCTTTCGGTTAACAGCCGAACGCGCTAACCGATTGCGCCACAGAGACGACGCTTGCCACCGGCCACCAGGTGTCGCCTTAAGCGCGTGGAAACGCCAGAGTTTTCCATCTTCAGGCATTTGTCTGCTCTAAACATGGAACCATATATTAGTCACCGAGGATTGCCACTACAAATGAGGCCTCTAAAAGCCTCTTTGTATTCTTAGCGTCTTTGGATTCCAGAGAGCCGGAAGGGAGAGGACTTCTGTTGCCCCTTCGCTCCCTTGTATCGGAAACCCAAGCTGTATCTTAGAAGTAAGCTATCGACGTCTTTTTTTTTCAGATGGTAGAGCGTGCTACCTAGACATTCCCCCTCTATACTTAACGCCGCCAGTGTCCGCAAACATTATTTGAAGGGAAACATTCTGCTCCAAAATACGTGACCTGCACGTTAAAGCAGCGGCCTTAAAGACCCGCCGGTGGAGATGCTGGGGATTGAACCCAAGACCTCATACATGCAAAGCATGCGCTCTACCACTGAGCTACACCCCCACCGCCGGCGTTTGAGCCCCGTTTTGCTTATGGCCTCAAACATGAGCACAATCTCTGCGGCTCACTCTTCAAAAGAGCCGGGGAAGCCTAAGTCATTATGATCCATCTATCTGTCAGAAGCAGACGGCAGAGGCGCTTATGAAGGCTGGCCTCCACCCTCACAACGGCTGGCTTTCACAGTCAGGATGGCCGAGCGGTCTAAGGCGCTGCGTTCAGGTCGCAGTCTCCCCTGGAGGCGTGGGTTCGAATCCCACTTCTGACACGGAACTTCTTTGCTGCCAAACACGAATCTGGACTTTCAGACCAAATGAATTCCTTACAATCAAAGAGGAGACTTGCGCTTTCCCGTCCATCGATCCAAGCGCGACTCCTTTTGCGATATTGCCGTTCCTCCCAGATAACGGATACCGTTGTAAATTCGGGCGAGCCTTCGTAATTCCTGGTGCCCAAATGTGAATTTCCAAGAATGGTTAAAACAAACCCTTACCCCCCCCCTCTACCGCATGCTTCCTGTGGCCTAACGGAAAGGCCATTAAAAGCGGCGGAGGAACGAGCGACGCAGTGCCCGGATAGCTCAGTCGGTAGAGCATCAGACTTTTAATCTGAGGGTCCAGGGTTCAAGTCCCTGTTCGGGCGACGCGGCCTTTTCTGAAGTGACGTGTAAAGCCTTCAGTTAGGTTGAAAATAAACACACGTCCGTCAAGTTTAACCTTTTAACTCTTTTTCACCTGCCTAACTGCCAGTGTGTTCCGGGAAGCTTTTCCCAAGGGACACCCCAGGAAATCAGAAACCGCAGGCATGCTTCCGAGTGCCTTTTTGCTCTTCTGGAAGTGAGGTCGGTCCCATTGGTTCCCAAAAGCGGCCCGGGAGGAAGATCTTTCTCAGTCGGAGCCCTGCTTAGCAGGGCCGATCTTCCGTATAGCGCCTTCGCCAACGTGTGGCTACATTCGTGTCCCAGAGCCTACTTAAATTGGTCCCAAAAGCCACCGACGGCTCCGCGGCCCCACCTGCCGAAACCCGGGATCGAACCAGGGACCTTTAGATCTTCAGTCTAACGCTCTCCCAACTGAGCTATTTCGGCACCGGGTGCGCCACCCTGTAGCAGCTGAACAATTGAAGTCCACCAAGTCACGGGCGATGGGTGCCCCACCGGCCTTCGATAGCTCAGCTGGTAGAGCGGAGGACTGTAGGTGTGATCGAGCAATCCTTAGGTCGCTGGTTCGATTCCGGCTCGAAGGACGCTTTGTTTTCCAATGCGAGCCTAAGAAGGAGATGAGTGGCATTTCAGGAAAGCTCTTTCTGCACCATGTGGCTGAGGACGAATGCTGAGGACACCACACCCCGTCAAGCGCTAAGCGCGATTAGACGCTTCCTTCTTTTCTGGCCCATTATCCAACCACGACACCACATGAGCCACTCACGTGCCTCCCAACAAATGGATACTATTGCAGGTTTGGGCCACCTTTCATTACGACTAACAAGAATGGTGACAACCAATGGCACCCCCCCACACACACACGCACACACGCACTGTTGAGGGCACCACACTTCGAGGGTGTAGCTTCTGCCCTCTAAAAGGAGACACTATGCATCCGATTCTTTGCAGTCAGTCAATTGCAGGGACCTTTCTTGTCCCTTTGCTACCTTATGTTGGAAACATTAGCTGCATGTCTTAGAAGCAACGTAAAGGAAGAGAATCACCCAAAGGACGGCAATCAGCAGAGTGGCGCAGCGGAAGCGTGCTGGGCCCATAACCCAGAGGTCGATGGATCGAAACCATCCTCTGCTAAAACTTTTTGCCAGGCAGAAGAAGAAAAAAAAAACCCACAATGTGGGGTCTATGTCCATTGTCAAGAACGAAGAAGGGAGAGTTTTGAGTCAAATGGGTTTGCGGCCGTAGGATGCATTTCTCAAAAAAATGTGTTATTCCCCAAGGATTGCCTCCACAAATGAGGCCTCTAATTTTAGCTACTTAAGACATAAGGGAAGATGTATTTTTCCGGCGAGGCAGCCACCCCCCCTCGCCTCCGAAGGCTGACAGGACATAAACCATGTTGGGAAAAGTTATTGCCCACCCCCACCCCCATACAATGCACAGCGCAGCAAGAATACCTGCGCGTGCCAGCTGCGATTAGCAGAGTGGCGCAGCGGAAGCGTGCTGGGCCCATAACCCAGAGGTCGATGGATCGAAACCATTCTCTGCTAGATTTTTTTTTTTTGGGAGGGGGGCAGGCCGGGAAAAAAAAAAACGCCCTCGAAACTGGGTTTAAATCCTTTGTCTAGAGCAAATGAAGGAGGTTTTCAGTCAAAGGGTGGCAGGCCTCTTGATTTCTAGCGACACAGATTGTCAATGCTTTGAAAGACACCATTATGAAGTGGCAAAGGAAATGAATAGGAAGCAAGGGCAGAAATCATGTGCGCTTCTTTCGCGGTGGGGTGACCGCCATCAGAGCAGGGGTTGCAAAGAAATTCAAACAACAGCACAGCAGGCCCCATGTATTCAATTGGCAGATGGAGCTCCCAGCCAGCACTTAATCCTCCTGGTATTGCTAGAACCTTTGCTTGCAGAAGAACAGTCGCCATGTATACTTGTTCGAGTCTTGGATTGCACAGAAGCAGCAGGGAAAAAGACGTCCCTGGGTGGGCTCGAACCACCAACCTTTCGGTTAACAGCCGAACGCGCTAACCGATTGCGCCACAGAGACGACGCTTGCCACCGGCCACCAGGTGTCGCCTTAAGCGCGTGGAAACGCCAGAGTTTTCCATCTTCAGGCATTTGTCTGCTCTAAACATGGAACCATATATTAGTCACCGAGGATTGCCACTACAAATGAGGCCTCTAAAAGCCTCTTTGTATTCTTAGCGTCTTTGGATTCCAGAGAGCCGGAAGGGAGAGGACTTCTGTTGCCCCTTCGCTCCCTTGTATCGGAAACCCAAGCTGTATGTTAGAAGTAAGCTATCGACGTCTTTTTTTTTCAGATGGTAGAGCGTGCTACCTAGACATTCCCCCTCTATACTTAACGCCGCCAGTGTCCGCAAACATTATTTGAAGGGAAACATTCTGCTCCAAAATACGTGACCTGCACGTTAAAGCAGCGGCCTTAAAGACCCGCCGGTGGAGATGCTGGGGATTGAACCCAAGACCTCATACATGCAAAGCATGCGCTCTACCACTGAGCTACACCCCCACCGCCGGCGTTTGAGCCCCGTTTTGCTTATGGCCTCAAACATGAGCACAATCTCTGCGGCTCACTCTTCAAAAGAGCCGGGGAAGCCTAAGTCATTATGATCCATCTATCTGTCAGAAGCAGACGGCAGAGGCGCTTATGAAGGCTGGCCTCCACCCTCACAACGGCTGGCTTTCACAGTCAGGATGGCCGAGCGGTCTAAGGCGCTGCGTTCAGGTCGCAGTCTCCCCTGGAGGCGTGGGTTCGAATCCCACTTCTGACACGGAACTTCTTTGCTGCCAAACACGAATCTGGACTTTCAGACCAAATGAATTCCTTACAATCAAAGAGGAGACTTGCGCTTTCCCGTCCATCGATCCAAGCGCGACTCCTTTTGCGATATTGCCGTTCCTCCCAGATAACGGATACCGTTGTAAATTCGGGCGAGCCTTCGTAATTCCTGGTGCCCAAATGTGAATTTCCAAGAATGGTTAAAACAAACCCTTACCCCCCCCCTCTACCGCATGCTTCCTGTGGCCTAACGGAAAGGCCATTAAAAGCGGCGGAGGAACGAGCGACGCAGTGCCCGGATAGCTCAGTCGGTAGAGCATCAGACTTTTAATCTGAGGGTCCAGGGTTCAAGTCCCTGTTCGGGCGACGCGGCCTTTTCTGAAGTGACGTGTAAAGCCTTCAGTTAGGTTGAAAATAAACACACGTCCGTCAAGTTTAACCTTTTAACTCTTTTTCACCTGCCTAACTGCCAGTGTGTTCCGGGAAGCTTTTCCCAAGGGACACCCCAGGAAATCAGAAACCGCAGGCATGCTTCCGAGTGCCTTTTTGCTCTTCTGGAAGTGAGGTCGGTCCCATTGGTTCCCAAAAGCGGCCCGGGAGGAAGATCTTTCTCAGTCGGAGCCCTGCTTAGCAGGGCCGATCTTCCGTATAGCGCCTTCGCCAACGTGTGGCTACATTCGTGTCCCAGAGCCTACTTAAATTGGTCCCAAAAGCCACCGACGGCTCCGCGGCCCCACCTGCCGAAACCCGGGATCGAACCAGGGACCTTTAGATCTTCAGTCTAACGCTCTCCCAACTGAGCTATTTCGGCACCGGGTGCGCCACCCTGTAGCAGCTGAACAATTGAAGTCCACCAAGTCACGGGCGATGGGTGCCCCACCGGCCTTCGATAGCTCAGCTGGTAGAGCGGAGGACTGTAGGTGTGATCGAGCAATCCTTAGGTCGCTGGTTCGATTCCGGCTCGAAGGACGCTTTGTTTTCCAATGCGAGCCTAAGAAGGAGATGAGTGGCATTTCAGGAAAGCTCTTTCTGCACCATGTGGCTGAGGACGAATGCTGAGGACACCACACCCCGTCAAGCGCTAAGCGCGATTAGACGCTTCCTTCTTTTCTGGCCCATTATCCAACCACGACACCACATGAGCCACTCACGTGCCTCCCAACAAATGGATACTATTGCAGGTTTGGGCCACCTTTCATTACGACTAACAAGAATGGTGACAACCAATGGCACCCCCCCACACACACACGCACACACGCACTGTTGAGGGCACCACACTTCGAGGGTGTAGCTTCTGCCCTCTAAAAGGAGACACTATGCATCCGATTCTTTGCAGTCAGTCAATTGCAGGGACCTTTCTTGTCCCTTTGCTACCTTATGTTGGAAACATTAGCTGCATGTCTTAGAAGCAACGTAAAGGAAGAGAATCACCCAAAGGACGGCAATCAGCAGAGTGGCGCAGCGGAAGCGTGCTGGGCCCATAACCCAGAGGTCGATGGATCGAAACCATCCTCTGCTAAAACTTTTTGCCAGGCAGAAGAAGAAAAAAAAAACCCACAATGTGGGGTCTATGTCCATTGTCAAGAACGAAGAAGGGAGAGTTTTGAGTCAAATGGGTTTGCGGCCGTAGGATGCATTTCTCAAAAAAATGTGTTATTCCCCAAGGATTGCCTCCACAAATGAGGCCTCTAATTTTAGCTACTTAAGACATAAGGGAAGATGTATTTTTCCGGCGAGGCAGCCACCCCCCCTCGCCTCCGAAGGCTGACAGGACATAAACCATGTTGGGAAAAGTTATTGCCCACCCCCACCCCCATACAATGCACAGCGCAGCAAGAATACCTGCGCGTGCCAGCTGCGATTAGCAGAGTGGCGCAGCGGAAGCGTGCTGGGCCCATAACCCAGAGGTCGATGGATCGAAACCATTCTCTGCTAGATTTTTTTTTTTTGGGAGGGGGGCAGGCCGGGAAAAAAAAAAACGCCCTCGAAACTGGGTTTAAATCCTTTGTCTAGAGCAAATGAAGGAGGTTTTCAGTCAAAGGGTGGCAGGCCTCTTGATTTCTAGCGACACAGATTGTCAATGCTTTGAAAGACACCATTATGAAGTGGCAAAGGAAATGAATAGGAAGCAAGGGCAGAAATCATGTGCGCTTCTTTCGCGGTGGGGTGACCGCCATCAGAGCAGGGGTTGCAAAGAAATTCAAACAACAGCACAGCAGGCCCCATGTATTCAATTGGCAGATGGAGCTCCCAGCCAGCACTTAATCCTCCTGGTATTGCTAGAACCTTTGCTTGCAGAAGAACAGTCGCCATGTATACTTGTTCGAGTCTTGGATTGCACAGAAGCAGCAGGGAAAAAGACGTCCCTGGGTGGGCTCGAACCACCAACCTTTCGGTTAACAGCCGAACGCGCTAACCGATTGCGCCACAGAGACGACGCTTGCCACCGGCCACCAGGTGTCGCCTTAAGCGCGTGGAAACGCCAGAGTTTTCCATCTTCAGGCATTTGTCTGCTCTAAACATGGAACCATATATTAGTCACCGAGGATTGCCACTACAAATGAGGCCTCTAAAAGCCTCTTTGTATTCTTAGCGTCTTTGGATTCCAGAGAGCCGGAAGGGAGAGGACTTCTGTTGCCCCTTCGCTCCCTTGTATCGGAAACCCAAGCTGTATCTTAGAAGTAAGCTATCGACGTCTTTTTTTTTCAGATGGTAGAGCGTGCTACCTAGACATTCCCCCTCTATACTTAACGCCGCCAGTGTCCGCAAACATTATTTGAAGGGAAACATTCTGCTCCAAAATACGTGACCTGCACGTTAAAGCAGCGGCCTTAAAGACCCGCCGGTGGAGATGCTGGGGATTGAACCCAAGACCTCATACATGCAAAGCATGCGCTCTACCACTGAGCTACACCCCCACCGCCGGCGTTTGAGCCCCGTTTTGCTTATGGCCTCAAACATGAGCACAATCTCTGCGGCTCACTCTTCAAAAGAGCCGGGGAAGCCTAAGTCATTATGATCCATCTATCTGTCAGAAGCAGACGGCAGAGGCGCTTATGAAGGCTGGCCTCCACCCTCACAACGGCTGGCTTTCACAGTCAGGATGGCCGAGCGGTCTAAGGCGCTGCGTTCAGGTCGCAGTCTCCCCTGGAGGCGTGGGTTCGAATCCCACTTCTGACACGGAACTTCTTTGCTGCCAAACACGAATCTGGACTTTCAGACCAAATGAATTCCTTACAATCAAAGAGGAGACTTGCGCTTTCCCGTCCATCGATCCAAGCGCGACTCCTTTTGCGATATTGCCGTTCCTCCCAGATAACGGATACCGTTGTAAATTCGGGCGAGCCTTCGTAATTCCTGGTGCCCAAATGTGAATTTCCAAGAATGGTTAAAACAAACCCTTACCCCCCCCTCTACCGCATGCTTCCTGTGGCCTAACGGAAAGGCCATTAAAAGCGGCGGAGGAACGAGCGACGCAGTGCCCGGATAGCTCAGTCGGTAGAGCATCAGACTTTTAATCTGAGGGTCCAGGGTTCAAGTCCCTGTTCGGGCGACGCGGCCTTTTCTGAAGTGACGTGTAAAGCCTTCAGTTAGGTTGAAAATAAACACACGTCCGTCAAGTTTAACCTTTTAACTCTTTTTCACCTGCCTAACTGCCAGTGTGTTCCGGGAAGCTTTTCCCAAGGGACACCCCAGGAAATCAGAAACCGCAGGCATGCTTCCGAGTGCCTTTTTGCTCTTCTGGAAGTGAGGTCGGTCCCATTGGTTCCCAAAAGCGGCCCGGGAGGAAGATCTTTCTCAGTCGGAGCCCTGCTTAGCAGGGCCGATCTTCCGTATAGCGCCTTCGCCAACGTGTGGCTACATTCGTGTCCCAGAGCCTACTTAAATTGGTCCCAAAAGCCACCGACGGCTCCGCGGCCCCACCTGCCGAAACCCGGGATCGAACCAGGGACCTTTAGATCTTCAGTCTAACGCTCTCCCAACTGAGCTATTTCGGCACCGGGTGCGCCACCCTGTAGCAGCTGAACAATTGAAGTCCACCAAGTCACGGGCGATGGGTGCCCCACCGGCCTTCGATAGCTCAGCTGGTAGAGCGGAGGACTGTAGGTGTGATCGAGCAATCCTTAGGTCGCTGGTTCGATTCCGGCTCGAAGGACGCTTTGTTTTCCAATGCGAGCCTAAGAAGGAGATGAGTGGCATTTCAGGAAAGCTCTTTCTGCACCATGTGGCTGAGGACGAATGCTGAGGACACCACACCCCGTCAAGCGCTAAGCGCGATTAGACGCTTCCTTCTTTTCTGGCCCATTATCCAACCACGACACCACATGAGCCACTCACGTGCCTCCCAACAAATGGATACTATTGCAGGTTTGGGCCACCTTTCATTACGACTAACAAGAATGGTGACAACCAATGGCACCCCCCCACACACACACGCACACACGCACTGTTGAGGGCACCACACTTCGAGGGTGTAGCTTCTGCCCTCTAAAAGGAGACACTATGCATCCGATTCTTTGCAGTCAGTCAATTGCAGGGACCTTTCTTGTCCCTTTGCTACCTTATGTTGGAAACATTAGCTGCATGTCTTAGAAGCAACGTAAAGGAAGAGAATCACCCAAAGGACGGCAATCAGCAGAGTGGCGCAGCGGAAGCGTGCTGGGCCCATAACCCAGAGGTCGATGGATCGAAACCATCCTCTGCTAAAACTTTTTGCCAGGCAGAAGAAGAAAAAAAAAAACCCACAATGTGGGGTCTATGTCCATTGTCAAGAACGAAGAAGGGAGAGTTTTGAGTCAAATGGGTTTGCGGCCGTAGGATGCATTTCTCAAAAAAATGTGTTATTCCCCAAGGATTGCCTCCACAAATGAGGCCTCTAATTTTAGCTACTTAAGACATAAGGGAAGATGTATTTTTCCGGCGAGGCAGCCACCCCCCCTCGCCTCCGAAGGCTGACAGGACATAAACCATGTTGGGAAAAGTTATTGCCCACCCCCACCCCCATACAATGCACAGCGCAGCAAGAATACCTGCGCGTGCCAGCTGCGATTAGCAGAGTGGCGCAGCGGAAGCGTGCTGGGCCCATAACCCAGAGGTCGATGGATCGAAACCATTCTCTGCTAGATTTTTTTTTTTTGGGAGGGGGGCAGGCCGGGAAAAAAAAAAACGCCCTCGAAACTGGGTTTAAATCCTTTGTCTAGAGCAAATGAAGGAGGTTTTCAGTCAAAGGGTGGCAGGCCTCTTGATTTCTAGCGACACAGATTGTCAATGCTTTGAAAGACACCATTATGAAGTGGCAAAGGAAATGAATAGGAAGCAAGGGCAGAAATCATGTGCGCTTCTTTCGCGGTGGGGTGACCGCCATCAGAGCAGGGGTTGCAAAGAAATTCAAACAACAGCACAGCAGGCCCCATGTATTCAATTGGCAGATGGAGCTCCCAGCCAGCACTTAATCCTCCTGGTATTGCTAGAACCTTTGCTTGCAGAAGAACAGTCGCCATGTATACTTGTTCGAGTCTTGGATTGCACAGAAGCAGCAGGGAAAAAGACGTCCCTGGGTGGGCTCGAACCACCAACCTTTCGGTTAACAGCCGAACGCGCTAACCGATTGCGCCACAGAGACGACGCTTGCCACCGGCCACCAGGTGTCGCCTTAAGCGCGTGGAAACGCCAGAGTTTTCCATCTTCAGGCATTTGTCTGCTCTAAACATGGAACCATATATTAGTCACCGAGGATTGCCACTACAAATGAGGCCTCTAAAAGCCTCTTTGTATTCTTAGCGTCTTTGGATTCCAGAGAGCCGGAAGGGAGAGGACTTCTGTTGCCCCTTCGCTCCCTTGTATCGGAAACCCAAGCTGTATCTTAGAAGTAAGCTATCGACGTCTTTTTTTTTCAGATGGTAGAGCGTGCTACCTAGACATTCCCCCTCTATACTTAACGCCGCCAGTGTCCGCAAACATTATTTGAAGGGAAACATTCTGCTCCAAAATACGTGACCTGCACGTTAAAGCAGCGGCCTTAAAGACCCGCCGGTGGAGATGCTGGGGATTGAACCCAAGACCTCATACATGCAAAGCATGCGCTCTACCACTGAGCTACACCCCCACCGCCGGCGTTTGAGCCCCGTTTTGCTTATGGCCTCAAACATGAGCACAATCTCTGCGGCTCACTCTTCAAAAGAGCCGGGGAAGCCTAAGTCATTATGATCCATCTATCTGTCAGAAGCAGACGGCAGAGGCGCTTATGAAGGCTGGCCTCCACCCTCACAACGGCTGGCTTTCACAGTCAGGATGGCCGAGCGGTCTAAGGCGCTGCGTTCAGGTCGCAGTCTCCCCTGGAGGCGTGGGTTCGAATCCCACTTCTGACACGGAACTTCTTTGCTGCCAAACACGAATCTGGACTTTCAGACCAAATGAATTCCTTACAATCAAAGAGGAGACTTGCGCTTTCCCGTCCATCGATCCAAGCGCGACTCCTTTTGCGATATTGCCGTTCCTCCCAGATAACGGATACCGTTGTAAATTCGGGCGAGCCTTCGTAATTCCTGGTGCCCAAATGTGAATTTCCAAGAATGGTTAAAACAAACCCTTACCCCCCCCTCTACCGCATGCTTCCTGTGGCCTAACGGAAAGGCCATTAAAAGCGGCGGAGGAACGAGCGACGCAGTGCCCGGATAGCTCAGTCGGTAGAGCATCAGACTTTTAATCTGAGGGTCCAGGGTTCAAGTCCCTGTTCGGGCGACGCGGCCTTTTCTGAAGTGACGTGTAAAGCCTTCAGTTAGGTTGAAAATAAACACACGTCCGTCAAGTTTAACCTTTTAACTCTTTTTCACCTGCCTAACTGCCAGTGTGTTCCGGGAAGCTTTTCCCAAGGGACACCCCAGGAAATCAGAAACCGCAGGCATGCTTCCGAGTGCCTTTTTGCTCTTCTGGAAGTGAGGTCGGTCCCATTGGTTCCCAAAAGCGGCCCGGGAGGAAGATCTTTCTCAGTCGGAGCCCTGCTTAGCAGGGCCGATCTTCCGTATAGCGCCTTCGCCAACGTGTGGCTACATTCGTGTCCCAGAGCCTACTTAAATTGGTCCCAAAAGCCACCGACGGCTCCGCGGCCCCACCTGCCGAAACCCGGGATCGAACCAGGGACCTTTAGATCTTCAGTCTAACGCTCTCCCAACTGAGCTATTTCGGCACCGGGTGCGCCACCCTGTAGCAGCTGAACAATTGAAGTCCACCAAGTCACGGGCGATGGGTGCCCCACCGGCCTTCGATAGCTCAGCTGGTAGAGCGGAGGACTGTAGGTGTGATCGAGCAATCCTTAGGTCGCTGGTTCGATTCCGGCTCGAAGGACGCTTTGTTTTCCAATGCGAGCCTAAGAAGGAGATGAGTGGCATTTCAGGAAAGCTCTTTCTGCACCATGTGGCTGAGGACGAATGCTGAGGACACCACACCCCGTCAAGCGCTAAGCGCGATTAGACGCTTCCTTCTTTTCTGGCCCATTATCCAACCACGACACCACATGAGCCACTCACGTGCCTCCCAACAAATGGATACTATTGCAGGTTTGGGCCACCTTTCATTACGACTAACAAGAATGGTGACAACCAATGGCACCCCCCCACACACACACGCACACACGCACTGTTGAGGGCACCACACTTCGAGGGTGTAGCTTCTGCCCTCTAAAAGGAGACACTATGCATCCGATTCTTTGCAGTCAGTCAATTGCAGGGACCTTTCTTGTCCCTTTGCTACCTTATGTTGGAAACATTAGCTGCATGTCTTAGAAGCAACGTAAAGGAAGAGAATCACCCAAAGGACGGCAATCAGCAGAGTGGCGCAGCGGAAGCGTGCTGGGCCCATAACCCAGAGGTCGATGGATCGAAACCATCCTCTGCTAAAACTTTTTGCCAGGCAGAAGAAGAAAAAAAAAACCCACAATGTGGGGTCTATGTCCATTGTCAAGAACGAAGAAGGGAGAGTTTTGAGTCAAATGGGTTTGCGGCCGTAGGATGCATTTCTCAAAAAAATGTGTTATTCCCCAAGGATTGCCTCCACAAATGAGGCCTCTAATTTTAGCTACTTAAGACATAAGGGAAGATGTATTTTTCCGGCGAGGCAGCCACCCCCCCTCGCCTCCGAAGGCTGACAGGACATAAACCATGTTGGGAAAAGTTATTGCCCACCCCCACCCCCATACAATGCACAGCGCAGCAAGAATACCTGCGCGTGCCAGCTGCGATTAGCAGAGTGGCGCAGCGGAAGCGTGCTGGGCCCATAACCCAGAGGTCGATGGATCGAAACCATTCTCTGCTAGATTTTTTTTTTTTGGGAGGGGGGCAGGCCGGGAAAAAAAAAAACGCCCTCGAAACTGGGTTTAAATCCTTTGTCTAGAGCAAATGAAGGAGGTTTTCAGTCAAAGGGTGGCAGGCCTCTTGATTTCTAGCGACACAGATTGTCAATGCTTTGAAAGACACCATTATGAAGTGGCAAAGGAAATGAATAGGAAGCAAGGGCAGAAATCATGTGCGCTTCTTTCGCGGTGGGGTGACCGCCATCAGAGCAGGGGTTGCAAAGAAATTCAAACAACAGCACAGCAGGCCCCATGTATTCAATTGGCAGATGGAGCTCCCAGCCAGCACTTAATCCTCCTGGTATTGCTAGAACCTTTGCTTGCAGAAGAACAGTCGCCATGTATACTTGTTCGAGTCTTGGATTGCACAGAAGCAGCAGGGAAAAAGACGTCCCTGGGTGGGCTCGAACCACCAACCTTTCGGTTAACAGCCGAACGCGCTAACCGATTGCGCCACAGAGACGACGCTTGCCACCGGCCACCAGGTGTCGCCTTAAGCGCGTGGAAACGCCAGAGTTTTCCATCTTCAGGCATTTGTCTGCTCTAAACATGGAACCATATATTAGTCACCGAGGATTGCCACTACAAATGAGGCCTCTAAAAGCCTCTTTGTATTCTTAGCGTCTTTGGATTCCAGAGAGCCGGAAGGGAGAGGACTTCTGTTGCCCCTTCGCTCCCTTGTATCGGAAACCCAAGCTGTATCTTAGAAGTAAGCTATCGACGTCTTTTTTTTTCAGATGGTAGAGCGTGCTACCTAGACATTCCCCCTCTATACTTAACGCCGCCAGTGTCCGCAAACATTATTTGAAGGGAAACATTCTGCTCCAAAATACGTGACCTGCACGTTAAAGCAGCGGCCTTAAAGACCCGCCGGTGGAGATGCTGGGGATTGAACCCAAGACCTCATACATGCAAAGCATGCGCTCTACCACTGAGCTACACCCCCACCGCCGGCGTTTGAGCCCCGTTTTGCTTATGGCCTCAAACATGAGCACAATCTCTGCGGCTCACTCTTCAAAAGAGCCGGGGAAGCCTAAGTCATTATGATCCATCTATCTGTCAGAAGCAGACGGCAGAGGCGCTTATGAAGGCTGGCCTCCACCCTCACAACGGCTGGCTTTCACAGTCAGGATGGCCGAGCGGTCTAAGGCGCTGCGTTCAGGTCGCAGTCTCCCCTGGAGGCGTGGGTTCGAATCCCACTTCTGACACGGAACTTCTTTGCTGCCAAACACGAATCTGGACTTTCAGACCAAATGAATTCCTTACAATCAAAGAGGAGACTTGCGCTTTCCCGTCCATCGATCCAAGCGCGACTCCTTTTGCGATATTGCCGTTCCTCCCAGATAACGGATACCGTTGTAAATTCGGGCGAGCCTTCGTAATTCCTGGTGCCCAAATGTGAATTTCCAAGAATGGTTAAAACAAACCCTTACCCCCCCCCTCTACCGCATGCTTCCTGTGGCCTAACGGAAAGGCCATTAAAAGCGGCGGAGGAACGAGCGACGCAGTGCCCGGATAGCTCAGTCGGTAGAGCATCAGACTTTTAATCTGAGGGTCCAGGGTTCAAGTCCCTGTTCGGGCGACGCGGCCTTTTCTGAAGTGACGTGTAAAGCCTTCAGTTAGGTTGAAAATAAACACACGTCCGTCAAGTTTAACCTTTTAACTCTTTTTCACCTGCCTAACTGCCAGTGTGTTCCGGGAAGCTTTTCCCAAGGGACACCCCAGGAAATCAGAAACCGCAGGCATGCTTCCGAGTGCCTTTTTGCTCTTCTGGAAGTGAGGTCGGTCCCATTGGTTCCCAAAAGCGGCCCGGGAGGAAGATCTTTCTCAGTCGGAGCCCTGCTTAGCAGGGCCGATCTTCCGTATAGCGCCTTCGCCAACGTGTGGCTACATTCGTGTCCCAGAGCCTACTTAAATTGGTCCCAAAAGCCACCGACGGCTCCGCGGCCCCACCTGCCGAAACCCGGGATCGAACCAGGGACCTTTAGATCTTCAGTCTAACGCTCTCCCAACTGAGCTATTTCGGCACCGGGTGCGCCACCCTGTAGCAGCTGAACAATTGAAGTCCACCAAGTCACGGGCGATGGGTGCCCCACCGGCCTTCGATAGCTCAGCTGGTAGAGCGGAGGACTGTAGGTGTGATCGAGCAATCCTTAGGTCGCTGGTTCGATTCCGGCTCGAAGGACGCTTTGTTTTCCAATGCGAGCCTAAGAAGGAGATGAGTGGCATTTCAGGAAAGCTCTTTCTGCACCATGTGGCTGAGGACGAATGCTGAGGACACCACACCCCGTCAAGCGCTAAGCGCGATTAGACGCTTCCTTCTTTTCTGGCCCATTATCCAACCACGACACCACATGAGCCACTCACGTGCCTCCCAACAAATGGATACTATTGCAGGTTTGGGCCACCTTTCATTACGACTAACAAGAATGGTGACAACCAATGGCACCCCCCCACACACACACGCACACACGCACTGTTGAGGGCACCACACTTCGAGGGTGTAGCTTCTGCCCTCTAAAAGGAGACACTATGCATCCGATTCTTTGCAGTCAGTCAATTGCAGGGACCTTTCTTGTCCCTTTGCTACCTTATGTTGGAAACATTAGCTGCATGTCTTAGAAGCAACGTAAAGGAAGAGAATCACCCAAAGGACGGCAATCAGCAGAGTGGCGCAGCGGAAGCGTGCTGGGCCCATAACCCAGAGGTCGATGGATCGAAACCATCCTCTGCTAAAACTTTTTGCCAGGCAGAAGAAGAAAAAAAAAACCCACAATGTGGGGTCTATGTCCATTGTCAAGAACGAAGAAGGGAGAGTTTTGAGTCAAATGGGTTTGCGGCCGTAGGATGCATTTCTCAAAAAAATGTGTTATTCCCCAAGGATTGCCTCCACAAATGAGGCCTCTAATTTTAGCTACTTAAGACATAAGGGAAGATGTATTTTTCCGGCGAGGCAGCCACCCCCCCTCGCCTCCGAAGGCTGACAGGACATAAACCATGTTGGGAAAAGTTATTGCCCACCCCCACCCCCATACAATGCACAGCGCAGCAAGAATACCTGCGCGTGCCAGCTGCGATTAGCAGAGTGGCGCAGCGGAAGCGTGCTGGGCCCATAACCCAGAGGTCGATGGATCGAAACCATTCTCTGCTAGATTTTTTTTTTTTGGGAGGGGGGCAGGCCGGGAAAAAAAAAAACGCCCTCGAAACTGGGTTTAAATCCTTTGTCTAGAGCAAATGAAGGAGGTTTTCAGTCAAAGGGTGGCAGGCCTCTTGATTTCTAGCGACACAGATTGTCAATGCTTTGAAAGACACCATTATGAAGTGGCAAAGGAAATGAATAGGAAGCAAGGGCAGAAATCATGTGCGCTTCTTTCGCGGTGGGGTGACCGCCATCAGAGCAGGGGTTGCAAAGAAATTCAAACAACAGCACAGCAGGCCCCATGTATTCAATTGGCAGATGGAGCTCCCAGCCAGCACTTAATCCTCCTGGTATTGCTAGAACCTTTGCTTGCAGAAGAACAGTCGCCATGTATACTTGTTCGAGTCTTGGATTGCACAGAAGCAGCAGGGAAAAAGACGTCCCTGGGTGGGCTCGAACCACCAACCTTTCGGTTAACAGCCGAACGCGCTAACCGATTGCGCCACAGAGACGACGCTTGCCACCGGCCACCAGGTGTCGCCTTAAGCGCGTGGAAACGCCAGAGTTTTCCATCTTCAGGCATTTGTCTGCTCTAAACATGGAACCATATATTAGTCACCGAGGATTGCCACTACAAATGAGGCCTCTAAAAGCCTCTTTGTATTCTTAGCGTCTTTGGATTCCAGAGAGCCGGAAGGGAGAGGACTTCTGTTGCCCCTTCGCTCCCTTGTATCGGAAACCCAAGCTGTATCTTAGAAGTAAGCTATCGACGTCTTTTTTTTTCAGATGGTAGAGCGTGCTACCTAGACATTCCCCCTCTATACTTAACGCCGCCAGTGTCCGCAAACATTATTTGAAGGGAAACATTCTGCTCCAAAATACGTGACCTGCACGTTAAAGCAGCGGCCTTAAAGACCCGCCGGTGGAGATGCTGGGGATTGAACCCAAGACCTCATACATGCAAAGCATGCGCTCTACCACTGAGCTACACCCCCACCGCCGGCGTTTGAGCCCCGTTTTGCTTATGGCCTCAAACATGAGCACAATCTCTGCGGCTCACTCTTCAAAAGAGCCGGGGAAGCCTAAGTCATTATGATCCATCTATCTGTCAGAAGCAGACGGCAGAGGCGCTTATGAAGGCTGGCCTCCACCCTCACAACGGCTGGCTTTCACAGTCAGGATGGCCGAGCGGTCTAAGGCGCTGCGTTCAGGTCGCAGTCTCCCCTGGAGGCGTGGGTTCGAATCCCACTTCTGACACGGAACTTCTTTGCTGCCAAACACGAATCTGGACTTTCAGACCAAATGAATTCCTTACAATCAAAGAGGAGACTTGCGCTTTCCCGTCCATCGATCCAAGCGCGACTCCTTTTGCGATATTGCCGTTCCTCCCAGATAACGGATACCGTTGTAAATTCGGGCGAGCCTTCGTAATTCCTGGTGCCCAAATGTGAATTTCCAAGAATGGTTAAAACAAACCCTTACCCCCCCCTCTACCGCATGCTTCCTGTGGCCTAACGGAAAGGCCATTAAAAGCGGCGGAGGAACGAGCGACGCAGTGCCCGGATAGCTCAGTCGGTAGAGCATCAGACTTTTAATCTGAGGGTCCAGGGTTCAAGTCCCTGTTCGGGCGACGCGGCCTTTTCTGAAGTGACGTGTAAAGCCTTCAGTTAGGTTGAAAATAAACACACGTCCGTCAAGTTTAACCTTTTAACTCTTTTTCACCTGCCTAACTGCCAGTGTGTTCCGGGAAGCTTTTCCCAAGGGACACCCCAGGAAATCAGAAACCGCAGGCATGCTTCCGAGTGCCTTTTTGCTCTTCTGGAAGTGAGGTCGGTCCCATTGGTTCCCAAAAGCGGCCCGGGAGGAAGATCTTTCTCAGTCGGAGCCCTGCTTAGCAGGGCCGATCTTCCGTATAGCGCCTTCGCCAACGTGTGGCTACATTCGTGTCCCAGAGCCTACTTAAATTGGTCCCAAAAGCCACCGACGGCTCCGCGGCCCCACCTGCCGAAACCCGGGATCGAACCAGGGACCTTTAGATCTTCAGTCTAACGCTCTCCCAACTGAGCTATTTCGGCACCGGGTGCGCCACCCTGTAGCAGCTGAACAATTGAAGTCCACCAAGTCACGGGCGATGGGTGCCCCACCGGCCTTCGATAGCTCAGCTGGTAGAGCGGAGGACTGTAGGTGTGATCGAGCAATCCTTAGGTCGCTGGTTCGATTCCGGCTCGAAGGACGCTTTGTTTTCCAATGCGAGCCTAAGAAGGAGATGAGTGGCATTTCAGGAAAGCTCTTTCTGCACCATGTGGCTGAGGACGAATGCTGAGGACACCACACCCCGTCAAGCGCTAAGCGCGATTAGACGCTTCCTTCTTTTCTGGCCCATTATCCAACCACGACACCACATGAGCCACTCACGTGCCTCCCAACAAATGGATACTATTGCAGGTTTGGGCCACCTTTCATTACGACTAACAAGAATGGTGACAACCAATGGCACCCCCCCACACACACACGCACACACGCACTGTTGAGGGCACCACACTTCGAGGGTGTAGCTTCTGCCCTCTAAAAGGAGACACTATGCATCCGATTCTTTGCAGTCAGTCAATTGCAGGGACCTTTCTTGTCCCTTTGCTACCTTATGTTGGAAACATTAGCTGCATGTCTTAGAAGCAACGTAAAGGAAGAGAATCACCCAAAGGACGGCAATCAGCAGAGTGGCGCAGCGGAAGCGTGCTGGGCCCATAACCCAGAGGTCGATGGATCGAAACCATCCTCTGCTAAAACTTTTTGCCAGGCAGAAGAAGAAAAAAAAAACCCACAATGTGGGGTCTATGTCCATTGTCAAGAACGAAGAAGGGAGAGTTTTGAGTCAAATGGGTTTGCGGCCGTAGGATGCATTTCTCAAAAAAATGTGTTATTCCCCAAGGATTGCCTCCACAAATGAGGCCTCTAATTTTAGCTACTTAAGACATAAGGGAAGATGTATTTTTCCGGCGAGGCAGCCACCCCCCCTCGCCTCCGAAGGCTGACAGGACATAAACCATGTTGGGAAAAGTTATTGCCCACCCCCACCCCCATACAATGCACAGCGCAGCAAGAATACCTGCGCGTGCCAGCTGCGATTAGCAGAGTGGCGCAGCGGAAGCGTGCTGGGCCCATAACCCAGAGGTCGATGGATCGAAACCATTCTCTGCTAGATTTTTTTTTTTTGGGAGGGGGGCAGGCCGGGAAAAAAAAAAACGCCCTCGAAACTGGGTTTAAATCCTTTGTCTAGAGCAAATGAAGGAGGTTTTCAGTCAAAGGGTGGCAGGCCTCTTGATTTCTAGCGACACAGATTGTCAATGCTTTGAAAGACACCATTATGAAGTGGCAAAGGAAATGAATAGGAAGCAAGGGCAGAAATCATGTGCGCTTCTTTCGCGGTGGGGTGACCGCCATCAGAGCAGGGGTTGCAAAGAAATTCAAACAACAGCACAGCAGGCCCCATGTATTCAATTGGCAGATGGAGCTCCCAGCCAGCACTTAATCCTCCTGGTATTGCTAGAACCTTTGCTTGCAGAAGAACAGTCGCCATGTATACTTGTTCGAGTCTTGGATTGCACAGAAGCAGCAGGGAAAAAGACGTCCCTGGGTGGGCTCGAACCACCAACCTTTCGGTTAACAGCCGAACGCGCTAACCGATTGCGCCACAGAGACGACGCTTGCCACCGGCCACCAGGTGTCGCCTTAAGCGCGTGGAAACGCCAGAGTTTTCCATCTTCAGGCATTTGTCTGCTCTAAACATGGAACCATATATTAGTCACCGAGGATTGCCACTACAAATGAGGCCTCTAAAAGCCTCTTTGTATTCTTAGCGTCTTTGGATTCCAGAGAGCCGGAAGGGAGAGGACTTCTGTTGCCCCTTCGCTCCCTTGTATCGGAAACCCAAGCTGTATGTTAGAAGTAAGCTATCGACGTCTTTTTTTTTCAGATGGTAGAGCGTGCTACCTAGACATTCCCCCTCTATACTTAACGCCGCCAGTGTCCGCAAACATTATTTGAAGGGAAACATTCTGCTCCAAAATACGTGACCTGCACGTTAAAGCAGCGGCCTTAAAGACCCGCCGGTGGAGATGCTGGGGATTGAACCCAAGACCTCATACATGCAAAGCATGCGCTCTACCACTGAGCTACACCCCCACCGCCGGCGTTTGAGCCCCGTTTTGCTTATGGCCTCAAACATGAGCACAATCTCTGCGGCTCACTCTTCAAAAGAGCCGGGGAAGCCTAAGTCATTATGATCCATCTATCTGTCAGAAGCAGACGGCAGAGGCGCTTATGAAGGCTGGCCTCCACCCTCACAACGGCTGGCTTTCACAGTCAGGATGGCCGAGCGGTCTAAGGCGCTGCGTTCAGGTCGCAGTCTCCCCTGGAGGCGTGGGTTCGAATCCCACTTCTGACACGGAACTTCTTTGCTGCCAAACACGAATCTGGACTTTCAGACCAAATGAATTCCTTACAATCAAAGAGGAGACTTGCGCTTTCCCGTCCATCGATCCAAGCGCGACTCCTTTTGCGATATTGCCGTTCCTCCCAGATAACGGATACCGTTGTAAATTCGGGCGAGCCTTCGTAATTCCTGGTGCCCAAATGTGAATTTCCAAGAATGGTTAAAACAAACCCTTACCCCCCCCTCTACCGCATGCTTCCTGTGGCCTAACGGAAAGGCCATTAAAAGCGGCGGAGGAACGAGCGACGCAGTGCCCGGATAGCTCAGTCGGTAGAGCATCAGACTTTTAATCTGAGGGTCCAGGGTTCAAGTCCCTGTTCGGGCGACGCGGCCTTTTCTGAAGTGACGTGTAAAGCCTTCAGTTAGGTTGAAAATAAACACACGTCCGTCAAGTTTAACCTTTTAACTCTTTTTCACCTGCCTAACTGCCAGTGTGTTCCGGGAAGCTTTTCCCAAGGGACACCCCAGGAAATCAGAAACCGCAGGCATGCTTCCGAGTGCCTTTTTGCTCTTCTGGAAGTGAGGTCGGTCCCATTGGTTCCCAAAAGCGGCCCGGGAGGAAGATCTTTCTCAGTCGGAGCCCTGCTTAGCAGGGCCGATCTTCCGTATAGCGCCTTCGCCAACGTGTGGCTACATTCGTGTCCCAGAGCCTACTTAAATTGGTCCCAAAAGCCACCGACGGCTCCGCGGCCCCACCTGCCGAAACCCGGGATCGAACCAGGGACCTTTAGATCTTCAGTCTAACGCTCTCCCAACTGAGCTATTTCGGCACCGGGTGCGCCACCCTGTAGCAGCTGAACAATTGAAGTCCACCAAGTCACGGGCGATGGGTGCCCCACCGGCCTTCGATAGCTCAGCTGGTAGAGCGGAGGACTGTAGGTGTGATCGAGCAATCCTTAGGTCGCTGGTTCGATTCCGGCTCGAAGGACGCTTTGTTTTCCAATGCGAGCCTAAGAAGGAGATGAGTGGCATTTCAGGAAAGCTCTTTCTGCACCATGTGGCTGAGGACGAATGCTGAGGACACCACACCCCGTCAAGCGCTAAGCGCGATTAGACGCTTCCTTCTTTTCTGGCCCATTATCCAACCACGACACCACATGAGCCACTCACGTGCCTCCCAACAAATGGATACTATTGCAGGTTTGGGCCACCTTTCATTACGACTAACAAGAATGGTGACAACCAATGGCACCCCCCCACACACACACGCACACACGCACTGTTGAGGGCACCACACTTCGAGGGTGTAGCTTCTGCCCTCTAAAAGGAGACACTATGCATCCGATTCTTTGCAGTCAGTCAATTGCAGGGACCTTTCTTGTCCCTTTGCTACCTTATGTTGGAAACATTAGCTGCATGTCTTAGAAGCAACGTAAAGGAAGAGAATCACCCAAAGGACGGCAATCAGCAGAGTGGCGCAGCGGAAGCGTGCTGGGCCCATAACCCAGAGGTCGATGGATCGAAACCATCCTCTGCTAAAACTTTTTGCCAGGCAGAAGAAGAAAAAAAAAACCCACAATGTGGGGTCTATGTCCATTGTCAAGAACGAAGAAGGGAGAGTTTTGAGTCAAATGGGTTTGCGGCCGTAGGATGCATTTCTCAAAAAAATGTGTTATTCCCCAAGGATTGCCTCCACAAATGAGGCCTCTAATTTTAGCTACTTAAGACATAAGGGAAGATGTATTTTTCCGGCGAGGCAGCCACCCCCCCTCGCCTCCGAAGGCTGACAGGACATAAACCATGTTGGGAAAAGTTATTGCCCACCCCCACCCCCATACAATGCACAGCGCAGCAAGAATACCTGCGCGTGCCAGCTGCGATTAGCAGAGTGGCGCAGCGGAAGCGTGCTGGGCCCATAACCCAGAGGTCGATGGATCGAAACCATTCTCTGCTAGATTTTTTTTTTTGGGAGGGGGGCAGGCCGGGAAAAAAAAAAACGCCCTCGAAACTGGGTTTAAATCCTTTGTCTAGAGCAAATGAAGGAGGTTTTCAGTCAAAGGGTGGCAGGCCTCTTGATTTCTAGCGACACAGATTGTCAATGCTTTGAAAGACACCATTATGAAGTGGCAAAGGAAATGAATAGGAAGCAAGGGCAGAAATCATGTGCGCTTCTTTCGCGGTGGGGTGACCGCCATCAGAGCAGGGGTTGCAAAGAAATTCAAACAACAGCACAGCAGGCCCCATGTATTCAATTGGCAGATGGAGCTCCCAGCCAGCACTTAATCCTCCTGGTATTGCTAGAACCTTTGCTTGCAGAAGAACAGTCGCCATGTATACTTGTTCGAGTCTTGGATTGCACAGAAGCAGCAGGGAAAAAGACGTCCCTGGGTGGGCTCGAACCACCAACCTTTCGGTTAACAGCCGAACGCGCTAACCGATTGCGCCACAGAGACGACGCTTGCCACCGGCCACCAGGTGTCGCCTTAAGCGCGTGGAAACGCCAGAGTTTTCCATCTTCAGGCATTTGTCTGCTCTAAACATGGAACCATATATTAGTCACCGAGGATTGCCACTACAAATGAGGCCTCTAAAAGCCTCTTTGTATTCTTAGCGTCTTTGGATTCCAGAGAGCCGGAAGGGAGAGGACTTCTGTTGCCCCTTCGCTCCCTTGTATCGGAAACCCAAGCTGTATCTTAGAAGTAAGCTATCGACGTCTTTTTTTTTCAGATGGTAGAGCGTGCTACCTAGACATTCCCCCTCTATACTTAACGCCGCCAGTGTCCGCAAACATTATTTGAAGGGAAACATTCTGCTCCAAAATACGTGACCTGCACGTTAAAGCAGCGGCCTTAAAGACCCGCCGGTGGAGATGCTGGGGATTGAACCCAAGACCTCATACATGCAAAGCATGCGCTCTACCACTGAGCTACACCCCCACCGCCGGCGTTTGAGCCCCGTTTTGCTTATGGCCTCAAACATGAGCACAATCTCTGCGGCTCACTCTTCAAAAGAGCCGGGGAAGCCTAAGTCATTATGATCCATCTATCTGTCAGAAGCAGACGGCAGAGGCGCTTATGAAGGCTGGCCTCCACCCTCACAACGGCTGGCTTTCACAGTCAGGATGGCCGAGCGGTCTAAGGCGCTGCGTTCAGGTCGCAGTCTCCCCTGGAGGCGTGGGTTCGAATCCCACTTCTGACACGGAACTTCTTTGCTGCCAAACACGAATCTGGACTTTCAGACCAAATGAATTCCTTACAATCAAAGAGGAGACTTGCGCTTTCCCGTCCATCGATCCAAGCGCGACTCCTTTTGCGATATTGCCGTTCCTCCCAGATAACGGATACCGTTGTAAATTCGGGCGAGCCTTCGTAATTCCTGGTGCCCAAATGTGAATTTCCAAGAATGGTTAAAACAAACCCTTACCCCCCCCTCTACCGCATGCTTCCTGTGGCCTAACGGAAAGGCCATTAAAAGCGGCGGAGGAACGAGCGACGCAGTGCCCGGATAGCTCAGTCGGTAGAGCATCAGACTTTTAATCTGAGGGTCCAGGGTTCAAGTCCCTGTTCGGGCGACGCGGCCTTTTCTGAAGTGACGTGTAAAGCCTTCAGTTAGGTTGAAAATAAACACACGTCCGTCAAGTTTAACCTTTTAACTCTTTTTCACCTGCCTAACTGCCAGTGTGTTCCGGGAAGCTTTTCCCAAGGGACACCCCAGGAAATCAGAAACCGCAGGCATGCTTCCGAGTGCCTTTTTGCTCTTCTGGAAGTGAGGTCGGTCCCATTGGTTCCCAAAAGCGGCCCGGG
Source organism: Xenopus laevis (assembly GCF_017654675.1). Taxonomy (NCBI): domain Eukaryota; kingdom Metazoa; phylum Chordata; class Amphibia; order Anura; family Pipidae; genus Xenopus; species Xenopus laevis. Next base: position 120,486,583 of record NC_054376.1, read on the forward strand.
AGGAAGATCTTTCTCAGTCGGAGCCCTGCTTAGCAGGGCCGATCTTCCGTATAGCGCCTTCGCCAACGTGTGGCTACATTCGTGTCCCAGAGCCTACTTAAATTGGTCCCAAAAGCCACCGACGGCTCCGCGGCCCCACCTGCCGAAACCCGGGATCGAACCAGGGACCTTTAGATCTTCAGTCTAACGCTCTCCCAACTGAGCTATTTCGGCACCGGGTGCGCCACCCTGTAGCAGCTGAACAATTGAAGTCCACCAAGTCACGGGCGATGGGTGCCCCACCGGCCTTCGATAGCTCAGCTGGTAGAGCGGAGGACTGTAGGTGTGATCGAGCAATCCTTAGGTCGCTGGTTCGATTCCGGCTCGAAGGACGCTTTGTTTTCCAATGCGAGCCTAAGAAGGAGATGAGTGGCATTTCAGGAAAGCTCTTTCTGCACCATGTGGCTGAGGACGAATGCTGAGGACACCACACCCCGTCAAGCGCTAAGCGCGATTAGACGCTTCCTTCTTTTCTGGCCCATTATCCAACCACGACACCACATGAGCCACTCACGTGCCTCCCAACAAATGGATACTATTGCAGGTTTGGGCCACCTTTCATTACGACTAACAAGAATGGTGACAACCAATGGCACCCCCCCACACACACACGCACACACGCACTGTTGAGGGCACCACACTTCGAGGGTGTAGCTTCTGCCCTCTAAAAGGAGACACTATGCATCCGATTCTTTGCAGTCAGTCAATTGCAGGGACCTTTCTTGTCCCTTTGCTACCTTATGTTGGAAACATTAGCTGCATGTCTTAGAAGCAACGTAAAGGAAGAGAATCACCCAAAGGACGGCAATCAGCAGAGTGGCGCAGCGGAAGCGTGCTGGGCCCATAACCCAGAGGTCGATGGATCGAAACCATCCTCTGCTAAAACTTTTTGCCAGGCAGAAGAAGAAAAAAAAAACCCACAATGTGGGGTCTATGTCCATTGTCAAGAACGAAGAAGGGAGAGTTTTGAGTCAAATGGGTTTGCGGCCGTAGGATGCATTTCTCAAAAAAATGTGTTATTCCCCAAGGATTGCCTCCACAAATGAGGCCTCTAATTTTAGCTACTTAAGACATAAGGGAAGATGTATTTTTCCGGCGAGGCAGCCACCCCCCCTCGCCTCCGAAGGCTGACAGGACATAAACCATGTTGGGAAAAGTTATTGCCCACCCCCACCCCCATACAATGCACAGCGCAGCAAGAATACCTGCGCGTGCCAGCTGCGATTAGCAGAGTGGCGCAGCGGAAGCGTGCTGGGCCCATAACCCAGAGGTCGATGGATCGAAACCATTCTCTGCTAGATTTTTTTTTTTTGGGAGGGGGGCAGGCCGGGAAAAAAAAAACGCCCTCGAAACTGGGTTTAAATCCTTTGTCTAGAGCAAATGAAGGAGGTTTTCAGTCAAAGGGTGGCAGGCCTCTTGATTTCTAGCGACACAGATTGTCAATGCTTTGAAAGACACCATTATGAAGTGGCAAAGGAAATGAATAGGAAGCAAGGGCAGAAATCATGTGCGCTTCTTTCGCGGTGGGGTGACCGCCATCAGAGCAGGGGTTGCAAAGAAATTCAAACAACAGCACAGCAGGCCCCATGTATTCAATTGGCAGATGGAGCTCCCAGCCAGCACTTAATCCTCCTGGTATTGCTAGAACCTTTGCTTGCAGAAGAACAGTCGCCATGTATACTTGTTCGAGTCTTGGATTGCACAGAAGCAGCAGGGAAAAAGACGTCCCTGGGTGGGCTCGAACCACCAACCTTTCGGTTAACAGCCGAACGCGCTAACCGATTGCGCCACAGAGACGACGCTTGCCACCGGCCACCAGGTGTCGCCTTAAGCGCGTGGAAACGCCAGAGTTTTCCATCTTCAGGCATTTGTCTGCTCTAAACATGGAACCATATATTAGTCACCGAGGATTGCCACTACAAATGAGGCCTCTAAAAGCCTCTTTGTATTCTTAGCGTCTTTGGATTCCAGAGAGCCGGAAGGGAGAGGACTTCTGTTGCCCCTTCGCTCCCTTGTATCGGAAACCCAAGCTGTATGTTAGAAGTAAGCTATCGACGTCTTTTTTTTTCAGATGGTAGAGCGTGCTACCTAGACATTCCCCCTCTATACTTAACGCCGCCAGTGTCCGCAAACATTATTTGAAGGGAAACATTCTGCTCCAAAATACGTGACCTGCACGTTAAAGCAGCGGCCTTAAAGACCCGCCGGTGGAGATGCTGGGGATTGAACCCAAGACCTCATACATGCAAAGCATGCGCTCTACCACTGAGCTACACCCCCACCGCCGGCGTTTGAGCCCCGTTTTGCTTATGGCCTCAAACATGAGCACAATCTCTGCGGCTCACTCTTCAAAAGAGCCGGGGAAGCCTAAGTCATTATGATCCATCTATCTGTCAGAAGCAGACGGCAGAGGCGCTTATGAAGGCTGGCCTCCACCCTCACAACGGCTGGCTTTCACAGTCAGGATGGCCGAGCGGTCTAAGGCGCTGCGTTCAGGTCGCAGTCTCCCCTGGAGGCGTGGGTTCGAATCCCACTTCTGACACGGAACTTCTTTGCTGCCAAACACGAATCTGGACTTTCAGACCAAATGAATTCCTTACAATCAAAGAGGAGACTTGCGCTTTCCCGTCCATCGATCCAAGCGCGACTCCTTTTGCGATATTGCCGTTCCTCCCAGATAACGGATACCGTTGTAAATTCGGGCGAGCCTTCGTAATTCCTGGTGCCCAAATGTGAATTTCCAAGAATGGTTAAAACAAACCCTTACCCCCCCCTCTACCGCATGCTTCCTGTGGCCTAACGGAAAGGCCATTAAAAGCGGCGGAGGAACGAGCGACGCAGTGCCCGGATAGCTCAGTCGGTAGAGCATCAGACTTTTAATCTGAGGGTCCAGGGTTCAAGTCCCTGTTCGGGCGACGCGGCCTTTTCTGAAGTGACGTGTAAAGCCTTCAGTTAGGTTGAAAATAAACACACGTCCGTCAAGTTTAACCTTTTAACTCTTTTTCACCTGCCTAACTGCCAGTGTGTTCCGGGAAGCTTTTCCCAAGGGACACCCCAGGAAATCAGAAACCGCAGGCATGCTTCCGAGTGCCTTTTTGCTCTTCTGGAAGTGAGGTCGGTCCCATTGGTTCCCAAAAGCGGCCCGGGAGGAAGATCTTTCTCAGTCGGAGCCCTGCTTAGCAGGGCCGATCTTCCGTATAGCGCCTTCGCCAACGTGTGGCTACATTCGTGTCCCAGAGCCTACTTAAATTGGTCCCAAAAGCCACCGACGGCTCCGCGGCCCCACCTGCCGAAACCCGGGATCGAACCAGGGACCTTTAGATCTTCAGTCTAACGCTCTCCCAACTGAGCTATTTCGGCACCGGGTGCGCCACCCTGTAGCAGCTGAACAATTGAAGTCCACCAAGTCACGGGCGATGGGTGCCCCACCGGCCTTCGATAGCTCAGCTGGTAGAGCGGAGGACTGTAGGTGTGATCGAGCAATCCTTAGGTCGCTGGTTCGATTCCGGCTCGAAGGACGCTTTGTTTTCCAATGCGAGCCTAAGAAGGAGATGAGTGGCATTTCAGGAAAGCTCTTTCTGCACCATGTGGCTGAGGACGAATGCTGAGGACACCACACCCCGTCAAGCGCTAAGCGCGATTAGACGCTTCCTTCTTTTCTGGCCCATTATCCAACCACGACACCACATGAGCCACTCACGTGCCTCCCAACAAATGGATACTATTGCAGGTTTGGGCCACCTTTCATTACGACTAACAAGAATGGTGACAACCAATGGCACCCCCCCACACACACACGCACACACGCACTGTTGAGGGCACCACACTTCGAGGGTGTAGCTTCTGCCCTCTAAAAGGAGACACTATGCATCCGATTCTTTGCAGTCAGTCAATTGCAGGGACCTTTCTTGTCCCTTTGCTACCTTATGTTGGAAACATTAGCTGCATGTCTTAGAAGCAACGTAAAGGAAGAGAATCACCCAAAGGACGGCAATCAGCAGAGTGGCGCAGCGGAAGCGTGCTGGGCCCATAACCCAGAGGTCGATGGATCGAAACCATCCTCTGCTAAAACTTTTTGCCAGGCAGAAGAAGAAAAAAAAAACCCACAATGTGGGGTCTATGTCCATTGTCAAGAACGAAGAAGGGAGAGTTTTGAGTCAAATGGGTTTGCGGCCGTAGGATGCATTTCTCAAAAAAATGTGTTATTCCCCAAGGATTGCCTCCACAAATGAGGCCTCTAATTTTAGCTACTTAAGACATAAGGGAAGATGTATTTTTCCGGCGAGGCAGCCACCCCCCCTCGCCTCCGAAGGCTGACAGGACATAAACCATGTTGGGAAAAGTTATTGCCCACCCCCACCCCCATACAATGCACAGCGCAGCAAGAATACCTGCGCGTGCCAGCTGCGATTAGCAGAGTGGCGCAGCGGAAGCGTGCTGGGCCCATAACCCAGAGGTCGATGGATCGAAACCATTCTCTGCTAGATTTTTTTTTTTTGGGAGGGGGGCAGGCCGGGAAAAAAAAAAACGCCCTCGAAACTGGGTTTAAATCCTTTGTCTAGAGCAAATGAAGGAGGTTTTCAGTCAAAGGGTGGCAGGCCTCTTGATTTCTAGCGACACAGATTGTCAATGCTTTGAAAGACACCATTATGAAGTGGCAAAGGAAATGAATAGGAAGCAAGGGCAGAAATCATGTGCGCTTCTTTCGCGGTGGGGTGACCGCCATCAGAGCAGGGGTTGCAAAGAAATTCAAACAACAGCACAGCAGGCCCCATGTATTCAATTGGCAGATGGAGCTCCCAGCCAGCACTTAATCCTCCTGGTATTGCTAGAACCTTTGCTTGCAGAAGAACAGTCGCCATGTATACTTGTTCGAGTCTTGGATTGCACAGAAGCAGCAGGGAAAAAGACGTCCCTGGGTGGGCTCGAACCACCAACCTTTCGGTTAACAGCCGAACGCGCTAACCGATTGCGCCACAGAGACGACGCTTGCCACCGGCCACCAGGTGTCGCCTTAAGCGCGTGGAAACGCCAGAGTTTTCCATCTTCAGGCATTTGTCTGCTCTAAACATGGAACCATATATTAGTCACCGAGGATTGCCACTACAAATGAGGCCTCTAAAAGCCTCTTTGTATTCTTAGCGTCTTTGGATTCCAGAGAGCCGGAAGGGAGAGGACTTCTGTTGCCCCTTCGCTCCCTTGTATCGGAAACCCAAGCTGTATCTTAGAAGTAAGCTATCGACGTCTTTTTTTTTCAGATGGTAGAGCGTGCTACCTAGACATTCCCCCTCTATACTTAACGCCGCCAGTGTCCGCAAACATTATTTGAAGGGAAACATTCTGCTCCAAAATACGTGACCTGCACGTTAAAGCAGCGGCCTTAAAGACCCGCCGGTGGAGATGCTGGGGATTGAACCCAAGACCTCATACATGCAAAGCATGCGCTCTACCACTGAGCTACACCCCCACCGCCGGCGTTTGAGCCCCGTTTTGCTTATGGCCTCAAACATGAGCACAATCTCTGCGGCTCACTCTTCAAAAGAGCCGGGGAAGCCTAAGTCATTATGATCCATCTATCTGTCAGAAGCAGACGGCAGAGGCGCTTATGAAGGCTGGCCTCCACCCTCACAACGGCTGGCTTTCACAGTCAGGATGGCCGAGCGGTCTAAGGCGCTGCGTTCAGGTCGCAGTCTCCCCTGGAGGCGTGGGTTCGAATCCCACTTCTGACACGGAACTTCTTTGCTGCCAAACACGAATCTGGACTTTCAGACCAAATGAATTCCTTACAATCAAAGAGGAGACTTGCGCTTTCCCGTCCATCGATCCAAGCGCGACTCCTTTTGCGATATTGCCGTTCCTCCCAGATAACGGATACCGTTGTAAATTCGGGCGAGCCTTCGTAATTCCTGGTGCCCAAATGTGAATTTCCAAGAATGGTTAAAACAAACCCTTACCCCCCCCTCTACCGCATGCTTCCTGTGGCCTAACGGAAAGGCCATTAAAAGCGGCGGAGGAACGAGCGACGCAGTGCCCGGATAGCTCAGTCGGTAGAGCATCAGACTTTTAATCTGAGGGTCCAGGGTTCAAGTCCCTGTTCGGGCGACGCGGCCTTTTCTGAAGTGACGTGTAAAGCCTTCAGTTAGGTTGAAAATAAACACACGTCCGTCAAGTTTAACCTTTTAACTCTTTTTCACCTGCCTAACTGCCAGTGTGTTCCGGGAAGCTTTTCCCAAGGGACACCCCAGGAAATCAGAAACCGCAGGCATGCTTCCGAGTGCCTTTTTGCTCTTCTGGAAGTGAGGTCGGTCCCATTGGTTCCCAAAAGCGGCCCGGGAGGAAGATCTTTCTCAGTCGGAGCCCTGCTTAGCAGGGCCGATCTTCCGTATAGCGCCTTCGCCAACGTGTGGCTACATTCGTGTCCCAGAGCCTACTTAAATTGGTCCCAAAAGCCACCGACGGCTCCGCGGCCCCACCTGCCGAAACCCGGGATCGAACCAGGGACCTTTAGATCTTCAGTCTAACGCTCTCCCAACTGAGCTATTTCGGCACCGGGTGCGCCACCCTGTAGCAGCTGAACAATTGAAGTCCACCAAGTCACGGGCGATGGGTGCCCCACCGGCCTTCGATAGCTCAGCTGGTAGAGCGGAGGACTGTAGGTGTGATCGAGCAATCCTTAGGTCGCTGGTTCGATTCCGGCTCGAAGGACGCTTTGTTTTCCAATGCGAGCCTAAGAAGGAGATGAGTGGCATTTCAGGAAAGCTCTTTCTGCACCATGTGGCTGAGGACGAATGCTGAGGACACCACACCCCGTCAAGCGCTAAGCGCGATTAGACGCTTCCTTCTTTTCTGGCCCATTATCCAACCACGACACCACATGAGCCACTCACGTGCCTCCCAACAAATGGATACTATTGCAGGTTTGGGCCACCTTTCATTACGACTTACAAGAATGGTGACAACCAATGGCACCCCCCCACACACACACGCACACACGCACTGTTGAGGGCACCACACTTCGAGGGTGTAGCTTCTGCCCTCTAAAAGGAGACACTATGCATCCGATTCTTTGCAGTCAGTCAATTGCAGGGACCTTTCTTGTCCCTTTGCTACCTTATGTTGGAAACATTAGCTGCATGTCTTAGAAGCAACGTAAAGGAAGAGAATCACCCAAAGGACGGCAATCAGCAGAGTGGCGCAGCGGAAGCGTGCTGGGCCCATAACCCAGAGGTCGATGGATCGAAACCATCCTCTGCTAAAACTTTTTGCCAGGCAGAAGAAGAAAAAAAAAAACCACAATGTGGGGTCTATGTCCATTGTCAAGAACGAAGAAGGGAGAGTTTTGAGTCAAATGGGTTTGCGGCCGTAGGATGCATTTCTCAAAAAAATGTGTTATTCCCCAAGGATTGCCTCCACAAATGAGGCCTCTAATTTTAGCTACTTAAGACATAAGGGAAGATGTATTTTTCCGGCGAGGCAGCCACCCCCCCTCGCCTCCGAAGGCTGACAGGACATAAACCATGTTGGGAAAAGTTATTGCCCACCCCCACCCCCATACAATGCACAGCGCAGCAAGAATACCTGCGCGTGCCAGCTGCGATTAGCAGAGTGGCGCAGCGGAAGCGTGCTGGGCCCATAACCCAGAGGTCGATGGATCGAAACCATTCTCTGCTAGATTTTTTTTTTTTGGGAGGGGGGCAGGCCGGGAAAAAAAAAAACGCCCTCGAAACTGGGTTTAAATCCTTTGTCTAGAGCAAATGAAGGAGGTTTTCAGTCAAAGGGTGGCAGGCCTCTTGATTTCTAGCGACACAGATTGTCAATGCTTTGAAAGACACCATTATGAAGTGGCAAAGGAAATGAATAGGAAGCAAGGGCAGAAATCATGTGCGCTTCTTTCGCGGTGGGGTGACCGCCATCAGAGCAGGGGTTGCAAAGAAATTCAAACAACAGCACAGCAGGCCCCATGTATTCAATTGGCAGATGGAGCTCCCAGCCAGCACTTAATCCTCCTGGTATTGCTAGAACCTTTGCTTGCAGAAGAACAGTCGCCATGTATACTTGTTCGAGTCTTGGATTGCACAGAAGCAGCAGGGAAAAAGACGTCCCTGGGTGGGCTCGAACCACCAACCTTTCGGTTAACAGCCGAACGCGCTAACCGATTGCGCCACAGAGACGACGCTTGCCACCGGCCACCAGGTGTCGCCTTAAGCGCGTGGAAACGCCAGAGTTTTCCATCTTCAGGCATTTGTCTGCTCTAAACATGGAACCATATATTAGTCACCGAGGATTGCCACTACAAATGAGGCCTCTAAAAGCCTCTTTGTATTCTTAGCGTCTTTGGATTCCAGAGAGCCGGAAGGGAGAGGACTTCTGTTGCCCCTTCGCTCCCTTGTATCGGAAACCCAAGCTGTATCTTAGAAGTAAGCTATCGACGTCTTTTTTTTTCAGATGGTAGAGCGTGCTACCTAGACATTCCCCCTCTATACTTAACGCCGCCAGTGTCCGCAAACATTATTTGAAGGGAAACATTCTGCTCCAAAATACGTGACCTGCACGTTAAAGCAGCGGCCTTAAAGACCCGCCGGTGGAGATGCTGGGGATTGAACCCAAGACCTCATACATGCAAAGCATGCGCTCTACCACTGAGCTACACCCCCACCGCCGGCGTTTGAGCCCCGTTTTGCTTATGGCCTCAAACATGAGCACAATCTCTGCGGCTCACTCTTCAAAAGAGCCGGGGAAGCCTAAGTCATTATGATCCATCTATCTGTCAGAAGCAGACGGCAGAGGCGCTTATGAAGGCTGGCCTCCACCCTCACAACGGCTGGCTTTCACAGTCAGGATGGCCGAGCGGTCTAAGGCGCTGCGTTCAGGTCGCAGTCTCCCCTGGAGGCGTGGGTTCGAATCCCACTTCTGACACGGAACTTCTTTGCTGCCAAACACGAATCTGGACTTTCAGACCAAATGAATTCCTTACAATCAAAGAGGAGACTTGCGCTTTCCCGTCCATCGATCCAAGCGCGACTCCTTTTGCGATATTGCCGTTCCTCCCAGATAACGGATACCGTTGTAAATTCGGGCGAGCCTTCGTAATTCCTGGTGCCCAAATGTGAATTTCCAAGAATGGTTAAAACAAACCCTTACCCCCCCCTCTACCGCATGCTTCCTGTGGCCTAACGGAAAGGCCATTAAAAGCGGCGGAGGAACGAGCGACGCAGTGCCCGGATAGCTCAGTCGGTAGAGCATCAGACTTTTAATCTGAGGGTCCAGGGTTCAAGTCCCTGTTCGGGCGACGCGGCCTTTTCTGAAGTGACGTGTAAAGCCTTCAGTTAGGTTGAAAATAAACACACGTCCGTCAAGTTTAACCTTTTAACTCTTTTTCACCTGCCTAACTGCCAGTGTGTTCCGGGAAGCTTTTCCCAAGGGACACCCCAGGAAATCAGAAACCGCAGGCATGCTTCCGAGTGCCTTTTTGCTCTTCTGGAAGTGAGGTCGGTCCCATTGGTTCCCAAAAGCGGCCCGGGAGGAAGATCTTTCTCAGTCGGAGCCCTGCTTAGCAGGGCCGATCTTCCGTATAGCGCCTTCGCCAACGTGTGGCTACATTCGTGTCCCAGAGCCTACTTAAATTGGTCCCAAAAGCCACCGACGGCTCCGCGGCCCCACCTGCCGAAACCCGGGATCGAACCAGGGACCTTTAGATCTTCAGTCTAACGCTCTCCCAACTGAGCTATTTCGGCACCGGGTGCGCCACCCTGTAGCAGCTGAACAATTGAAGTCCACCAAGTCACGGGCGATGGGTGCCCCACCGGCCTTCGATAGCTCAGCTGGTAGAGCGGAGGACTGTAGGTGTGATCGAGCAATCCTTAGGTCGCTGGTTCGATTCCGGCTCGAAGGACGCTTTGTTTTCCAATGCGAGCCTAAGAAGGAGATGAGTGGCATTTCAGGAAAGCTCTTTCTGCACCATGTGGCTGAGGACGAATGCTGAGGACACCACACCCCGTCAAGCGCTAAGCGCGATTAGACGCTTCCTTCTTTTCTGGCCCATTATCCAACCACGACACCACATGAGCCACTCACGTGCCTCCCAACAAATGGATACTATTGCAGGTTTGGGCCACCTTTCATTACGACTAACAAGAATGGTGACAACCAATGGCACCCCCCCACACACACACGCACACACGCACTGTTGAGGGCACCACACTTCGAGGGTGTAGCTTCTGCCCTCTAAAAGGAGACACTATGCATCCGATTCTTTGCAGTCAGTCAATTGCAGGGACCTTTCTTGTCCCTTTGCTACCTTATGTTGGAAACATTAGCTGCATGTCTTAGAAGCAACGTAAAGGAAGAGAATCACCCAAAGGACGGCAATCAGCAGAGTGGCGCAGCGGAAGCGTGCTGGGCCCATAACCCAGAGGTCGATGGATCGAAACCATCCTCTGCTAAAACTTTTTGCCAGGCAGAAGAAGAAAAAAAAAACCCACAATGTGGGGTCTATGTCCATTGTCAAGAACGAAGAAGGGAGAGTTTTGAGTCAAATGGGTTTGCGGCCGTAGGATGCATTTCTCAAAAAAATGTGTTATTCCCCAAGGATTGCCTCCACAAATGAGGCCTCTAATTTTAGCTACTTAAGACATAAGGGAAGATGTATTTTTCCGGCGAGGCAGCCACCCCCCCTCGCCTCCGAAGGCTGACAGGACATAAACCATGTTGGGAAAAGTTATTGCCCACCCCCACCCCCATACAATGCACAGCGCAGCAAGAATACCTGCGCGTGCCAGCTGCGATTAGCAGAGTGGCGCAGCGGAAGCGTGCTGGGCCCATAACCCAGAGGTCGATGGATCGAAACCATTCTCTGCTAGATTTTTTTTTTTTGGGAGGGGGGCAGGCCGGGAAAAAAAAAAACGCCCTCGAAACTGGGTTTAAATCCTTTGTCTAGAGCAAATGAAGGAGGTTTTCAGTCAAAGGGTGGCAGGCCTCTTGATTTCTAGCGACACAGATTGTCAATGCTTTGAAAGACACCATTATGAAGTGGCAAAGGAAATGAATAGGAAGCAAGGGCAGAAATCATGTGCGCTTCTTTCGCGGTGGGGTGACCGCCATCAGAGCAGGGGTTGCAAAGAAATTCAAACAACAGCACAGCAGGCCCCATGTATTCAATTGGCAGATGGAGCTCCCAGCCAGCACTTAATCCTCCTGGTATTGCTAGAACCTTTGCTTGCAGAAGAACAGTCGCCATGTATACTTGTTCGAGTCTTGGATTGCACAGAAGCAGCAGGGAAAAAGACGTCCCTGGGTGGGCTCGAACCACCAACCTTTCGGTTAACAGCCGAACGCGCTAACCGATTGCGCCACAGAGACGACGCTTGCCACGGCCACCAGGTGTCGCCTTAAGCGCGTGGAAACGCCAGAGTTTTCCATCTTCAGGCATTTGTCTGCTCTAAACATGGAACCATATATTAGTCACCGAGGATTGCCACTACAAATGAGGCCTCTAAAAGCCTCTTTGTATTCTTAGCGTCTTTGGATTCCAGAGAGCCGGAAGGGAGAGGACTTCTGTTGCCCCTTCGCTCCCTTGTATCGGAAACCCAAGCTGTATCTTAGAAGTAAGCTATCGACGTCTTTTTTTTTCAGATGGTAGAGCGTGCTACCTAGACATTCCCCCTCTATACTTAACGCCGCCAGTGTCCGCAAACATTATTTGAAGGGAAACATTCTGCTCCAAAATACGTGACCTGCACGCTAAAGCAGCGGCCTTAAAGACCCGCCGGTGGAGATGCTGGGAATTGAACCCAAGACCTCATACATGCAAAGCATGCGCTCTACCACTGAGCTACACCCCCACCGCCGGCGTTTGAGCCCCCGTTTTGCTTATGGCCTCAAACATGAGAACAATCTCTGCGGCTCACTCTTCAAAAGACCCGGGGAAGCCTAAGTCATTATGATCCATCTATCTGTCAGAAGCAGAAGGCAGAGGCGCTTATGAAGGCTGGCCTCCACCCTCACAACGGCTGGCATTTGCAGTCAGGATGGCCGAGCGGTCTAAGGCGCTGCGTTCAGGTCGCAGTCTCCCCTGGAGGCGTGGGTTCGAATCCCACTTCTGACACGGAACTTCTTTGCTGCCAAACACGAATCTGGACTTTCAGACCAATTGAATTCCTTACAATCAAAGAGGAAACTTGCGCTTTCCCGTCCATCGATCCAAGCGCGACTCCTTTTGCGATATTGCCGTTCCTCCCAGATAACGGATACCATTGTAAATTCGGGCGAGCCTTCGTAATTCCTGGTGCCAAAATGTGAATTTCCAAGAATGGTTAAACAAACCCTTATATCTTCCGTATAGCGCCTTCGCCAACGTGTGGCTACATTCGTGTCCCAGAGCCTACTTAAATTGGTCCCAAAAGCCACCGACGGCTCCGCGGCCCCACCTGCCGAAACCCGGGATCGAACCAGGGACCTTTAGATCTTCAGTCTAACGCTCTCCCAACTGAGCTATTTCGGCACCGGGTGCGCCACCCTGTAGCAGCTGAACAATTGAAGTCCACCAAGTCACGGGCGATGGGTGCCCCACCGGCCTTCGATAGCTCAGCTGGTAGAGCGGAGGACTGTAGGTGTGATCGAGCAATCCTTAGGTCGCTGGTTCGATTCCGGTGTGAAGGACGCTTTGTTTTCCAATGCGAGCCTAAGAAGGAGATGAGTGGCATTTCAGGAAAGCTCTTTCTGCACCATGTGGCTGAGGACGAATGCTGAGGACACCACACCCCGTCAAGCGCTAAGCGCGATTAGACGCTTCCTTCTTTTCTGGCCCATTATCCAACCACGACACCACATGAGCCACTCACGTGCCTCCCAACAAATGGATACTATTGCAGGTTTGGGCCACCTTTCATTACGACTAACAAGAATGGTGACAACCAATGGCACCCCCCCACACACACACACGCACACACACACTGTTGAGGGCACCACACTTCGAGGGTGTAGCTTCTGCCCTCTAAAAGGAGACACTATGCATCCGATTCTTTGCAGTCAGTCAATTGCAGGGACCTTTCTTGTCCCTTTGCTACCTTATGTTGGAAACATTAGCTGCATGTCTTAGAAGCAACGTAAAGGAAGAGAATCACCCAAAGGACGGCAATCAGCAGAGTGGCGCAGCGGAAGCGTGCTGGGCCCATAACCCAGAGGTCGATGGATCGAAACCATCCTCTGCTACAACTTTTTGCCAGGCAGAAGAAGAAAAAAAAAAACCACAATGTGGGGTCTATGTCCATTGTCAAGAACGAAGAAGGGAGAGTTTTGAGTCAAATGGGTTTGCGGCCGTAGGATGCATTTCTCAAAAAAATGTGTTATTCCCCAAGGATTGCCTCCACAAATGAGACCTCTAATTTTAGCTACTTAAGACATAAGGGAAGATGTATTTTTCCGGCGAGGCAGCCACCCCCCCTCGCCTCCGAAGGCTGACAGGACATAAACCATGTTGGGAAAAGTTATTGCCCACCCCCACCCCCATACAATGCACAGCGCAGCAAGAATACCTGCGCGTGCCAGCTGCGATTAGCAGAGTGGCGCAGTGGAAGCGTGCTGGGCCCATAACCCAGAGGTCGATGGATCGAAACCATTCTCTGCTAGATTTTTTTTGGGGGGGGGGGGCAGGCGGGGAAAAAAAAACGCCCTCGAAACTGGGTTTAAATCCTTTGTCTAGAGCAAATGAAGGAGGTTTTCAGTCAAAGGGTGGCAGGCCTCTTGATTTCTAGCGACACAGATTGTCAATGCTTTGAAAGACACCATTATGAAGTGGCAAATAGAGATGTCGCGAACTGTTCGCCGGCGAACTTGTTCGCGCGAACATCGGGTGTTCGCGCTCGCCGGAAGTTCGCGAACGTCGCGCGACGTTCGCCATTTTGGGTTCGCCATTGTTGGCGATGTTGCCCTCTCACCCCAGACCAGCAGGTACATGGCAGCCAATCAGGAAGCTCTCCCCTGGACCACTCCCCTTCCCTATAAAAACCGAAGCCCTGCAGCGTTTTTTCACTCTGCCTGTGTGTGCTGAAGAGATAGTGTAGGGAGAGAGCTGCTGCCTGTTAGTGATTTCAGGGACAGTTGAAAGTTTGCTGGCTAGTAATCGTTTTGATACTGCTCTGTTATTGGAGGGACAGAAGTCTGCAGGGGTTTGAGGGACATTTTAGCTTAGGTAGCTTTGCTGGCTAGTAATCTACCTTCTACTGCAGTGCTCTGTATGTAGCTGCAGTGGGCAGCTGTCCTGCTTCTGATCTCATCTGCTGACTGCTGCAATAACAGTAGTCCTTGTAAGGACTGCTTTTATTTATTTTTTTGTTGTTTTACTACTACTACTACTACTACTATAAGAGCCCAGTGCTATTAGTCTAGCAGTGTTGGGGAGTGGGACTGGTGTGCTAATCTGCTGCTCCTAGTAGTTCAGCAGCACCAACTTTAATTTTTTTTTTTAATATTCATTTTTTTTTATTTTACTTTTTTTTATTTTACTACCGCTGTAGTAGTGTATAAGTTGACCTTTTAGGCATTATTTGCCCTGTAGGCATTATTTGCACACTGTTTTCTTCAACCCGCCATCTAGCTGTGTGACCTTGTTCACATTCTGTCTAAATATCCATAATATTACCGTCTCCAGAAAAAACACCGGAGTGACTTTTTTCAAGCAGCCATAATATATTTTACGTAATCCGTATCCACCGCTGTAGTAGTGTATACGTTGACCTTGTAGGCATTATTTGCACACTGTTTTCTTCAACCCGCCATCTAGCTGTGTGACCTTGTTCACATTCTGTCTAAATATCCATAATATTACCGTCTCCAGAAAAAACACCGGAGTGACTTTTTTCAAGCAGCCATAATATATTTTACGTAATCCGTATCCACCGCTGTAGTAGTGTATACGTTGACCTTGTAGGCATTATTTGCACACTGTTTTCTTCAACCCGCCATCTAGCTGTGTGAGCTTGTTCACATTTTGTCTAAATATTGATAATATTATCGTCTCTAGAAAAACCACTTGAGTTACTTTTTTTCAAGCAGCATTCATATATTTTACGTAATCCGTATCCACCGCTGTAGTAGTGTATACGTTGACCTTGTAGGCATTATTTGCACAGTGTTTTCTTCAACCCGCCATCTAGCTGTGTGACCTTGTTCACATTCTGTCTAAATATCCATAATATTACCGTCTCCAGAAAAAACACCGGAGTGACTTTTTTCAAGCAGCCATAATATATTTTACGTAATCCGTATCCACCGCTGTAGTAGTGTATACGTTGACCTTGTAGGCATTATTTGCACACTGTTTTCTTCATCCCGCCATCTAGCTGTGTGACCTTGTTCACATTCTGTCTAAATATCCATAATATTACCGTCTCCAGAAAAAACACCGGAGTGACTTTTTTCAAGCAGCCATAATATATTTTACGTAATCCGTATCCACTGCTGTAGTAGTGTATACGTTGACCTTGTAGGCATTATTTGCACACTGTTTTCTTCAACCCGCCATCTAGCTGTGTGTATTATCGTTTCCAGAAAAACCAACTGAGTTTTTGTTGTTGTTGTTGTTTTTTTAAAAATAATGCCAGGCAAAGGCAGGCCGCCACGCAGAGGCCGTGCTAGGGGCCGTGCTGCTATGCAATCCTGTGGCCCTAGCAAATTGCCCAGTTTTAAAAAGCCAATGACCCTGAACTCCCAAAATGCTGAAGAGGTAGTTGACTGGCTTACACAGCACACCCCATCCTCTACCGTTTCTAACTTTACCACAACATCCTCCTCATCCTCCACTGCTATGGCCACCCCACGTAACACTTCCTCCACCACCGGTGCCCCTTCTTCACTGGGGTCAGAGGAGTTATTTTCCCATGAGTTTCTTGAACTGAGTAATGCGCAACCATTATTGCCAGAAGAAGATGAAGGAGATGAGGACCTTACACCAGATTTAATTCTGGCAGAGAACACAACAGAGATGGACATAATGAGTGATGAGGAGGAGGTCCCCGCTGCTGCTTCCTTCTGTGATGTGTCAGAAGAAATTGATGCATCTGAGGAGAATGATGATGAGGAGATTGATGTTTTGTGGGTGCCTAGTAGAAGAGAGCAAGAGGAGGGTAGTTCAGATGGAGAGACGGAGAGTCAGAGAGGCAGTAGGAGAATAAGACTTAGAAGAAGCAGGGAGGACAGCCCGCAGGGATCAGTAGGGCAACAACATGTATCGGCACCTGTGTTCAGCCGGCCAACGCACCCGCCATTGCCGCCAATGCCGCCAACTTCTACTGTTACCGCCAGATCGCACACTTCCAAAAAGTCAGCAGTGTGGGATTTTTTTAATGTGTGTGCCTCTGACAAAAGCATTGTAATTTGCAATGAGTGCAGTCAGAAACTGAGCCTTGGTAAGCCCAACAGCCACATAGGTACAACTTCTATGCGAAGGCACATGAGCGGCAAGCACAAAGCACTTTGGGAGCAACACCTCAAAGGCAACAGGCAAACTAAAAGCCACACTCCTTCTGGTCCAGCATCTTACTGCTCTACCTCTGCTCTCCTTGACCCGTCTGAACCACCCTCCACTCCGCCTTCCACCTTGACCACCTGTTCCCATTCCCAGTCATCTGCCACCAGCCAAGTTTCTGTGAAGGCCATGTTTGAGCGTAAGAAGCCAATGTCTGACTGTCACCCCCTTGCCCGGCGTCTGACAGCTGGCTTGTCTGCACTCTTAGCCCGCCAGCTTTTACCATACCAGCTGGTGGACTCTGAGGCCTTCCGCAAATTTGTAGCAATTGGGACACCGCAGTGGAAGGTACCCAGCCGCAATTTTTTTTCTAAAAAGGGAATACCACACCTGTACCAACATGTGCAGAGCCAAGTTACCGCATCTCTGTCACTTAGTGTTGGGCCAAAGGTCCATATGACTACTGACGCATGGTCCTCCAAGCATGGTCAGGGCAGGTATGTCACCTACACTGCCCACTGGGTGAACTTGGTAATGGCTGGGAAGCAGGGAATGGGTAGCTCAACAACAACAGTGGAGTTGGTGTCACCGCCACGGATTGCACGCGGTTCTGCCACCACCTCTACTCCTCCATCGCTCTCTACCTCGTCTTCTTCTTCTTCTTACTCTGCTGCTGGGTCCTCCTTCTCCTCCTCCACACCTGTGCACCCCCAGCTCCCCCTAGGCTATTCGACGTGCCAGGTACGCCGTTGTCACGCTGTCTTGGGGATGACGTGCCTGGAAAGCAAAAACCATACCGGATCTGTACTCCTGTCATCTCTGCAGTCACAGGCCGATCGGTGGCTGACCCCACACCAACTGCAGATCGGAAAAGTGGTGTGTGACAATGGAAGCAATCTGTTGGCAGCGTTGAGACTAGGCAATTTAACACATGTGCCCTGCATGGCACATGTGTTAAATTTAATAGTCCAACGTTTTGTCTCCAAGTACCCAGGATTCCAGGACGTTCTCACCCAGTCCAGAAAGGTGTCGGCCCATTTCAGACGTTCCTACACAGCCATGGCACGCCTTGCTGACATTCAGCAGCGCTACAACATGCCAGTCAGGTGTTTGATTTCTGACAGCCAGACTCGCTGGAATTCAACGCTCCTTATGTTGGAACGTCTGCTGCAACAACAAAGGGCCGTCAACGAGTACCTTTTTGAACTGGGTGGTAGGACTGGATCTGCACAGCTGGGGATTTTTTTCCCCCGTTACTGGGTGCTTATGCGCGATGCCTGCAGGCTCATGCGACCTTTTGAAGAGGTGACAAATATGGTCAGTCGCACCGAAGGCACCATCAGCGACCTAATACCCTTCGCTTTATTCCTGGAGCGTGCCGTGCGACGAGTGACAGATGAGGCTGTAGACCAGCGTGACGAGGAGCTGGAAGCGCACGATTTCTGGTCGGAATCACCAGAACGAACCCAGGCACCTGCTGCAACGCAGGGAGAGGTGCCAGAAGTGGAGTCAGAGGAGGAAGGTGGCTTTGTGGAGGAGGAGGAGGAGGACCAACAGGAGCAGGCTTCCCAGGGGGCTAGTGGTGACCTTTTGGGGACCCCTGGTCTTGTACGTGGCTGGGGGGAGGAGACCGTGGATGATGCAGTCCTTGATAATGAGGAAGCGGAGATGGATAGCTCTGCATCCAACCTTGTGAGAATGGGGTCTTTCATGCTGTCATGCCTGTTGAAGGACCCCCGTATCAAGAGGCTTAAGGAGAAGGACCTGTACTGGGTCGCAACGCTACTAGACCCTCGGTACAAGCATAAAGTGTCAGAAATGTTACCAACATACCACAAGTCCGAAAAGATGCGGCATTTACAAACCAGCCTGCAAAACATGTTGTACAATGCTTTTAAGGGTGATGTCACTTCAGGAACTCATCAACATTCCAGGGGCAGAGGTGCCAGTAATCCTGCCACGAGCACACCTGCAAGGACAAAGCCCTTTGGCCAGTCTGTAACGTCAGACATGCAAATGTTTTTCTGTCCAAGGCAGCGCCACAACCCTTCTGGATCCACCCTCAAAGAACGCCTCGACCGGCAGGTAGCGGACTACCTGGCATTAACTGCAGATATCGACACTCTGAGGAGCGATGAACCCCTGGACTACTGGGTGCGCAGGCTTGATCTGTGGCCAGAGCTGTCACAATTTGCCATGAACCTCTTGTCTTGCCCAGCCTCAAGTGTGCTCTCAGAAAGGACCTTCAGTGCAGCAGGAGGGATTGTAACTGAGAAGAGAACTCGCCTAGGTCACAAAAGTGTCGATTACCTGACCTTTATTAAAATGAATGAGGGGTGGATCTCGGAGGGTTACTGCACGCCGGAAGACTTGTTCTGACTTCTATGCAGCTGTCCTTCTCTTCAAGCCTCATGACTCCACACACAGCTGTCCTTTAGCGTCCTCCTCCTCCCTCCGCCACCGTTACAAACTAGGGTGCAAACCCTACTGGTTTAATTTTTTCTGGCCTCTGTGCTTCAGTGGCTGCAACCAAAAAAACTGGGCAAACAATGTCTACAAGGTCAACGTATGGCAAAAAATGACTATTTTCAGCATTTATATGGCATATTTTTTCTGGCAACTGTGCTTCAGTGGCTGCGTCCAAAAAAATGCATATTTTCTGCATTTATATTGCATAATTTTTCTGGCCTCTGTGCTTCAGTGGCTGCAACCAAAAAAACTGGGCAAACAATGTCTACAAGGTCAACGTATGGCAAAAAATGACTATTTTCAGCATTTATATGGCATATTTTTTCTGGCAACTGTGCTTCAGTGGCTGCGTCCAAAAAAATGCATATTTTCTGCATTTATATGGCATAATTTTTCTGGCCTCTGTGCTTCAGTGGCTGCAACCAAAAAAATGCATATTTTCAGCATTTATATGGCATAATTTTTCTGGCCTCTGTGCTTCAGTGGCTGCAACCAAAAAAATTTATATTTTCAGCATTTATATGGCATAATTTTTCTGGCCTCTGTGCTTCAGTGGCTGCAACCAAAAAAATGCATATTTTCAGCATTTATATGGCATAATTTTTCTGGCAACTGTGCTTCAGTGGCTGCGACCAAAAAAATGACTATTTTCAGCATTTATATGGCATATTTTTTCTGGCCTCTGTGCTTCAGTGGCTGCGGCCAAAAAAACTGGGCAAACAATGCCTACAAGGTCAACGACGTTGACCTTGTAGGCATTGTTTGCCCAGTTTTTTTGGCCGCAGCCACTGAAGCACAGAGGCCAGAAAAAATATGCCATATAAATGCTGAAAATAGTCATTTTTTGCCATACGTTGACTCAACGTATATGGCAAAAAATGACTATTTTCAGCATTTATATGGCATAATTTTTCTGGCCTCTGTGCTTCAGTGGCTGCAACCAAAAAAATGCATATTTTCAGCATTTATATGGCATAATTTTTCTGGCAACTGTGCTTCAGTGGCTGCGACCAAAAAAATGACTATTTTCAGCATTTTATATGCATATTTTTTCTGGCCTCTGTGCTTCAGTGGCTGCGGCCAAAAAAACTGGGCAAACAATGCCTACAAGGTCAACGACGTTGACCTTGTAGGCATTGTTTGCCCAGTTTTTTTGGCCGCAGCCACTGAAGCACAGAGGCCAGAAAAAATATGCCATATAAATGCTGAAAATAGTCATTTTTTGCCATACGTTGACTCAACGTATATGGCAAAAAATGACTATTTTCAGCATTTATATGGCATATTTTTTCTGGCAACTGTGCTTCAGTGGCTGCGACCAAAAAAACTGGGCAAACAATGCCTACAAGGTCAACGTATGGCAAAAAATGACTATTTTCAGCATTTATATGGCATATTTTTTCTGGCAACTGTGCTTCAGTGGCTGCAACCAAAAAAACTGGGCAAACAATGTCTACAAGGTCAACGTATGGCGAAAAATTACTATTTTCAGCATTTATATGGCATATTTTTTCTGGCAACTGTGCTTCAGTGGCTGCGTCCAAAAAAACTGGGCAAACAATGCCTACAAGGTCAACGTATGGCAGTTGTTTAAAGAGAACAGTAGATTACTAGCCAGCAAAGCTACCTAAGCTAAAATGTCCCTCAAATCCCTGCAGACTTCTGTCCCTCCAATACAGAGCAGTATCAAGCAGATTACTAGCCAGCAAACTTACTATCATCTGTCCCTGAAATCACTAACAGCTCTCCCCCTACACTATCTCTTCCAAGCACACACAGGCAGATTTTTCAGATACATTTTTGCCCTTGATCCCCCTCTGGCATGCCACTGTCCAGGTCGTTGCACCCTTTAAACAACTTTAAAATCATTTTTCTGGCCAGAAATGTCTTTTCTAGATGTTAAAGTTCGCCTTCCCATTGAAGTCTATGGGGTTCGCGAACGGTTCGCGAACCGCTCGCGTTTTTGCGCAAGTTCGCGAATATGTTCGCGAACTTTTTTTCCGACGTTCGCTACATCCCTAGTGGCAAAGGAAATGAATAGGAAGCAAGGGCAGAAATCATGTGCGCTTCTTTCGCGGTGGGGTGACCACCATCAGAGCAGGGGTTGCAAAGAAATTCAAACAACAGCACAGCAGGCCCTATGTATTCAATTGGCAGATGGAGCTCCCAGCCAGCACTTAATCCTCCTGGTATTGCTAGAACCTTTGCTTGCAGAAGAGCAGTCGCCATGTATACTTGTTCGAGTCTTATATTGCACAGAAGCAGCAGGGAAAAAGACGTCCCTGGGTGGGCTCGAACCACCAACCTTTCGGTTAACAGCCGAACGCGCTAACCGATTGCGCCACAGAGACAACGCTTGCCACCGGCCACCAGGTGTCGCATTAACCGCGTGGAAACGCCAGAGTTTTCCATCTTCAGGCATTTGTCTGGTCTAAACATGGAACCATATATTAGTCACCGAGGATTGCCACTACAAATGAGGCCTCTAAAAGCCTCTTTGTATTCTTAGCGTCTTTGGATTCCAGAGAGCCGGAAGGAAGAGGACTTCTGGTGCCCCTTCGCTCCCTTGTATCGGAAACCCAAGCTGTATGTTAGAAGTAAGCTATCGACGTCTTGTTTTTTTCAGATGGTAGAGCGTGCTACCTAGACATTCCCCCTCTATACTTAACTCCGCCAGTGTCCGCAAACATTATTTGAAGGGAAACATTCTGCTCCAAAATACGTGACCTGCACGTTAAAGCAGCGGCCTTAAAGACCCGCCGGTGGAGATGCTGGGGATTGAACCCAAGACCTCATACATGCAAAGCATGTGCTCTACCACTGAGCTACACCCCCACCGCCGGTGTTTGAGCCCCGTTTTGCTTATGGCCTCAAACATGAGAACAATCTCTGCGGCAAACTCTTCAAAAGAGCCGGGGAAGCCTAAGTCATTATGATCCATCTATCTGTCAGAAGCAGACGGCAGAGGCGCTTATGAAGGCTGGCCTCCACCCTCACAACGGCTGGCTTTCGCAGTCAGGATGGCCGAGCGGTCTAAGGCGCTGCGTTCAGGTCGCAGTCTCCCCTGGAGGCGTGGGTTCGAATCCCACTTCTGACACAGAACTTCTTTGCTGCCAAACACAAATCTGGACTTTCAGACCAATTGAATTCCTTACAATAAAAGAGGAGACTTGCGCTTTCCCGTCCATCGATCCAAGTGCGACTCCTTTTGCGATATTGCCGTTCCTCCCAGATAACGGATACCGTTGTAAATTCGGGCGAGCCTTCGTAATTCCTGGTGCCCAAATGTGAATTTCCAAGAATGGTTAAAACAAACCCTTACCCCCCCCCCTCTACCGCATGCTTCCTGTGGCCTAACGGAAAGGCCATTAAAAGCGGCGGAGGAACGAGCGACGCAGTTCCCGGATAGCTCAGTCGGTAGAGCATCAGACTTTTAATCTGAGGGTCCAGGGTTCAAGTCCCTGTTCGGGCGACGCGGCCTTCTCTGAAGTGACGTGTAAAGCCTTAAGTTAGGTTGAAAATAAACACACGTCCGTCAAGTTTAACCTTTTAACACTTTTTCACCTGCCTAACTGCCAGTGTGTTCCGGGAAGCTTTTCCCAAGGGACACCCCAGGAAATCAGAAACCGCAGGCATGCTTCCGAGTGCCTTTTTGCTCTTCTGGAAGTTGAAGGGTTAACATGCCTACGTGCCGACCCTTGTAGGCCTCTGTGCTTGTTTTTCTGTACGACGCTGTACTGTCTCTTTCTTCTTAGACAACCTTGCATAAGTATCATCATGTACTAAAAACAATATTATCAGCTTGCCTCAGACAAAATATCTTAGCTAACGCGAATGCACATATTTGTCTCTCTTCTCCATCCTGAAGGATATACCTATTACAGACATATACTTTGCTAATAACTATGCTGATACGTCACTATATTGGCAGGGACGCTTCTATAATGAGGCCGCCTGAGAATCTCGCCTCAGGCGGCAAAATGTCGGTTAGTTGAAGGGGCGGCATTTGGACTGCTGTGCTGGCTGGCCTGGCGTGCTGTGAAGTTAGAAAAAATTTAAATGTGCGCTGCGTGTAATGCGCCTGCACCGGCGACTTTCACCTTGTCATGTCAGTTGACAGTTGTTCCATCCCCTCTTCTACTGCTGCTGACGGGCGGCTGCCTCAGTGCCGCCCTTAACTCCTCCTATGATGTGCCTGTGCGGAGTGCGGAGACGGAGTCAGGCCAGTGCGCATGCGTCACGTGACGTTGTTACGTGCTGGCGCTGCGCTCCGCTGCCTGCTCCCTGTCCCTGCTCACGTGACGCCGGTGACGTCACTATCTCCAGGGTCGCTGGCTGGGTCGCTGGCTTTTGGAGTTTCGACTGCAGGCTGCAGCAGTGCCTGGATTTGTTTTTGGACTAGTGCCTGGGGCGGCTGGCTGGCTGTTGCTGCATCTGTCTAGGGCCTGAGTTTGTTCACAAGAAGTACCAGGTACTGTACTGACTGTACTTACAGAAAAGTTAATAACAAATATTTGTAATAAATAATAGTTGTACTACCCCTGTCTGTTCCACTCCCACTGTGTGTGTGTCATAAAAAAGTCAAGGCTTAAGTTAAAAAAAAGTATAGAAAAGTTAAAAAATAAAAAAAAAATTAGATTTAAAAAAAAAAAAAAAAGATGTATGTTCCCTGGTTAATACATAAAGACGAAATTCAACGTTTTTGTGGAAATTAAGGGGGAAATTTACTAAAAGGCAAAGTGGCTAACGCTAGTGAAAATTCGCCAGCATAATGTAATTTTTGCACTTTGCCTATTTAACGGGTGCTGGCGTAAATTCGCCAGGTGAAGTTGCGCTCTGAAAAAGTGACGTAACTACGCTAATTTGCAGATTTTACTGAACGTTACCTCTTGAGCCAGACTTGACTTCGCCAGCTCAGACCAGGCGACGTTTACATTTTTTGGGGGTACCCTCCTTCCCTCCTACATTTCCTAACATGGCACAGGGGCGTGGCACAGGGGCGTGGCACAGGGGGCGCATTGCCATACTTTCGCCTCAGGCAGCAGAAAGGCCAGAATCACCCCTGTATATTGGGACGTCTTTACTTATAACCTATATAAGCCTATGTTTGACCTTCAATAAACGGAACTTGTTATTCTGACCCACTCGTTGGTGTTTCTTTGTGCAAGTTTCCCGGATCCGGAATACGAGGCATTGTTGGACAGCTAGAATCCAAAGTTCCAGTGGCAGTCGGTTCGTTGTCCCCTTCAGTCTGGTGTCAGAAGCTGTAAATAGCAAGCGGCACGGACAGGTAAGAGAACATCTGTCTTATAGACGATATTTTTCTTACCATCTTAATGCTGTATTCTTAAGCTTAAAGGGGAGACAAAAGAAATCCCTGACGAGGGATTCAAAAAAAAAAACAAGGAAATCCCTGACGGGGGATTCCAAAGGAGTTTTAGGTAAACTCCCGGTTTCACAAGTTTTAGGATCCCGGTTCATATATTATTACTCCTGGAACGGATTTCTGCTGTAACGTCACTGCCTTGTATTCAACTGCATGTTGTCTGTGTCTGTGTTTTACTGTTTGTATGTTATGACAATGTTTAAAGGTTAAGGCATATTTTTTGTTGTGTATAATACATGTAGAACGATCGCTATATTAAGGAATACCTCTGTGAGTTGACAAGGTTTTGTTGGGACCCTCGATCCCAAGACAGCTCGTAAATTGTTTTGATTTATTGCGATCGCTTTACTCTATTTCTTTTTGACGTCTTGCTTGTGCCCAGTAGTAGATGTTTCAATATCCACTACTGCTTGTTTTGCGTCTATTTCTAATTTAACTAGTTTCCAATTCACCTTTTTTCCTCAAAGAAATGTGACTTTTCAGTATATTGTGGATACTCATTCATCCCATATTTGGAACCAACCTGATAATAGTAATAATATCTCGATACCTTTAAGTCACACCCTTGTGATCACTAATCATACTCCGATTATTAATCGTACTTGGTTTATTATAGCGGTGACTTGTCTTAATCAAACTATTGTCGAGCATCCTAAACACCATAATTATTCTATTATACCTAGACCTCCCACTTGTGTTAACACTACTATTATCAAAAAAGGCTATACATGTTATTCTTAATATCTCTACTCCACCTGTTACCTTTTGTCATGCAATTTCACGCAAGCGGCGCGCATGGTATGACACCCTTTTAGGTGGCACAGGCACAGCTATGGGAGTCCTTAATGGAGTAGACATGGAAATTTTACGTAATAAGCTTTCAACCACTGCCTCTCACCTTAAAACAGCCTTCCATGTTACTGCCCAATGGGCCCCTACTGTTGTAAATTCACAAATTACTCAGCTAACACTAGATAAACAAATGCTTACATATTTAGGTAATCTTACCTATGCTATCACTAATTTTACATTAGGGTCCTCTGATTGGTCTATGTGTGCTATTCGCTACTTATGGATGTCACAACAGAGATTAGAACTAGAGAACATGCTTCTTATTCCTAAATTCACAAAGCTTTCTAAGTTACTTTCATGGGGATCCTCTGATTGGATAGATTACTCCCTACTAATTCTTATTGTATTGAACATATTAATTCATCTGTGTCTTATTTCACCTGTCAAACCTCTTTCACTTGGTATAAGGTTCTTCCAGATGATGTCTCTTTAGCATGTAATTTACGGTTCTTCCTTTTCCTCATTATAATGGCTTAGTTCAAAACCTTACATGGTGGACTCCTACATTTATCGGTGACTATGTCTTACCTCACAGTAATACTACCTTCTCTTTATCACATTGTTCTTCAACTAATTTTGGGTTTGTCTGTCGTCATTCCAGTCCTGTTTATGAACCTTGCTTACTGCACAGAGATTTAAATATTTGCAATTGGCATATATATCCTAGTGATTACAGTATTATGATTGAAATAGCACCTCAATATGTATGTTTTGCTACTAATCTCCCGACAGGCATTCCTTATGTTGATGATTCCTTACCTTTTGCTGGTTGTCTTTCTAATTTAACTATTCTTCAATGGGGTAATTTATCTTATTATTTCTCTCCTATACCATCTATTTATCATTCTATGCAGTACAACATCAAACATCTACCTTTATCTGCCTATCAGTTACCTACTACAGTTGTTCGCTCTCTCCTTCAAACAAACACTGAAACTATTGCTACTTTTCGTAAACATTTACACCAATTACATGATACTGCTGTGAAGACCGTTGCTACTAAAAGTGAAATTATTTCTTTAGGTTCACAACTTCAACAAGATCTACAGCATCATTGGTATGATGTCTTCACTGGTTGGTCACCTACTGGTTCTGCTATCATGCATTCTATTTTTTATCCTCTTGTTATTGTTACTATCATTCTTGTTCTTCTTGTTATTTTCAATTTATATCTTTCCTGTTCTTTTAGGAAGCGTATCCGATCTATGATACGTACTTCAGAAAACTCTCAGTTAAAGAAAATACATTCTCATATGTCTTTTTCACATTAGATGATCATGTTATGATCAAAGAGGGGGTTGAAGGGTTAACATGCCTACGTGCCGACCCTTGTAGGCCTCTGTGCTTGTTTTTCTGTACGACGCTGTACTGTCTCTTTCTTCTTAGACAACCTTGCATAAGTATCATCATGTACTAAAAACAATATTATCAGCTTGCCTCAGACAAAATATCTTAGCTAACGCGAATGCACATATTTGTCTCTCTTCTCCATCCTGAAGGATATACCTATTACAGACATATACTTTGCTAATAACTATGCTGATACGTCACTATATTGGGACGTCTTTACTTATAACCTATATAAGCCTATGTTTGACCTTCAATAAACGGAACTTGTTATTCTGACCCACTCGTTGGTGTTTCTTTGTGCAAGTTTCCCGGATCCGGAATACGAGGCATTGTTGGACAGCTAGAATCCAAAGTTCCAGTGGCAGTCGGTTCGTTGTCCCCTTCAGAAGTGAGGTCGGTCCCATTGGTTCCCAAAAGCGGCCCGGGAGGAAGATCTTTCTCAGTCGGAGCCCTGCTTAGCAGGGCCGATCTTCCGTATAGCGCCTTTGCCAACGTGTGGCTACATTCGTGTCCCAGAGCCTACTTAAATTGGTCCCAAAAGCCACCGACGGCTCCGCGGCCCCACCTGCCGAAACCCGGGATCGAACCAGGGACCTTTAGATCTTCAGTCTAACGCTCTCCCAAATGAGCTATTTCGGCATCTGGTTCGGCACCGGGTGCGCCACCCTGTAGCAGCTGAACAATTGAAGTCCACCAAGTCACGGGCGATGGGTGCCCCACCGGCCTTCGATAGCTCAGCTGGTAGAGCGGAGGACTGTAGGTGTGATCGAGCAATCCTTAGGTCGCTGGTTCGATTCCGGCTCGAAGGACGCTTTGTTTTTCCAATGCGAGCCTAAGAAGGAGATGAGTGGCATTTCAGGAAAGCTCTTTCTGCACCATGTGGCTGAGGACGAATGCTGAGGACACCACACCCCGTCAAGCGCTAAGCGCGATTAGACGCTTCCTTCTTTCTGGTCCATTATCCAACCACGACACCACATGAGCCACTCACGTGCCTCCCAACAAATGGATACTATTGCAGGTTGGGCCACCTTTCATTACGACTAACAAGAATGGTGACAACCAATGGCACCCCCCCCACACACACACGCACACACCACACTGTTGAGGGCACCACACTTCGAGGGTGTAGCTTCTGCCCTCTAAAAGGAGACACTATGCATCCGATTCTTTGCAGTCAGTCAATTGCAGGGACCTTTCTTGTCCCTTTGCTACCTTATGTTGGAAACATTAGCTGCATGTCTTAGAAGCAACGTAAAGGAAGAGAATCACACAAAGGACGGCAATCAGCAGAGTGGCGCAGCGGAAGCGTGCTGGGCCCATAACCCAGAGGTCGATGGATCGAAACCATCCTCTGCTAAAACTTTTTGCCAGGCAGAAGAAGAAAAAAAAAACACAATGTGGGGGTCTATGTCCATTGTCAAGAACGAAGAAGGGAGAGTTTTGAGTCAAATGGGTTTGCGGCCGTAGGATGCATTTCTCAAAAAAATGTGTTATTCCCCAAGGATTGCCTCCACAAATGAGGCCTCTAATTTTAGCTACTTAAGACATAAGGGAAGATGTATTTTTCCGGCGAGGCAGCCACCCCCCCTCGCCTCCGAAGGCTGACAGGACATAAACCATGTTGGGAAAAGTTATTGCCCACCCCCACCCCCATACAATGCACAGCGCAGCCAGAATACCTGCGCGTGCCAGCTGTGATTAGCAGAGTGGCGCAGCGGAAGCGTGCTGGGCCCATAACCCAGAGGTCGATGGATCGAAACCATTCTCTGCTATATTTTTTTTTGGGGGGGGGGCAGGCGGGGAAAAACAAAACGCCCACGAAAACTGGGTTTAAATCTAGTGATGGGCGAATCTGTCGCGTTTCGCTTCGCCGAATAATTCGCGAATTTTCAGCGAAATTCGCGAAACGGCGAAAAATTCGCGAAACGAGTCGCGCGGCCCGATTTTGTCGCGCGTCAAAATATTTTGTCGCGGACGCAAGTAAGTGTTTTAACGCGCGACGTTATTTTGACGCGCAGTGCAATTTGATGAAGCCCATCTTCTATGGGTGTTTTGTTTGTATAACCTTTTTTCATCTTTGGGCCTACAAATAAAAATTTTCCCCTTAGTTTCAAGCTTTGTAGTCTGTGATGATAAATGCTTTGTGTCTGAATGTGCTGAATTGGATTGGACTCCATGGGAAGACCAATACACATGCGTGTTTCACTTAGTATACTGCTACACACATGCCCTGCATTGTTAGAGGACTCCTATCTTGAAAAAATGGCTCCCATTTTGCAAGTTTCTTAAACTTTTAACGTTTGTGGATTTTTTCACATTACCTCTGGTCAACTGGTAATGGTATCTACTACTACTCTATATCTCCGTTTAACCAAAAAGTACCATCTGTACTTCATATATCTAATAGTAGATTACTAACACAAGTACAACTAATAAATCTGAACAGATAGTATCTGGATGCTTTGTATCTCAGATAAAAATGAATAAACCATATGTTTATGTGAATGAACCTTATATTTACATCATGTTATTGTAATGATTCTGAAATACTATGTAATGTAATTTTAATGACTACGAATAAGAATAGTCATCGTTGTGTTATTAGAATCCAAACAATTCCAAGTATCATGTGAGTATTAGTTTAGTCAAATGAAAAATGAACTCAAAATATAGAGATATAAAAATTTTTTTAATTTACAACATAGCACAACGGTGCTGCAAGATTAAATAAATAAATTAAAGTGGAGGAGGAGGAGGAGGAGGAACTACCCTCTGCCCGGACTCAACCATGTCCCTGAGCTCTCCAGCTCCTGCCGCATGGCATTAACTTGGTGGACCAGGTGACCAGGAGCTCAGTCTGGTCGTAGTAGGCATGGCTCTGTCTGAGTGCCTACACTGAGCCCCTGGTCGTCCGCTGGTCGTGCCGCCTGGTGAGGTGGTGGTGCCGCCTGGTGAGGTGGTGGTGCCGCCTGGACAGGTGGCAGTGCTGCCTGGTCAGGTGGTGGAGGCAGTGCTGCCTCATCAGGTGGAGGCGGTGCTGCCCTCATCAGGTGGAGGCGGTGCTGCCTGGTCAGGTGGTGGTGGTGGTGGTGGTGGGACATTATCCCCATCATCATCAGGATCATCTTGGATCCATTCAGCTGGCAATGAATAAATTTCAGTTTGAGTAACGCAGGCAATTGCATTTGTACAGTATAAATTATACAGGATAAGGTGTTCATGTTGTAACTACAGGAAAATTAACTTTATTGTAGTTAAGAAGGGAAACCTATTTTTTCCGTTTAAATAAATCTACCTTTATGTGAAGTAAAATTCTTATTAGCCTTGTCACAGGCCTAAACAAATACACATTTGCTCCAAAATACCAAAATAAATAGGAATCAAGTGCAGGGCAAGAATTACATAGTAGGCACCCCTAGGCCCACTGCATTCGTCGCCCCTGTCCCCTCCCCTTTATCGGGGCAAATTTTTATCATCTGGACAGGAGCAATGGGGATTGCTGCATGGGAAACTATTGTATCTCCTGTGCATCCCCAGTTTTTCTGAACCAATATGGTGTGGTTGGGCAGCATGCCGCCACCCTAAAATCTTCCAGCCCTAGGCCCGGGCCTTGGTGACCTTTCCACAGATCCGAGCCTGATCAAGTGGCTTTATTGTAGTTAAGAAGGGAAACCTATTTTTTCCGTTTAAATAAATCTACCTTTATGTGAAGTAAAATTCTTATTAGCCTTGTCACAGGCCTAAACAAATACACATTTGCTCCAAAATACCAAAATAAATGGGAATCAAGTGGCTTTATTGTAGTTAAGAAGGGAAACTCATGTATTGCATTTAAATAAATCTATTATAATCTGTTTAAATAATCTCCATTTGACAGCTCATTTACTTGTTATTTAACTTGTCTGCAATTATGTCAGTCAGTCAAAGTCAACTGTTCCAATCCTAATTACAGTATTCACTTAAATACATTTTGCTGTAAAATAGCAAATCATTATAAGATGTTTTCTTTTTAAATAACTCTACCTTCCACCTCCACGCGCAGCTCATCTACAAATGCGCTGTGGCGTCTTTGAGATCGCTCCAGATCCTCCTGGAGCTCCCGCAAACATAAGCGCAGGCGGTACTCCCTCCGCAGCCTCGGCGCCTCAGCCGTTCCATTATGCTCCTTCGGAGCGCCTGGATTCCTCTCACTCCAGGAGGGATATTGTCGTATCCCTCCTGGTGCAGGTACCTGACGAAGTACCTTAGCTGGTCCCTGTTCATCATGCCAGGTCCTGCCATTTTCAAACTGCACTCCTACCAATGTAAGCACGGGCGGGGCTATTTATAGTGGTGACGCCCATTTTTGACGCGCGTCACATGACGCGTGGCGCCGCCGACGCGCGTCACATGACGCGTCTGCGCGCGCACGACGCGCGTCACATGACGCGCGCCGCGCATGCGCAAACACAGTTTTGATATGGCGCGCGGCGACGAACCTCGTCGCCCCGGCGACGAACCTCGTTCGCGACGGCGACGAATTGATAAATTGACTACACTCAATACATTGATTTTTTAAAATAAATTATGATATTAAGTCACACCTATTATTTGGCAAATCTAGGCACTATTAGATAAGTATAACATTTATTTCTCCCCTCAGCAATCCTATACAATCTGATTTTAAATTTAAGAGAATGGAAATTATGAATGAGAAGAGGCCTAAAAATGTAAAAAGTAGGCAATGACATAGACCCAAATACATTTGTAGCCCTGAAAACATTTATTTATTTTTTTTGCTTTTTTTTTTTTAGTTGCGAGGGGGTCCCAAAAAAAAAAAAAAAAAAAACCCCCTTTTAATTGGAAAAAACCACATTTTAAAAAGCTGCAAAGGAGTCTGAACTATAGAAGAAAGGGCAAATAAGTAAAACCAAATTAAAGTTTGCCTTAGAAATTTGCCATACTATTCTATACTAAAGTTACCTTAAAGGTTGAACCACCCTTTAAGGGCTTTGCAACTGGATTCTATGAATACGTTGTGTAAAGGTTTGGAAACAAAGGATTTGGGCGGTTTGTTCTCTTTGGAAGTTGTATGGAACCATTCTAGAGCGGAGGACTGTTAGGTGTGAATCGAGCAATCCTTAAGTCGCTGGTCGGATTCCGGCTCGAAGGACGCTTTGTTTCCATGCGAGCCTAAGAAGGAGATGAGTGGCATTTCAGGAAAGCTTCTTTTCTTCACCATGTGGCTGAGGACGAATGCTGAGGACACCACACCCCTTCAAAGCGCTAAGCGCGATTAGACGAATTCTTCTTTTCTGGCCCATTATCCAACCACGGACACCACATGAGCATCACGTGCCTGCCCAACAAATGGATGACTATTGCAGGTTGGGCCACCTTTCATTACGACTTACAAGAATGGTGACAACCAAATGGCACCCCCCACACACACACGCACACCACGCACTGTGAGGGGCACCACACTTCGAGGGTGTTAGCTTCTCTTCCCTCTAAAAGAACACTATGGCATCGATTCTTGCAGTCAGTCAATTGCAGGGGACCTTTCTTGTCCCCTTGCTACTTTATGGTTGTGAAACATTGCTGCATGTCTGTAGAAGCAACGTAAAGGAGAGAAGTCACCCAAAAGGACGGCAATCAGCAGACAGTGGCGCAGCGGTAAGCGTGCTGGGCCCATTAACCAGACGGTCGATGGATCGAACATCCTCTGCTAAAACTTTTTGCCAGGCAGCAGAAGCAAAAAAAAAAAAAACCACAATGGTGGGGTCTATGTCCCATTGGTCAAGAACGAAGAAAGGGTGAGAGTTTTGAGTCAAAATGGGTTTGCGGCCGTTAGGATGCATTTCTCCAAAAAAATGGTTATTCCCAAGGATTCTCCACAAATGAGCCTCATATTTTTAGCTACTTAAGACATTAAGGGGAAGATGTATTTTTCCGCGGCGAGGCAGCCACCCCCCTGCCTCCGAAAGGCTGACAGGGGACATAAACCAGTGGGAAAAGTTATTGCCACCCCCACCCCGCATACAATTGCACAGCGCAGCAGGAATACCTGCGCGGCCAGCTGCGATTAGCAGAGTGGACGCAGCGGAAACGTATGTGGGCCCATAACCCCAGAGGTCGATGGATCGAAAACCAATTCTCTGCTAGGATTTTTTTTTTTTTTTGGAGGGGGGCATCAGGCCAGGAAAAAAAAAAACGCCCTTCGAACTGGGTTTTAAATCCTGTTGTCTAGAGCAAATGAAGGAGGTTTTCAGTCAAAAAGGGTGCATGCCTTCTTGATTTCTAGGACACAGATTGTCAATGGCTTTGAAAGACACCATTATGAAGTTGGCAAGGGAATGCAATAGGAAGCAAGGGCAGAAATCATGTGCGCTTCTTTCTGCGGGTGGGTTGACGGGCCATCAGAGCAGGGGTTGCGAAATGAAATTCAAACAACAGCACAGCAGGCCCCATGTATTCACATTGGAGATGGAGCTCCCCAGCAGCAACTTAATCCTCCTTGGTATTGCCTAGAACCTTGCTTGCAGAAGAAACAGTTCGCCATGTTATACTGGTTCGAGGTCTTGGATTGCACAGAAGGCAGCAGGGAAAAGACGTCCCAATTGGGTGGGCTCGAACACCAACCTTTCAGGTTAACAGCCGAAACGCGCTAACCGAATTGCTCGCCACAGAGACGACCGCTTGCCACGGCCCACCAGGGGTGTCGCCTTTAATGCGCGTGGGAAACGCCAGGAGTTCATCTTCAGGCATTTGGTCTGTTAAACATGAGAACCATATATTAGTCACCGAGGATTTGCCACTACAAATGAGGCCTCTAAAGCCTCTTTCGTTTCTATAGCGTCTTTGATTCCAGATAGCCGGAAAGGGAGCAGGACTTCTGTTGCCCCTGCGCTCCCTTGTATCGGAACCCAAGCTGTATCTTTAGAAGTTAAGCTATCGACGATCTTTTTTTTTTCAGTGGTAGAGCCGTTGGCTTACTGACATGTCCCCCTCTATACTTGAACGCCGCCAGGTCCGCAAACATTATTTGAAGGGAACATTTCTCGCTCCCAAAATACGTGACCTGCACGGTTAAAGCAGCGGCCTTTTAAAGACCCGCGGTGGAGATGCTGGGGATTGAACCCAAGACCTCATACATGCAAAAAGGGGGGGGGGCCCCCATGGCCGCTCTACCACTGAGTACACCCCCACCGGCCGGCGTTTGAGCCGTTTTGTTTATGCCTCAAACATGAGCACAATCTCTGCGGCTCACTCTTCAAAGAGCCGGGGAAGCCTAAGTCATTATGATCCATCTATCTGATCGAAGCAGACGGCGAGCGTATATGAAGGCGGCCTCCACCTCACAACGGCTGGCTTGCACAGTCAGGAATGGCCCCGAGCGGCTCTAAGCGCGCGCGTTCAGGTCGCGATCTCCCTGGAGGCGTGGGTTCGAATCCCACTTTCTGACCGGAACTTCTGTTGCTTTGCCAAACACGAATCTGGACTTTCGACCAAATTATTCGCTTACAATCAAGAGGAGACTTGCGCTCCGTCCATCGAGTTCCAAGCGCGACTCCTTTTGCGATTATTGCCGTTCCTCCCAGATAACGGATACGTTGTAAAATTCGGCGCGCCTTCGTAATTCCTCGGTGCCAAATGTGAATTTCCAAGAATGTTAAACAAAACCCTATACCCCCCCCTCTACCGCATGCTTCTGTGCGCCTAACGGAAAGCGCCATTAAAAGCGGCGAGAACGAGCGGACGATTGCCCGGATAGCTCAGTCAGGTAGAGCATCAGACTTTTAATCTGATGGTCCAGGGTTTCAAGTCCCTGTCCGGGCGACGCGGCTTTTGAAAGTTGACGTGTAAAGCCTTCAGTTAGGTGTGAAAAATAAACCAACACGTCCGTCAAGTCTTAACCTTTTTAACTCTTTTTCACCTGCCTAACTGCAGTGTGTCGGGAGCTTTTCCCAAGGACACCCCAGGGAATCAGAAACCGCAGCATGCTTCGAGTGCCTTTTTGCTCTTTGGTAAAGTGAAGGTCGGTTCCCATTGGTTCCCAAAAGGCGGCCGGAGAAGATCTTTCTCCCAGTTCGGGAGCCTGCTTACAAGGGCCGATCTTCCGTTATATCGCCTTCGCCAACGTGTGGCTACTTCGGTCCAGAGCACTTTAAATTGTCCCAAAGCCACCGACGGCTCCGGCCGTCCCCAACCTGCGAAACCCGGGTCGAACAGGGCGACCTTTAGATCTTCAGTCTAACGCTCTCCCAAACTGAGCTATCTGGGCACCGGGTGCGCCCCCGTTGTAGCAGGCTGAACAATTGAAGTGTCCACAAGTCACGGGCGATGGGTGCCCACCGGGCCTTCGATAGCTTCAGCTGGTGGAGCGGAGGGGACTGTAGGTATCGAGCAATCCTTAAGGCGCTGGTTCGATTCCGGGCCTCGAAGGGACGCTTTGTTTTTCCAATGCGAGCCTAAGAAGAGATGAGTTGGCATTTCAGGAAGCTCTTTCTGCACCATGTGTCTGGGACGAATGCTAGGACACCCACCCGTCAAAGCGCTAAGCGCGATTAGACGCGTCTTCTTTTTTCTGGCCCTATTACCAACCACGGACACCACATGAAGCCACTCACGTGCCTACCCAACAAATGGATTACTATTTCGAGGTTTGGGCCACCTTTTCATTACGACTTACAAGAATTGGTGACAACCCAATGGCACACCCCCCCCCAACACACGGCACACACGCACTGTTGAGGGCACACACTTCGAGGGTGTAGCTTCTGCCCTCTAAAAGGAGACATATGCATCCGAATTCTTTGCAGTTCATTCAATTGCAGGGACCTTTTCTTGTCCCTTTTGCTACCTTATGTTGGGAAACATTAGCTGCACTGTCTTAGAAGCAACGTAGGAAAGAGAATCACCCAAAAGGACGGCCATCGCAAGAGTGGCGAGCGAAGCGTGCTGGGCCCATAACAGAGGGCGATGATCGAAACCATCTCTGCTAAAACTTTTTGCCAGGCCAGAAAGAAGAAAAAAAAAAAAAAAACCACAATGTGGGGTCTATGTCCATTGTCAAGAACGAAGAAGGAGAGTTTTGAGTCAAATGGGTTTGCGGTCCGTTAGGATTGCATTTCTCAAAAAGAATGTGTATCCCCAAGGAATTGCTCCACAAATTTGAGGCCTCAATTTTGCTTACTTAAAGACAGTAAGGGAAGTGTATTATTCCGGCGAGGGCAGCCACTCCCCCCTCGCCTCCGAAGGCTGACAGGACATTAAACCATGTTGTGGAAAAGTTATGCCCACCCCACCCCATACAATGCACAGCGCAGCAAGAATACCTGCGGCGTGCCAGCTGCGATTAGCCAGAGTGGCGAGCGGGAAGCGTGCTGGGCCCATATACCCAGAGGTCGATGGATCGAAAAAACCCATCTCGCTAGATTTTTTTTTTTTTTGGCTGAGGGGGGAGCCAGGAAAAAAAAAAACGCCCTCGGAAAACTGGGTTTAATCCTTTGTCTAGAGCCAAAATGAAGGAGGTTTTCAGTCAAAGGGTGGCAAGGCCCTGATTTCTAGCGAACAGATTGTCATGCTTTGAAAGACACCATTATGAAGTGGAAAGGAATGAATAGGAAGCAAGGCAGAAATCATTGCGCTCTTTCGCGGGTGGGGTGACCGCCATCAGAGCAGGGGTTGCAAAGAAAATTCAAACACAGGCACAGCAGGCCCATGTATTCAATTGGCAGATGGAGCTCCAGCCAGGCAACTAATCTCCTGCGTATTGTAGAACCTTTGCTTGGAGAACAGCTCGCCATGTATACTTGTTCGAGTCTTGGATTGCACAGAGCAGCAGGAAAAAGACGTCCCTGGGTGGGCATCGAACCACCAAACCTTCGGTTGTAACAGCGAACGCGCTAAACCGATTGCGCCACAGAGACGACGCTTGCCACCGGCCACCAGGTGGTCGCCTTAAGCGCGTGGAAACGCCAGAGTTTTCCATCTTCAGGCATTTGTCTGCTCTAAACATGGAACCATATATTAGTCACCGAGGATTGCCACTACAAATGAGGCCTCTAAAAGCCTCTTTGTATTCTTAGCGTCTTTGGATTCCAGAGAGCCGGAAGGGAGAGGACTTCTGTTGCCCCTTCGCTCCCTTGTATCGGAAACCCAAGCTGTATCTTAGAAGTAAGCTATCGACGTCTTTTTTTTTTCAGATGGTAGAGCGTGCTACCTAGACATTCCCCCTCTATACTTAACGCCGCCAGTGTCCGCAAACATTATTTGAAGGGAAACATTCTGCTCCAAAATACGTGACCTGCACGTTAAAGCAGCGGCCTTAAAGACCCGCCGGTGGAGATGCTGGGGATTGAACCCAAGACCTCATTACATGCAAAGCATGCGCTCTACCACTGAGCTACACCCCACCGCCGGCGTTTGAGCCCCGTTTTGCTTATGGCCTCAAACATGAGCACAATCTCTGCGGGCTCACTCTTCAAAAGAGCCGGGGAAGCCTAAGTCATTATGATCCATCTATCTGTCAGAAGCAGACGGCAGAGGCGCTTATGAAGGCTGGCCTCCACCCTCACAACGGCTGGCTTTCACAGTCAGGATGGCCGAGCGGTCTAAGGCGCTGCGTTCAGGTCGCAGTCTCCCCTGGAGGCGTGGGTTCGAATCCCACTTCTGACACGGAACTTCTTTGCTGCCAAACACGAATCTGGACTTTCAGACCAAATGAATTCCTTACAATCAAAGAGGAGACTTGCGCTTTCCCGTCCATCGATCCAAGCGCGACTCCTTTTGCGATATTGCCGTTCCTCCCAGATAACGGATACCGTTGTAAATTCGGGCGAGCCTTCGTAATTCCTGGTGCCCAAATGTGAATTTCCAAGAATGGTTAAAACAAACCCTTACCCCCCCCCTCTACCGCATGCTTCCTGTGGCCTAACGGAAAGGCCATTAAAAGCGGCGGAGGAACGAGCGACGCAGTGCCCGGATAGCTCAGTCGGTAGAGCATCAGACTTTTAATCTGAGGGTCCAGGGTTCAAGTCCCTGTTCGGGCGACGCGGCCTTCTCTGAAGTGACGTGTAAAGCCTTCAGTTAGGTTGAAAATAAACACACGTCCGTCAAGTTTAACCTTTTAACTCTTTTTCACCTGCCTAACTGCCAGTGTGTTCCGGGAAGCTTTTCCCAAGGGACACCCCAGGAAATCAGAAACCGCAGGCATGCTTCCGAGTGCCTTTTTGCTCTTCTGGAAGTGAGGTCGGTCCCATTGGTTCCCAAAAAGCGGCCCGGGAGGAAGATCTTTCTCAGTCGGAGCCCTGCTTAGCAGGGCCGATCTTCCGTATAGCGCCTTCGCCAACGTGTGGCTACATTCGTGTCCCAGAGCCTACTTAAATTGGTCCCAAAGGCCACCGAAGGCTCCGCGGCCCCACCTGCCGAAACCCGGGATCGAACCAGGGACCTTTAGATCTTCAGTCTAACGCTCTCCCAACTGAGCTATTTCGGCACCGGGTGCGCCACCCTGTAGCAGCTGAACAATTGAAGTCCACCAAGTCACGGGCGATGGGTGCCCCACCGGCCTTCGATAGCTCAGCTGGTAGAGCGGAGGACTGTAGGTGTGATCGAGCAATCCTTAGGTCGCTGGTTCGATTCCGGCTCGAAGGACGCTTTGTTTTCCAATGCGAGCCTAAGAAGGAGATGAGTGGCATTTCAGGAAAGCTCTTTCTGCACCATGTGGCTGAGGACGAATGCTGAGGACACCACACCCCGTCAAGCGCTAAGCGCGATTAGACGCTTCCTTCTTTTCTGGCCCATTATCCAACCACGACACCACATGAGCCACTCACGTGCCTCCCAACAAATGGATACTATTGCAGGTTTGGGCCACCTTTCATTACGACTAACAAGAATGGTGACAACCAATGGCACCCCCCACACACACACACGCACACACGCACTGTTGAGGGCACCACACTTCGAGGGTGTAGCTTCTGCCCTCTAAAAGGAGACACTATGCATCCGATTCTTTGCAGTCAGTCAATTGCAGGGACCTTTCTTGTCCCTTTGCTACCTTATGTTGGAAACATTAGCTGCATGTCTTAGAAGCAACGTAAAGGAAGAGAATCACCCAAAGGACGGCAATCAGCAGAGTGGCGCAGCGGAAGCGTGCTGGGCCCATAACCCAGAGGTCGATGGATCGAAACCATCCTCTGCTAAAACTTTTTGCCAGGCAGAAGAAGAAAAAAAAAAACCCACAATGTGGGGTCTATGTCCATTGTCAAGAACGAAGAAGGGAGAGTTTTGAGTCAAATGGGTTTGCGGCCGTAGGATGCATTTCTCAAAAAAATGTGTTATTCCCCAAGGATTGCCTCCACAAATGAGGCCTCTAATTTTAGCTACTTAAGACATAAGGGAAGATGTATTTTTCCGGCGAGGCAGCCACCCCCCTCGCCTCCGAAGGCTGACAGGACATAAACCATGTTGGGAAAAGTTATTGCCCACCCCCACCCCCATACAATGCACAGCGCAGCAAGAATACCTGCGCGTGCCAGCTGCGATTAGCAGAGTGGCGCAGCGGAAGCGTGCTGGGCCCATAACCCAGAGGTCGATGGATCGAAACCATTCTCTGCTAGATTTTTTTTTTTTGGGAGGGGGGCAGGCCGGGAAAAAAAAAAACGCCCTCGAAACTGGGTTTAAATCCTTTGTCTAGAGCAAATGAAGGAGGTTTTCAGTCAAAGGGTGGCAGGCCTCTTGATTTCTAGCGACACAGATTGTCAATGCTTTGAAAGACACCATTATGAAGTGGCAAAGGAAATGAATAGGAAGCAAGGGCAGAAATCATGTGCGCTTCTTTCGCGGTGGGGTGACCGCCATCAGAGCAGGGGTTGCAAAGAAATTCAAACAACAGCACAGCAGGCCCCATGTATTCAATTGGCAGATGGAGCTCCCAGCCAGCACTTAATCCTCCTGGTATTGCTAGAACCTTTGCTTGCAGAAGAACAGTCGCCATGTATACTTGTTCGAGTCTTGGATTGCACAGAAGCAGCAGGGAAAAAGACGTCCCTGGGTGGGCTCGAACCACCAACCTTTCGGTTAACAGCCGAACGCGCTAACCGATTGCGCCACAGAGACGACGCTTGCCACCGCCACCAGGTGTCGCCTTAAGCGCGTGGAAACGCCAGAGTTTTCCATCTTCAGGCATTTGTCTGCTCTAAACATGGAACCATATATTAGTCACCGAGGATTGCCACTACAAATGAGGCCTCTAAAAGCCTCTTTGTATTCTTAGCGTCTTTGGATTCCAGAGAGCCGGAAGGGAGAGGACTTCTGTTGCCCCTTCGCTCCCTTGTATCGGAAACCCAAGCTGTATCTTAGAAGTAAGCTATCGACGTCTTTTTTTTTCAGATGGTAGAGCGTGCTACCTAGACATTCCCCCTCTATACTTAACGCCGCCAGTGTCCGCAAACATTATTTGAAGGGAAACATTCTGCTCCAAAATACGTGACCTGCACGTTAAAGCAGCGGCCTTAAAGACCCGCCGGTGGAGATGCTGGGGATTGAACCCAAGACCTCATACATGCAAAGCATGCGCTCTACCACTGAGCTACACCCCCACCGCCGGCGTTTGAGCCCCGTTTTGCTTATGGCCTCAAACATGAGCACAATCTCTGCGGCTCACTCTTCAAAAGAGCCGGGGAAGCCTAAGTCATTATGATCCATCTATCTGTCAGAAGCAGACGGCAGAGGCGCTTATGAAGGCTGGCCTCCACCCTCACAACGGCTGGCTTTCACAGTCAGGATGGCCGAGCGGTCTAAGGCGCTGCGTTCAGGTCGCAGTCTCCCCTGGAGGCGTGGGTTCGAATCCCA
Organism: Xenopus laevis; assembly: GCF_017654675.1. Taxonomy (NCBI): domain Eukaryota; kingdom Metazoa; phylum Chordata; class Amphibia; order Anura; family Pipidae; genus Xenopus; species Xenopus laevis. The sequence goes on from NC_054376.1 coordinate 120,526,983, forward strand.
CTTCTGACACGGAACTTCTTTGCTGCCAAACACGAATCTGGACTTTCAGACCAAATGAATTCCTTACAATCAAAGAGGAGACTTGCGCTTTCCCGTCCATCGATCCAAGCGCGACTCCTTTTGCGATATTGCCGTTCCTCCCAGATAACGGATACCGTTGTAAATTCGGGCGAGCCTTCGTAATTCCTGGTGCCCAAATGTGAATTTCCAAGAATGGTTAAAACAAACCCTTACCCCCCCCCTCTACCGCATGCTTCCTGTGGCCTAACGGAAAGGCCATTAAAAGCGGCGGAGGAACGAGCGACGCAGTGCCCGGATAGCTCAGTCGGTAGAGCATCAGACTTTTAATCTGAGGGTCCAGGGTTCAAGTCCCTGTTCGGGCGACGCGGCCTTCTCTGAAGTGACGTGTAAAGCCTTCAGTTAGGTTGAAAATAAACACACGTCCGTCAAGTTTAACCTTTTAACTCTTTTTCACCTGCCTAACTGCCAGTGTGTTCCGGGAAGCTTTTCCCAAGGGACACCCCAGGAAATCAGAAACCGCAGGCATGCTTCCGAGTGCCTTTTTGCTCTTCTGGAAGTGAGGTCGGTCCCATTGGTTCCCAAAAGCGGCCCGGGAGGAAGATCTTTCTCAGTCGGAGCCCTGCTTAGCAGGGCCGATCTTCCGTATAGCGCCTTCGCCAACGTGTGGCTACATTCGTGTCCCAGAGCCTACTTAAATTGGTCCCAAAGCCACCGACGGCTCCGAGGCCCCACCTGCCGAAACCCGGGATCGAACCAGGGACCTTTAGATCTTCAGTCTAACGCTCTCCCAACTGAGCTATTTCGGCACCGGGTGCGCCACCCTGTAGCAGCTGAACAATTGAAGTCCACCAAGTCACGGGCGATGGGTGCCCCACCGGCCTTCGATAGCTCAGCTGGTAGAGCGGAGGACTGTAGGTGTGATCGAGCAATCCTTAGGTCGCTGGTTCGATTCCGGCTCGAAGGACGCTTTGTTTTCCAATGCGAGCCTAAGAAGGAGATGAGTGGCATTTCAGGAAAGCTCTTTCTGCACCATGTGGCTGAGGACGAATGCTGAGGACACCACACCCCGTCAAGCGCTAAGCGCGATTAGACGCTTCCTTCTTTTCTGGCCCATTATCCAACCACGACACCACATGAGCCACTCACGTGCCTCCCAACAAATGGATACTATTGCAGGTTTGGGCCACCTTTCATTACGACTAACAAGAATGGTGACAACCAATGGCACCCCCCACACACACACACGCACACACGCACTGTTGAGGGCACCACACTTCGAGGGTGTAGCTTCTGCCCTCTAAAAGGAGACACTATGCATCCGATTCTTTGCAGTCAGTCAATTGCAGGGACCTTTCTTGTCCCTTTGCTACCTTATGTTGGAAACATTAGCTGCATGTCTTAGAAGCAACGTAAAGGAAGAGAATCACCCAAAGGACGGCAATCAGCAGAGTGGCGCAGCGGAAGCGTGCTGGGCCCATAACCCAGAGGTCGATGGATCGAAACCATCCTCTGCTAAAACTTTTTGCCAGGCAGAAGAAGAAAAAAAAAACCCACAATGTGGGGTCTATGTCCATTGTCAAGAACGAAGAAGGGAGAGTTTTGAGTCAAATGGGTTTGCGGCCGTAGGATGCATTTCTCAAAAAAATGTGTTATTCCCCAAGGATTGCCTCCACAAATGAGGCCTCTAATTTTAGCTACTTAAGACATAAGGGAAGATGTATTTTTCCGGCGAGGCAGCCACCCCCCTCGCCTCCGAAGGCTGACAGGACATAAACCATGTTGGGAAAAGTTATTGCCCACCCCCACCCCCATACAATGCACAGCGCAGCAAGAATACCTGCGCGTGCCAGCTGCGATTAGCAGAGTGGCGCAGCGGAAGCGTGCTGGGCCCATAACCCAGAGGTCGATGGATCGAAACCATTCTCTGCTAGATTTTTTTTTTTGGGAGGGGGGCAGGCCGGGAAAAAAAAAAACGCCCTCGAAACTGGGTTTAAATCCTTTGTCTAGAGCAAATGAAGGAGGTTTTCAGTCAAAGGGTGGCAGGCCTCTTGATTTCTAGCGACACAGATTGTCAATGCTTTGAAAGACACCATTATGAAGTGGCAAAGGAAATGAATAGGAAGCAAGGGCAGAAATCATGTGCGCTTCTTTCGCGGTGGGGTGACCGCCATCAGAGCAGGGGTTGCAAAGAAATTCAAACAACAGCACAGCAGGCCCCATGTATTCAATTGGCAGATGGAGCTCCCAGCCAGCACTTAATCCTCCTGGTATTGCTAGAACCTTTGCTTGCAGAAGAACAGTCGCCATGTATACTTGTTCGAGTCTTGGATTGCACAGAAGCAGCAGGGAAAAAGACGTCCCTGGGTGGGCTCGAACCACCAACCTTTCGGTTAACAGCCGAACGCGCTAACCGATTGCGCCACAGAGACGACGCTTGCCACCGGCCACCAGGTGTCGCCTTAAGCGCGTGGAAACGCCAGAGTTTTCCATCTTCAGGCATTTGTCTGCTCTAAACATGGAACCATATATTAGTCACCGAGGATTGCCACTACAAATGAGGCCTCTAAAAGCCTCTTTGTATTCTTAGCGTCTTTGGATTCCAGAGAGCCGGAAGGGAGAGGACTTCTGTTGCCCCTTCGCTCCCTTGTATCGGAAACCCAAGCTGTATGTTAGAAGTAAGCTATCGACGTCTTTTTTTTTCAGATGGTAGAGCGTGCTACCTAGACATTCCCCCTCTATACTTAACGCCGCCAGTGTCCGCAAACATTATTTGAAGGGAAACATTCTGCTCCAAAATACGTGACCTGCACGTTAAAGCAGCGGCCTTAAAGACCCGCCGGTGGAGATGCTGGGGATTGAACCCAAGACCTCATACATGCAAAGCATGCGCTCTACCACTGAGCTACACCCCCATCGCCGACGTTTGAGCCCCGTTTTGCTTATGGCCTCAAACATGAGAACAATCTCTGCGGCTCACTCTTCAAAAGAGCCGGGGAAGCCTAAGTCATTATGATCCATCTATCTGTCAGAAGCAGACGGCAGAGGCGCTTATGAAGGCTGGCCTCCACCCTCACAACGGCTGGCTTTCACAGTCAGGATGGCCGAGCGGTCTAAGGCGCTGCGTTCAGGTCGCAGTCTCCCCTGGAGGCGTGGGTTCGAATCCCACTTCTGACACGGAACTTCTTTGCTGCCAAACACGAATCTGGACTTTCAGACCAAATGAATTCCTTACAATCAAAGAGGAGACTTGCGCTTTCCCGTCCATCGATCCAAGCGCGACTCCTTTTGCGATATTGCCGTTCCTCCCAGATAACGGATACCGTTGTAAATTCGGGCGAGCCTTCGTAATTCCTGGTGCCCAAATGTGAATTTCCAAGAATGGTTAAAAAAACCCTTACCCCCCCCCTCTACCGCATGCTTCCTGTGGCCTAACGGAAAGGCCATTAAAAGCGGCGGAGGAACGAGCGACGCAGTGCCCGGATAGCTCAGTCGGTAGAGCATCAGACTTTTAATCTGAGGGTCCAGGGTTCAAGTCCCTGTTCGGGCGACGCGGCCTTCTCTGAAGTGACGTGTAAAGCCTTCAGTTAGGTTGAAAATAAACACACGTCCGTCAAGTTTAACCTTTTAACTCTTTTTCACCTGCCTAACTGCCAGTGTGTTCCGGGAAGCTTTTCCCAAGGGACACCCCAGGAAATCAGAAACCGCAGGCATGCTTCCGAGTGCCTTTTTGCTCTTCTGGAAGTGAGGTCGGTCCCATTGGTTCCCAAAAGCGGCCCGGGAGGAAGATCTTTCTCAGTCGGAGCCCTGCTTAGCAGGGCCGATCTTCCGTATAGCGCCTTCGCCAACGTGTGGCTACATTCGTGTCCCAGAGCCTACTTAAATTGGTCCCAAAAGCCACCGACGGCTCCGCGGCCCCACCTGCCGAAACCCGGGATCGAACCAGGGACCTTTAGATCTTCAGTCTAACGCTCTCCCAACTGAGCTATTTCGGCACCGGGTGCGCCACCCTGTAGCAGCTGAACAATTGAAGTCCACCAAGTCACGGGCGATGGGTGCCCCACCGGCCTTCGATAGCTCAGCTGGTAGAGCGGAGGACTGTAGGTGTGATCGAGCAATCCTTAGGTCGCTGGTTCGATTCCGGCTCGAAGGACGCTTTGTTTTCCAATGCGAGCCTAAGAAGGAGATGAGTGGCATTTCAGGAAAGCTCTTTCTGCACCATGTGGCTGAGGACGAATGCTGAGGACACCACACCCCGTCAAGCGCTAAGCGCGATTAGACGCTTCCTTCTTTTCTGGCCCATTATCCAACCACGACACCACATGAGCCACTCACGTGCCTCCCAACAAATGGATACTATTGCAGGTTTGGGCCACCTTTCATTACGACTAACAAGAATGGTGACAACCAATGGCACCCCCCCCACACACACACGCACACACGCACTGTTGAGGGCACCACACTTCGAGGGTGTAGCTTCTGCCCTCTAAAAGGAGACACTATGCATCCGATTCTTTGCAGTCAGTCAATTGCAGGGACCTTTCTTGTCCCTTTGCTACCTTATGTTGGAAACATTAGCTGCATGTCTTAGAAGCAACGTAAAGGAAGAGAATCACCCAAAGGACGGCAATCAGCAGAGTGGCGCAGCGGAAGCGTGCTGGGCCCATAACCCAGAGGTCGATGGATCGAAACCATCCTCTGCTAAAACTTTTTGCCAGGCAGAAGAAGAAAAAAAAAACCCACAATGTGGGGTCTATGTCCATTGTCAAGAACGAAGAAGGGAGAGTTTTGAGTCAAATGGGTTTGCGGCCGTAGGATGCATTTCTCAAAAAATGTGTTATTCCCCAAGGATTGCCTCCACAAATGAGGCCTCTAATTTTAGCTACTTAAGACATAAGGGAAGATGTATTTTTCCGGCGAGGCAGCCACCCCCCTCGCCTCCGAAGGCTGACAGGACATAAACCATGTTGGGAAAAGTTATTGCCCACCCCCACCCCCATACAATGCACAGCGCAGCAAGAATACCTGCGCGTGCCAGCTGCGATTAGCAGAGTGGCGCAGCGGAAGCGTGCTGGGCCCATAACCCAGAGGTCGATGGATCGAAACCATTCTCTGCTAGATTTTTTTTTTTTGGGAGGGGGGCAGGCCGGGAAAAAAAAAAACGCCCTCGAAACTGGGTTTAAATCCTTTGTCTAGAGCAAATGAAGGAGGTTTTCAGTCAAAGGGTGGCAGGCCTCTTGATTTCTAGCGACACAGATTGTCAATGCTTTGAAAGACACCATTATGAAGTGGCAAAGGAAATGAATAGGAAGCAAGGGCAGAAATCATGTGCGCTTCTTTCGCGGTGGGGTGACCGCCATCAGAGCAGGGGTTGCAAAGAAATTCAAACAACAGCACAGCAGGCCCCATGTATTCAATTGGCAGATGGAGCTCCCAGCCAGCACTTAATCCTCCTGGTATTGCTAGAACCTTTGCTTGCAGAAGAACAGTCGCCATGTATACTTGTTCGAGTCTTGGATTGCACAGAAGCAGCAGGGAAAAAGACGTCCCTGGGTGGGCTCGAACCACCAACCTTTCGGTTAACAGCCGAACGCGCTAACCGATTGCGCCACAGAGACGACGCTTGCCACCGCCACCAGGTGTCGCCTTAAGCGCGTGGAAACGCCAGAGTTTTCCATCTTCAGGCATTTGTCTGCTCTAAACATGGAACCATATATTAGTCACCGAGGATTGCCACTACAAATGAGGCCTCTAAAAGCCTCTTTGTATTCTTAGCGTCTTTGGATTCCAGAGAGCCGGAAGGGAGAGGACTTCTGTTGCCCCTTCGCTCCCTTGTATCGGAAACCCAAGCTGTATGTTAGAAGTAAGCTATCGACGTCTTTTTTTTTCAGATGGTAGAGCGTGCTACCTAGACATTCCCCCTCTATACTTAACGCCGCCAGTGTCCGCAAACATTATTTGAAGGGAAACATTCTGCTCCAAAATACGTGACCTGCACGTTAAAGCAGCGGCCTTAAAGACCCGCCGGTGGAGATGCTGGGGATTGAACCCAAGACCTCATACATGCAAAGCATGCGCTCTACCACTGAGCTACACCCCCACTCGCCGGCGTTTGAGCCCCGTTTTGCTTATGGCCTCAAACATGAGAACAATCTCTGCGGCTCACTCTTCAAAAGAGCCGGGGAAGCCTAAGTCATTATGATCCATCTATCTGTCAGAAGCAGACGGCAGAGGCGCTTATGAAGGCTGGCCTCCACCCTCACAACGGCTGGCTTTCACAGTCAGGATGGCCGAGCGGTCTAAGGCGCTGCGTTCAGGTCGCAGTCTCCCCTGGAGGCGTGGTTCGAATCCCACTTCTGACACTGGAACTTCTTTGCTGCCAAACACGAATCTGACTTTCAGACCAAATGAATTCCTTACAATCAAAGAGGAGACTTGCGCTTTCCCGTCCATCGATCCAAGCGCGACTCCTTTTGCGATATTGCCGTTCCTCCCAGATAACGGATACCGTTGTAAATTCGGGCGAGCCTTCGTAATTCCTGGTGCCCCAAATGTGAATTTCCCAAGAATGGTTAAAAAAACCCTTAACCCCCCCTCTACCGCATGCTTCCTGTGGCCCTAACGGAAAGGCCATTAAAAGCGGCGGAGGAACGAGCGACGCAGTGCCCGGATAGCTCAGTCGGTAGAGCATCAGACTTTTAATCTGAGGGTCCAGGGTTCAAGTCCCTGTTCGGGCGACGCGGGCCTTTTCTGAAGTGACGTGTAAAGCCTTCAGTTAGGTTGAAAATAAACACACGTCCGTCAAGTTTAACCTTTTAACTCTTTTTCACCTGCCTAACTGCCAGTGTGTTCCGGGAAGCTTTTCCCAAGGGACACCCCAGGAAATCAGAAACCGCAGGCATGCTTCCGAGTGCCTTTTTGCTCTTCTGGAAGTGAGGTCGGTCCCATTGGTTCCCAAAAGCGGCCCGGGAGGAAGATCTTTCTCAGTCGGAGCCCTGCTTAGCAGGGCCGATCTTCCGTATAGCGCCTTCGCCAACGTGTGGCTACATTCGTGTCCCAGAGCCTACTTAAATTGGTCCCAAAAGCCACCGACGGGCTCCGCGGCCCCACCTGCCGAAACCCGGGGGATCGAACCAGGGACCTTTAGATCTTCAGTCCTAATTGCATCCTCCCAAACTGAGCTATTTCGGCAGCCATGGCGTGCGCCACCCTGTTAGCAGATGAACAATTTGACAGTCCACCAAGTCAACGGGCGATGGGTCGCCCCATCCAGGCCTTCAAGTTAGCGTCAGCTGGTAGAAGCGGAGGACTGGTAGGTGTGACTCGTAGCAATCGCTTAGGTCGCTGTGTTCGAGTTTTCCGGTGCTCGAAGGACGCCTTTGTTTTCGCAATGCCGAGCCTAAGAAGGAGATGAGTGGCAATGTCAGGAAAGCTCTTTCTGCTCCATGTGGCTCGTAGGAGCGAATGCTGAGGACACCGATCATCCCCGTCTAAGCGCTGAGAGCAGCGATTCAGACGAAGTTCATCCATCAACCTAAGTTTCTTCGAACTCCGGCCCATTATCCAACCACGACCACCACGATGAGCCACTCAAGTGCCTGCCCAACAAATGGAGTACTATTCGCGAGGGTTTGGGCCACCTTTCCTTATGCGACTCACAAGAATGGTGAAACCATGGCACCCCCCCCACACCACAACACGCACACACGCCACTGTTGGAGGGCACCCACACTTCGAGGGTGTAGCTTCTCGCCTCTAAAAGGAGACCACTATGCATCGATTCTTTGCAGTCAGTCAATTGCAGGGACCTTTCTTGTCCCTTTGCTACCTTATGTTGGAAACATAGCTGCATGTCTTAGAAGCAACGTAAAGGAAGAGAATCACGCCAAAGGACGGCAATCAGCAGAGTGGCGCAGCGGAAGCGTGCTGGGCCCATACCCAGAGGTCGATGGATCGAAACCATCCTCTGCTAAAACTTTTTGCCAGGCAGAAGAAGAAAAAAAAAACCCACAATGTGGGGTCTATGTCCATTGTCAAGAACGAAGAAGGAGAGTTTTGAGTCAAATGGGTTTGCGGCCGTAGGATGCATTTCTCAAAAAAATTGTGTTATTCCCCAAGGATTGCCTCCACAAATGAGGCCTCTAATTTTAGCTACTTTAAGACATAAGGGAAGATGTATTTTTTCCGGCGAGGCAGCCACCCCCCTCGCCTCCGAAGGCTGACAGGACATAAACCATGTTGGGAAAAGTTATTTGCCCCACCCCCACCCCGAACATACAATAGAACGCGCAGCAAGAATACCTGCGCGTGCCAGCTGCGATTAGCAGAGTGGCGCAGCGGAAGCGTGCTGGGACCATAAACCCAGAGGTCGATGGATCGAAACCATTCTCTGCTAGATTTTTTTTTTTGGAGGGGGGGCAGGCCGGGAAAAAAAAAACGCCCTCGAAACTGGGTTTAAATCCTTTGTCTAGAGCAAATGAAGGAGGTTTTCAGTCAAAGGGTGGCAGGCCTCTTGATTTCTAGCGACACAGATTGTCAATGCTTTGAAAGACACCATTATGAAGTGGCAAAGGAAATGAATAGGAACAAGGCAGAAATCATGTGCGCTTCTTTCGCGGGTGGGTGACCGCCATCAGAGCAGGGGTTGCAAAGAAATTCAAACAACAGCACAGCAGGCCCCATGTATTCAATTGGCAGATGGAGCTCCCCAGCCAGCACTTATCCTCCTGGTATTGCTAGAACCTTTGCTTGCAGAAGAACAGTCGCCATGTATACTTGTTCGAGTCTTGGATTGCACAGAAGCAGCAGGGAAAAAGACGTCCCTGGGTGGGCTCGAACCACCAACCTTTCGGTTAACAGCCGAACGCGCTAACCGATTGCGCCACAGAGACGACGCTTGCCACCGGCCACCAGGTGTCGCCTTAAGCGCGTGGAAACGCCAGAGTTTTCCATCTTCAGGCATTTGTCTGCTCTAAACATGGAACCATATATTAGTCACGAGGATTGCCACTACAAATGAGGCCTCTAAAAGCCTCTTTGTATTCTTAGCGTCTTTGGATTCCAGAGAGCCGGAAGGGAGAGGACTTCTTTGCCCCTTCGCTCCCTTGTATCGGAAACCCAAGCTGTATGTTAGAAGTAAGCTATCGACGTCTTTTTTTTTCAGATGTAGAGCGTGCTACCTAGACATTCCCCCTCTATACTTAACGCCGCCAGTGTCCGCAAACATTATTTGAAGGGAAACATTCTGCTCCAAAATACGTGACCTGCACGTTAAAGCCAGGCGGCTTAAAGACCCGCCGGTGGAGATGCTGGGGATTGAACCCAAACCTCCATACATGCAAAGCATGCGCTCTACCACTGAGCTAACCCCACTCGCCGGCGTTTGAGCCCCGTTTTGCCTTATGGCCTTCAAAACATTGAGCACAATCTCTGCGGCTCACTCTTTCAAAAGAGCGGGGAAGCCTAAGTCATTATGATCCATCTATCTGTCAGAAGCAGACGGCAGAGGCGCTTATGAAGGCTGGCCTCCACCCCTCACAACGGCTGGCTTTCACAGTCGGATGGACGAGCGGTCTAAGGCGCTGGCGTTCAGGTCGCAGTCTCCCTGGAGGCGTGGGTTCGAATCCCACTTCTGACACGGAACTTCTTTGCTGCCAAACACAGAATCTGGACTTTCAGACCAAATGGAATTCCTTACAAATCAAAGAGGGACTTGCGCTTTCCCGTCCATCGATCCAAGCGCGACTCCTTTTGCGATATTGCCGTTCCTCCCAAGAATAACGGAATACCGATTGTAAATTCGGGCGAGCCTTCGTAATTCCTGGTGCCCAAATGTGATTTCCAAGAATGGTTAAAACAAACCCTTACCCCCCCCCTCTACCGCTGCTTCCCTGTGGCCTAACGGAAAGGCCATTAAAAGCGGCGGAGGAACGAGCGACGCAGTGCCCCGGAATAGCTTCAGTCGGGTAGGCATCAGACTTTTAATTGAGGGTCCAGGGTTCAAGTCCCTGTCTCGGGCGACGCGGGCCTTTTCTGAAGTAGAGTGTAAAGCCTTCAGTTAGGTTGAAAATAAACACACGTCCGTCAAGTTTAACCTTTTAACTCTTTTTCACCTGCCTAACTGCCAGTGTGTTCCGGGAAGCTTTTCCCAAGGGACACCCCAGGAAATCAGAAACCGCAGGCATGCTTCCGAGTGCCTTTTTGCTCTTCTGGAAGTGAGGTCGGTCCCATTGGTTCCCAAAAGCGGCCCGGGAGGAAGATCTTTCTCAGTCGGAGCCCTGCTTAGCAGGGCCGATCTTCCGTATAGCGCCTTCGCCAACGTGTGGCTACATTCGTGTCCCAGAGCCTACTTAAATTGGTCCCAAAAGCCACCGACGGCTCCGCGGCCCCACCTGCCGAAACCCGGGATCGAACCAGGGACCTTTAGATCTTCAGTCTAACGCTCTCCCAACTGAGCTATTTCGGCACCGGGTGCGCCACCCTGTAGCAGCTGAACAATTGAAGTCCACCAAGTCACGGGCGATGGGTGCCCCACCGGCCTTCGATAGCTCAGCTGGTAAGAGCGGAGGACTGTAGGTGTGATCGAGCAATCCTTAGGTCGCTGGTTCGAATTCCGGCTCGAAGACGCTTTGTTTTCCAATGCGAGCCTTAGAAGGAGAATGAGTGGCATTTCAGGAAAGCTCTTTCTGCACCATGTGGCTGAGGACGAATGCTGAGGGACACCACACCCCGTCAAAGCCGCTAAGCGCCGATTAGACGCTTCCTTCTTTCTGGCCCAATTAATCCAACCACGACACCACATGAGCCACTCACGTGCCTCCAACAAAATGGATACTATTGCAGGTTTGGGCCACTTTCATTACGACTAACAAGAATAGGTGACAACCAATGGCACCCCCCACCACACACACGCACACACGCACTGTTTGAGGGCACCACACTTCGAGGTGTAGCTTCTGCCCCTCTAAAAGGAGACCACTATGCATCCGATTCTTTGCAGTCAGTCAATTGCAGGGACCTTTCTTGTCCCTTTGCTAACCTTATGTTGGAAACATTAGCTGCATGTCTTAGAAGCAACGTAAAGAAGAGAATCACCCAAAGGACGGCATCAGCAGAAGTGGCGCAGCGGAAGCGTGCTGGGCCCATAACCCAAGAGGTTCGATGGATCGAAACCATCCTCTGCTAAAACTTTTTGCCAGGCAGAAGAAGAAAAAAAAAACCCCACAATGTGGGGTCTATGTCCATTGTCAAGAACGAAGAAGGTTGAGAGTTTGAGTCAAATGGGTTTGCGGCCGTAGGATGCATCTTCTCAAAAAATGTGTTATTCCCCAAGGATTGCCTCCACAAATGAGGCCTCTAATTTTAGCTACTTAAGACATAAGGGAAGATGTATTTTTTCCGGCGAGCAGCACCCCCCCCTCGCCTCCGAAGGCTGACAGGACATAAACCATGTTGGGAAAAGTTATTGCCCACCCCCACCCCATTACAATGCACAGCCGCAGCAAGAATACCTGCGCGTGCCAGCTGCGATTAGCAGAGTGGCGCACGGAAGCGTGCTGGCCCCATAACCCAGAGGTCGATGGATCGAAACCATTCTCTGCTAGATTTTTTTTTTTGGGAGGGGGGCAGGCCGGGAAAAAAAAAACGCCCTCGAAAACTGGGTTTAAATCCTTTGTCTAGAGCAAATTGAAGGAGGTTTCAGTCAAAGGGTGGCAGGCCTCTTGATTTCTAGCGACACAGATTGTCAATGCTTTGAAAGACACCATTATGAAGTGGCAAAGGAAATGAATAGGAGCAAGGGCAGAAATCATGTGCGCTTCTTTCGCGGTTGGGGTGACCGCCATCAGAGCAGGGGTTGCAAAGAAATTCAAACAACAGCACAGCAGGCCCCATGTATTCAATTGGCAGATGGAGCTCCCAGCCAGCACTTAATCCTCCTGGTATTGCCTAGAACCTTTGCTTGCAGAAGAACAGTCCGCCATGTATACTTGTTTCGAGTCTTGGATTGCACAGAAGCAGCAGGGAAAAAGACGTCCCTGGGTGGGCTCGAACCACCAACCTTTCGCGTTAACAGTCGAACGCGCTAATCCGATTGCGCCACAGAGACGGACGCTTGCCACCGGCCACCCAGGTGTCGCCTTAAGCGCGTGGAAACGCCAGAGTTTCCATCTTCAGGCATTTGTCTGCTCTAAACATGGAACCATATATAGTCACCGAGAATTGCCAACTACAAATGAGGCCTCTAAAAGCCTCTTTGTATTCTTAGCGTCTTTGGATTCCAGAGAGCCGGAAGGGAGAGGACTTCTGTTGCCCCTTCGCTCCCTGTATCGGAAATCCCAAGCTGTATGTTTAGAAGTAAGCTATCGATCGTCTTTTTTTTTCAGATGGATTAGAGCGTGCTACCTAGACATTCCCCCTCTATACTTAACGCCGCCAGTGTCCGCAAAACATTATTTGAAGGGAAAATTCTGCTCCAAATCGTGACCTGCACGTTAATAGCAGCGGCCTTAAAGACCCGCCGGTGGAGATGCTGGGGATTGAACCCAAGACCTCATACATGCAAAGCATGCGCTCTACCCACTGAGCTACACCCCACGCCGACGTTTTGAGCGCCCGTTTGCGTGTATGGCCTCAAACATGAGCACAATCTCTGCGGCTCACTCTTCAAAAGAGCCGGGGAAGCCTAAGTCATTATGATCCATCTATCTGTCAGGAAGCAGACGGCCAGAGGCGCTTATGAAGGCTGGCCTCCACCCTCACAACGGCTGGCTTTCACAGTCAGGATGGCCGAGCGGTCTAAGGCGCTGCGTTCAGGTCGCAGTCTCCCGCTGGATGCGTGGGTTCGAATCCACTTCTGACACGGAACTTCTTTGCTGCCAAACACGAATCTGGACTTTCAGACCAAATGAATTCCTTACAATCAAAGAGGAGACTTGCGCTTTCCCGTCCATCGATCCAAGCGCGACTCCTTTTGCGATATTGCCGTTCCTCCCAGATAACGGATACCGTTGTAAATTCGGGCGAGCCTTCGTAATCCTGGTGCCCAAATGTGAATTTCCAAGAATGGTTAAAAACCCTTACCCCCCCCTCTACCGCATGCTTCCTGTGGCCTAACGGAAAGGCCATTAAAAGCGGCGGAGGAACGAGCGACGCAGTGCCCGGATAGCTCAGTCGGCTAGAGCATCAGACTTTTAATCTGAGGGTCCAGGGTTCAAGTCCCTGTTCGGGCGACGCGGCCTTCTCTGAAGTGACGTGTAAAGCCTTCAGTTAGGTTGAAAATAAACACACGTCCGTCAAGTTTAACCTTTTAACTCTTTTCACCTGCCTAACTGCCAGTGTGTTCCGGGAAGCTTTTCCCAAGGGACACCCCAGGAAATCAGAAACCGCAGCATGCTTCCGAGTGCCTTTTTGCTCTTCTGGAAGTGAGGTCGGTCCCATGGTTCCCAAAAGCGGCCCGGGAGGAAGGATCTTTCTCAGTCGGAGCCCTGCTTAGCAGGGCCGATCTTCCGTATAGCGCCTTCGCCAACGTGTGGCTACATTCGTGTCCCAGAGCCTACTTAAATGGTCCCAAAGGCCACCGACGGCTCCCGAGGCCCCACCTGCCGAAACCGCGGATCGAACCCAGGGACCTTTAGATCTTCAGTCTAACGCTCTCCCAACTGAGCTATTTCGGCACCGGGTGCGCCACCCTGTAGCAGTCTGAACAATTGAAGTCACCAAGTCACGGGGCGATGGGTGCCCCACCGGCCTTCGATAGCTCAGCTGGTAGAGCGGAGGACTGTAGGTGTGATCGAGCAATCCTTAGGGTCGCTGGTTCGATTCCCGGCTCGAAGGACGCTTTGTTTTCCAATGCGAGCCTAAGAAGGAGATGAGTGGCATTTCAGGAAAAGCTCTTTTCTGCACCATGTGGCTGAGGACGAATGCTGAGGACACCACACCCCGTCAAGCGCTAAGCGCGATTAGACGCTTCCTTCTTTTCTGGCCTATTATCCAACCACGACACCACATGAGCCACTCACGTGCCTCCCAACAAATGGATACTATTGCAGGTTTGGGCCACCTTTATTACGACTAACAAGAATGGTGACAACCAATGGCACCCCCCACACACACACACGCCACACACGCACTGTTGAGGGCACCACACTTCGAGGTTTGTAGCTTCTGCCCTCTAAAAGGAGACACTATGCATCCGATTCTTTGCAGTCAGTCAATTGCAGGGACCTTTCTTGTCCCTTTGCTACCTTATGTTGGAAACATTAGCTGCATGTCTTAGAAGCAACGTAAAGGAAGAGAATCACCCAAAGGACGGCAATCAGCAGAGTGGCGCAGCGGAAGCGTGCTGGGCCCATAACCCAGAGGTCGATGGATCGAAACCATCCTCTGCTAAAACTTTTTGCCAGGCAGAAGAAGAAAAAAAAAACCCACAATGTGGGGTCTATGTCCATTGTCAAGAACGAAGAAGGGAGAGTTTTGAGTCAAATGGGTTTGCGGCCGTAGGATGCATTTCTCAAAAAAATGTGTTATTCCCCAAGGATTGCCTCCACAAATGAGGCCTCTAATTTTAGCTACTTAAGACATAAGGGAAGATGTATTTTTCCGGCGAGGCACCCACCCCCCTCGCCTCCGAAGGCTGACAGGACATAAACCATGTTGGCGAAAAGTTATTGCCCACCCCCCCACCCCCCATACAATTGCACAGCGCAGCAAGAAACACCTGCGCGTGCCAGCTGCGATTAGCAGAGTGGCGCAGCGGAAGCGTGCTGGCCCATAACCCAGAGGTCGATGGATCGAAACCATTCTCTGCTAGATTTTTTTTTTTGGTGAGGGGGGCAGGCCGGGGAAAAAAAAAACGCCCCTCGAAACTGGGTTTAAATCCTTTGTCTAGAGCAAATGAAGGAGGTTTTCAGTCAAAGGTGGCAGGCCCTCTTGATTCTAGCGACACAGATTGTCAATTGCTTTGAAAGCACACCATTATTGAAGTGGCAAAGGAAAATGAATAGGAAGCAAGGGCAGAAATCATGTGCGCTTCTTTCGCGGTGGGGTGGACCGCCATCAGAGCAGGGGTTGCAAAGAAATTCAAACAACAGCACAGCAGGCCCCATGTATCTCAATTGCAGATGGAGCTCCCAGCCAGCACTTAATCCTCCTGGAGTTGCTAGAACCTTTGCTTGCAGGAAGAACAGTCGCCATGTATACTTGTTCGAGTCTTGGATTGCACAGAAGCAGCAGGGAAAAAGACGTCCCTGGGTGGGCTCGAACCACCAACCTTTCGGTTAACAGGCCGAACGCGGCTAACCGATTGCGCCACAGAGACGAACGCTTGCCACCGGCCACCAGGTGTCGCCTTAAGCGCGTGGAAACGCCAGAGTTTTCCATCTTCAGGCATTTGTCTGCTCTAAACATGGAACCATATATTAGTCACCGAGGATTGCCACTACAAATGAGCCTCTAAAAGCCTCTTTGTATTCTTAGCGTCTTTGGATTCCAGAGAGCCGGAAGGGAGAGGACTTCTGTTGCCCCTTCGCTCCCTCTGTATCGGAAACCCAAGCTGTTATGTTAGAAGTAAGCTATCGACGTCTTTTTTTTTTCAGATGGTAGAGCGTGCTACCTAGACATTCCCCCTCTATACTTAACGCCGCCAGTGTCCGCAAACATATTTGAAGGGAAACATTTCTGCTCCAAAATACGTGACCTGCACGTTAAAGCAGCGGCCTTAAAGACCCGCCGGTGGAGATGCTGGGATTGAACCCAAGACCTCATACATGCAAAGCATGGCGCTCTACCACTGAGCTACACCCCCACCGCCGGCGTTTGAGCCCCGTTTTGCTTATGGCCTCAAACATGAGCACAATCTCTGCGGCTCACTCTTCAAAAGAGCCGGGGAAGCCTAAGTCATTATGATCCATCTATCTGTCAGAAGCAGACGCAGAGGCGCTATGAAGGCTGGCCTCCACCCTCACAACGGCTGGCTTTCACAGTCAGGATGGCCGAGCGGTCTAAGGCGCTGCGTTCAGGTCGCAGTCTCCCCTGGAGGCGTGGGTTCGAATCCCACTTCTGACACGGAACTTCTTTGCTGCCAAACACGAATCTGGGACTTTCAGACCAAATGAATTCCTTACAATCAAAGAGGAGACTTGCGCTTTTCCCGTCCATCGATCCAAGCGCGACTCCTTTTGCGATATTGCCGTTCCTCCCAGATAACGGATACCGTTGTAATTCGGGCGAGCCTTCGTAATTCCTGGTGCCCAAATGTGAATTTCCAAGAATGCGTTAAAAAAACCCTTACCCCCCCCTCTACCCGCATGCTTCCTGTGGCCTAACGGAAAGGCCATTAAAAGCGGCGGAGGAACGAGCGACGCAGTGCCCGGATAGCTCAGTCCGGCTAGAGCATCAGACTTTTAATCTGAGGGTCCAGGGTTCAAGTCCCTGTTCGGGCGACGCGGCCTTTTCTGAAGTGACGTGTAAAGCCTTCAGTTAGGTTGAAAATAAACACACGTCCGTCAAGTTTAACCTTTAACTCTTTTTCACCTGCCTAACTGCCCAGTGTGTTCCGGGAAGCTTTTCCCAAGGGACACCCCAGGAAATCAGAAACCGCAGGCATGCTTCCGAGTGCCTTTTGCTCTTCTGGAAGTGAGGTCGGTCCCATTGGTTCCCAAAAGCGGCCCGGGAGGAGATCTTTCTCAGTCGGAGCCCTGCTTAGCAGGGCGCATCTTCCGTATAGCGCCTTCGCCAACGTGTGGCTACATTCGTGTCCCAGAGCCTACTTAAATTGGCCCAAAGGCCACCGACGGCTCCGCGGCCCCACCTGCCGAAACCCGGGATCGAACCAGGGACCTTTAGATCTTCAGTCTAACGCTCTCCCAACTGAGCTATTTCGGCACCCGGGTGCGCCACCCTGTAGCAGCTGAACAATTGGAAGTCACCAAGTCACGGGCGATGGGTTCGCCCCACCGGGCCTTCGATAGCTCAGCTGGTAGAGCGGAGGACTGTAGGTGTGATCGAGCAATCCTTAGGGTCGCTGGTTCGTTCCGGCTTCGAAGGACGCTTTGTTTTCCAATGCGAGCCTAAGAAGGAGATGAGTGGCATTTCAGGAAGCTCTTTCTGCCACCATGTGGCTGAGGCGAATGCTGAGGACACCACACCCCGTCAAGCGCTAAGCGCGATTAGACGCTTCCTTCTTTTCTGGACCCATTACCAACCACGACACCACATGAGCCACTCACGTGCCTCCCAACAAATGGATACTATTGCAGGTTTGGGCCACCTTTCATTACGACTTAACAAGAATGGTGACAACCAATGGCACCCCCCCACACACACACACGCACACACGCCACTGTTGAGGGCACCACACTTCGAGGGTGTAGCTTCTGCCCTCTAAAAGGAGACACTATGCATCCGATTCTTTGCAGTCAGTCAATTGCAGGGACCTTTCTTGTCCTTTGCTACCTTTATGTTGGAACATTAGCTGCATGTCTTAGAAGCAACGTAAAGGAAGAGAATCACTCAAAGGACGGCAATCAGCAGAGTGGGCGCAGCGGGAAGCGTGCTGGGCCCATTAACCCAGAGGTCGATGGATCGAAACCATCCTCTGCTAAAACTTTTTGCCAGGCAGAAGAAGAAAAAAAAACCCACAATGTGGGGTCTATGTCCATTGTCAGAACGAAGAAGGGAGAGTTTTGAGTCAAATGGGTTTGCGGCCGTAGGATGCATTTCTCAAAAAAATGTGTTATTCCCCAAGGATTGCCTCCACAAATGAGGCCTCTAATTTTAGCTACTTAAGACATAAGGGAAGATGTATTTTTCCGGCGAGGCAGCCACCCCCCCTCGCCTCCGAAGGCTGACAGGACATAAACCATGTTGGGAAAAGTTATTGCCCACCCCCACCCCCATACAATGCACAGCGCAGCAAGAATACCTGCGCGTGCCAGCTGCGATTAGCAGAGTGGCGCAGCGGAAGCGTGCTGGGCCCATAACCCAGAGGTCGATGGATCGAAACCATTCTCTGCTAGATTTTTTTTTTTTGGGAGGGGGGCAGGCCGGGAAAAAAAAAAACGCCCTCGAAACTGGGTTTAAATCCTTTGTCTAGAGCAAATGAAGGAGGTTTTCAGTC
This sequence comes from Xenopus laevis, assembly GCF_017654675.1. Lineage (NCBI taxonomy): Eukaryota > Metazoa > Chordata > Amphibia > Anura > Pipidae > Xenopus > Xenopus laevis. The sequence continues at coordinate 120,545,116 of NC_054376.1, forward strand.
AAAGGGTGGCAGGCCTCTTGATTTCTAGCGACACAGATTGTCAATGCTTTGAAAGACACCATTATGAAGTGGCAAAGGAAATGAATAGGAAGCAAGGGCAGAAATCATGTGCGCTTCTTTCGCGGTGGGGTGACCGCCATCAGAGCAGGGGTTGCAAAGAAATTCAAACAACAGCACAGCAGGCCCCATGTATTCAATTGGCAGATGGAGCTCCCAGCCAGCACTTAATCCTCCTGGTATTGCTAGAACCTTTGCTTGCAGAAGAACAGTCGCCATGTATACTTGTTCGAGTCTTGGATTGCACAGAAGCAGCAGGGAAAAAGACGTCCCTGGGTGGGCTCGAACCACCAACCTTTCGGTTAACAGCCGAACGCGCTAACCGATTGCGCCACAGAGACGAGCTTGCCACGCCACAGGTGTAGCTTACAGCGCGTGAATACTGCAGAGGTTTTCCCCCATCTTCAGGCATTTGTCTGCTCTAACATGGAATCATATATTAAGTCCCGAGGGATTGCACTAAAATGAGGCTCTAAAAGCCTCTTGTATTCTTAGCTTTTGGATTCCCAGAGGAGCGGAAGGGAGAGGACTTCTGTTGCCCCCTTCGCTCACTTTATCGGAAACCCCAAGCTGTATGTTGAGTAAGCTATGACGTTTTTTTTTCAGATGGTAGAGCGTGTACGTAGACATTCCTCTTATACTAAGCCGCAGTGTCCGCAACATATTTGAAAGGAAATATTCTGCTCAAATACGTGACCTTGAAGTTAAAGCAGGCTTTAAGACCGCGTGGAGAGCTGGGATTGAACGCAGATCATAACATGCAAAGATGCGCTCTACACTGGCTACAGCCCCTCCGCGGGTTTGAGCCCGTTTGCTTATGGCCTCAAAATGAGCACATTCTGCGGCTCACTCTTCAAGGCCGGGGACGCCTAAGTCATGTATGATCAGTCGTATCTGCAGAAGCAGACGGCAGAGTCTCTTATGAAGGCTGGCCCTCCACTCACAAGTGGGTTTCACAGTCAGATGCAGGAGGGTCTAAGGCGCTGCGTTGAGGGAGTCCCCTGAAGGTGGGTCGTCCATCTCTGAACGGAACTTCTTGTGCAAACACGAATCTGGGATCAGAAATTAATTCCTTACAATCAAAGAGGAGACTTGCGCTTTTCCGTCATCGAATCAAGCGTGACTCCCTTTGCGATATTGCCGTTCTCCAATACCGGATACCGTGAGAATTCGGGCGAGCTTCGTAATTTGGTGCCCAAAAATGTGAATTTAAAGAATGGTTAAAAAACCCTTACCCCCTCTAGCGATGCTTCTGTGGCCTAAGGAAAGGCATAAAAGCGGCGGAGAACGAGCGAACGCCATGCCCGATTAGCAGTGGAAAGATAAGATTTTAATCTGAGGGTCCAGGGTTTCAAGTCTCTGTTCGGAGGCGACGCGGCCTTTTCTGAAGTGAGTGGTAAGCTTAGTTAGGTTGAAAAAAACACGTCCGTCAAGTTAACTTTTATCTTTCACTGCTAACATGCAGTGTTTCCGGGAATTTTTCCCAAGGGCACCAGGAAATCAGAAACGCAGCATGCTTCCGGTGCTTTTTGTCTTCTGGAAGTGAGGTCGGTCCATTGTTCCCAAACGGCGAGAGGAAGATCTTCTCAGTCGAGCCTGCTTAGAGGCGATTTCGTAACGGCTTCGCCAACGGTGGATTAGATTCGTGTCCCGAGCCTAATTAATGGTCCAAGCACGCGGCATTTCGCGACTGCGACCGGATGAACCCAGGGACCTTAGATCTTCGTTACGCTCGTCCAACTGGCATTTCGGACCGGGTGCGCACC